>NC_141110.1:22013747-22326247 GCF_041138505.1 Cibotium barometz
CTACTTTTATTGATCAAGTTCGTGGAGAGAAGTCTCTTACATGGGCATGATCTCCTTTACATATACCTACATTCACGTGTCGTAAATCCACCAATCTCTCTCCATGTCACCCTCGCATGTAACTCCTAATATTTGATTGTGCTTGTTTTTTAGCCATCATGTAATATCAATGTTTCTTTCTTGGAATGTAAAAAATACATAATTTTATAATATATCCATATTTCTTAGATAACATGCTAATGAAATCATGTGATTTTTCTCAAAAAGTTAGTAATTGCTCCTCTTTTGTGATACCTTAGCTTGAGAGCTCGTGCGTTTCACCTCGAAAAATAGTAGATCCCAATGCAATGATGATCCCCATGTCCTCTCTATTTAAGGCAATAAAATGATGACCTCCCATATCGTTTCTATTTGCATGCATTCACCCATATCCTTTCTATTTAAGGTCCACAATTCTCTATAAAAAGCCTCAAAGGGCTCACTCAACGAGTAGAGGGAGGGCGAGAGAGGAGGAGAGGGAGGTGGTGAGAGAAACTCGTCTTCTAAGGTCGTATCATGGTGGAAAGAGGAAATATGTTTGTCAAGGAGTTTTGTTTAGGTTCTAGGAATATTGTCATCTCGTGAGAGGCTTTTATGTTACTATGGCCAAAATGCATCACTTGCCATAAAAGGGGGTCCAAAGGGTGAGAAGGTGCTTCCTAACCGAACGGTTTGTCATTACACATACCCAAGGCTGCCCAATGGTGAAGGTGCCAATGCACACCCATCCCTAGCTCGTTGACGGTAGCAGCAGACATGGGATGTGCAAGCTCCCTCCAGCCAATCAAGACAATTCGTGCGGCCAATTTAGTGCTCAGACTGGACAACAATGGTTTTAAGGTTGGTGTGTGGTCTAATGCAACCTGCCCTTGGTTCCTGTGTGTGGTGTTGCGGCTAGTGCAGCAAGAAATGCACACCCAACTATTGGGCAGAGGAGAACCACACTGCTGCTGCCCTGTTTTTTGTCTGCACCTGCTGATTGTTGCTGTTTGCTGCCTGCTTTTTCTTGGCCCAACTGCAACTTGTGGCTCTTCACAGGCTCTGGAAGAGCTGTCCACCAGGTATCTCACAATCTCACACCATGTGATGACTTTGTAGCCAATTGCAATCCGCTTGACAGCATGTGATTCACGAAATGTCAAAGCCATGAGTTAAGCATTTGAAAGGCATTACAACTTGGGGCTTTGTTAAGGCTTGTCCAGTGTCAGTCAGCATGTTCCTATCACTACACATAGGAAGCAAAAAACAGTGCTTCCCAACAGGCTTAACCTATTTCTTGCCACCTACCAGCACCAGCATAGATATTTGAAAGCATCACATAGGGTGAGGCATACTCTGGATCCATTTGAAAACAATAATTTGCAGTGTGTATTCCTCGCTCGACATCATTGTGTATATTGCAAGCACCAAGTAGGCAAAACCATGCTACATTAACATTCTTAAAAGGCATTGTGTTGATCAAAACCTCTGCTTCATCCATGTGTCCTGCACGACCAAGAAGGTCAATCATACATACATTATGGTCTAGATTGTGTGTGATGCCAAAGTTATTCATAGACAAAAAAATACGCCAGCCGTCATCAACACATCCCGTAAAATTACAAGCAAAAAGAACACAAATAAATGTCGTTGCATTTGGCTTCTTGCCTTCAACCTGCATTTGATTGAAAAGCTTGAGAGCGTCCTTGCCATGGCCATTAAGGGCAATCACTCCTATCATGGAGTTCCATGACACTACATCTTTATAAGCTTTTTTGTTGAACACACCCATTGCATTGTAGAGACTTCCGCATTTTCCATACATATTGATTAGTGTATTTTCAACTGCATCAATTTTATCATAGCCACCACCAACAACAGCAGCATGGATCACCTCGCCCTCTTCTAAGTCTGCCAGGTTTCCACATGCATCAAGTGCACATAAAAAGGTGACCTCATTGGGCTTGAAACCATCAGAATACATCTTTTGAAAAATGCTCAAAGCTTCTCTGCCCAGTCCATTCTGAGAATATGCTGCAATCAAAGTGTTCCATGATGCAATATCTCGATCAGGCATTCTGGAGAAGACACTGTTTGCAGACTCCAAGCAGCCATTTTGAGCACATGCAGAAATCATAGTATTCCACGAGACAATATCCTTTTGAACCAGTTTGTCAAACACGATCCTTGCATCATTGAGATTCCCACATTTGGCATACATACTGATGAGTTTATTTCCCACCTCAAGATCACCCTCATATCCACTTTCAATGATAGTGGCATGCACCTTTCTTCCTTCCTCGAAAAGTGCTAAGCTCGAGCATGCGTCAAGACTGCAAACAAAGCTGATCCTGTCCGGAATGATGCCTTGTTCATGTAACATTTGACTAAAAATGGAAAGAGCATCCCTACCCATTCCATTTTGAGAAAATGCTGCAATCATGGCATTCCACGAGACCACATTCCTATGCATCATAGAGATGAAAGTATTCCTTGCATCGGGCAAGTTCCCACACCTACTATACATGGTCACAAGTGCGGTTGCCACTCCCACATCATGCTCATATCCATCGTTGATAATGGCAGCATGGATCTTGGCTCCCTCTTCATGAGTTGCAAGGTTAGTGCATGCACCGAGGGCACAAATAAAGGTAACCTTGTTAGGCTTGAAACCTTGTACCTCCATATTGTGGAAGAGATCCAGGGCATGTTTTCCATAATCATTTTGCGAAGCCACAGCGATCATGGCATTCCAAGAAACTGTATCAGGGCACAATCTGCCAAATACATGCCTTGCTGTATCCAGAGACTTGCACTTGCCGTACAAATTGACAAGAGCAGTCCCCACAACCACATCACCCTCGTAGTCGTTCTCTAGAACGGCAACATGGATGTTCTGCCCCTCTTTGACTGCAGCCAGACCTGCACATGCATCAAGAACACAGACAAAGGTGATCTTGTCAGGCAATTGGCATTCAAGCAGCATCTGATGAAAGATTTGAAGAGCTTCTTTGCCATGGCCATTCTGAGAGAGCGCTGATATGATGGCGTTCCAAGAGACCACATCTCGATAGGGCATGCGATGGAACACATGGCATGCATGGGACACATGGCCATTATGCCCATAAGCTTTGACAAGTATGTTCCATGAGAGCAGGTTAGGGTTTAGCAGGTGATCAAACACAGATCGGGCGTCCTGGATACACCCACAGCGACCATACATTTCGATGAGGAAATTGCCCAAAAGCACGGCGCGGTCGAGACCATGCTCGCTGAGATGGGTGTGCACGCATCTGCCATCCAGCAGAGCCTTGGCTTTGCCGTATCCCTTTAAGAGAGAAGCCAAGGCAGGCTGATTCATCCAGCTTCTTGCACACACAGACCATGTCTCTTGTAGCAGAAATCAAGCGCCGAGTTCGGGTAGTGACTTTTAACCATGTCCGTCACTGAAAACATCTAGTTCTGCACCCGCGCACTGCCCCCACCCGCCTCTTTGTACAGCCCTGCAACCTCCTTAGAAAAGGAGAGGAGATGGTTTTAGTGGAGATGCTAGAGAGAGTGACACGTGGCAAGGGAGAAAACCTGTGCGTAATAGAACGGATGTTAGCGAGAGTGACACATGGCAAGGAGGAAAAACCTATTCGTACTAGAACAGATGTTAGCGAGAGTGACACATGGCAAGGAGGAAAAACCTATTCGTAATAGAACAGATGCAGGCAAGGAAATCTATGGACCATTGGGCGGCCTCACTAGCAATTCGTTGAGCTAGAGAGAAGCTCTTTTTTTTTGGGGGGGGGGGGAGGGGATTGAGAGAGTTGTTCGCCCACTTTGGCAAGAGCCTTCCCACGCTTGAGAGAGGAAGACTCTTACCTGCCCTAAGCCCAAGTGGGCGAACAACTCTATCACCCATTTGGGTAGGTAAGAGCCTCCTAGCACCATAAAAATTGCCCACTTGAAGAGGCTTCCTCTCTCAACTGTGTGGAGGCTTCATGAATGCATAGTGGCTTGCTCTATATCTTATGCATCTTCTAGTTTACTATTAAAGGACCTTCCTGAGAGTATTGGCAATCCACTTATATTAACATAACGAGTCTATTTAAAGGAATGAACTACATAAAACGTGTTTCAATAGCCATCATAATCCTAGGTAAATTGGGTGAGAAGCGGGTTGTGGAGCCATAGCATGAAGAATAAAACCGCCGTTTGATAATGGTAATGCTAAGAAGAGTCCTTTGAAGTTTTCCAAATGTTGGAACAAAGGGGGACGTAGCTGTTTTTGGCCTACCATGGGGGGTAAGCTTTAGTGCTGCTATGTCTTGGATCAAAACTCCTTTTAACTAAGTCAAGAATGAATCAAGCTCATACATCCAAAGGTGGTCCTACTCAGTCTCTCTACAAAATATCACAATATAGAAAATCCTTTAAGTAGTTGAGTTAAAGTTATTACATGTAACAAGTTCTTACTTAGAATGAATGTGTTTTGTTCTATGCTTCCACCAACATCGATGGAGCAATCTTGATATTGCATCACATTACATAGATTGAAATACTCATCCTTGTCACTTAATTCTATCAAAATGGTGGATTAAACCAGCTTTAAGTGGAACTAAGGGGACTCAAAGATTTTGTAACAAAGTAAAAAGGGACTCAAGTCAATTTGGGCCCAAGGCCAAGGAATGAAGAGGATGTGAAAGGGCCCAAGGGTTAAGAGTAGGGTTGGGCATGCCCATGGACATTAATAAGTGTAGTGTGAAAGGGTGGCCTAGTATATAAGTGAATATGGGGCCTAATCTCTTATGAACTTTGATAATCACTTGATAATGATAAATCTCTCTTTCTTACCTTAAACCTCTGTTAATCCTTTGCTAATCTTTATCAATCCTTGTTAATCCATGTTTCTTAGATTAATCTAGGTTAAGGGTAGTCACTTCCTTTCATTAGTATCAGAGCCTAGATTTTTTTATCCATTTCTCATTAATTTTTTATTAGTCACTAATCTAAAAATTAATTTCTATTATTTTCTTAATTATGGCAAGAAATTATTGAGAAATCCATTTTTGGGAGTTTCTTAGCCATCTTGGAGACAACTTTTTGCAGTTTCTTGAATTTTTCCACTAGGGAGGGAGCCATTTGCTATGAGATTTTATCTACACTTTCTTGGCCTATTTGTAATCCCTTTAAGTATCTCCAAGCTTGTCATAATGTTGATCTTCTCTCCCAAACTTCATAAGAAGCTGGTGGCAATTTCATGAGGCGAGGGGTAAAAGTTTTCTCATCTACAATATACATTGGAGGCAAAGGAGGTGATGTGGTGTTTATCAATGATGCAAATGGAATTCTAAAGGCTTCAAACACTTGATATTCTTCTTATTTATCAATGATGCAAATGGAGTTCTAAAGGCTTCAAACACTTGATATTCTTCTTCTTTACAAGCCATAAACCTATTGGTGAGTTCTTGATTTCTTATGGTTTGAGATTCCATATTTTCTCATTGTTTTGAACCAAGAAATCAAGAAATTGGTATTGGCAATAAGCTTGACATTTCACTATATTAGCATCATTGGACACATTCTTGATCCCTTTTGATCAAAGAATCATCATTATGGAGTTTCCATGGTGTTTCTTGATGCACTAAGGGCTTTTTGCCATAGCCATAGATGCCCATGATGCCTTGCATTTGAGTCTACATCAAATTGGTGATTCTCTTGGCAATAGTGGCTTCACATGGTCAAGATTAATTGCATTGTGGTGAATTTGGAGTTGATTATGGCACATTTGTATGCATAATGGTTCATGGGAGATATGCTATGACTAATATGGATAGCTTTCATGTGTTTCTTAAAGCCTTTGGTGAATCATTCGGTACCAGATACATTGAAAAGCTCATGCTTATGAGTTGTAATGATTTGGCATGCATCTATAAGTGCCATTTGTAAGTGATCTACACACTTATCCATTTCTAAGCTCTCATTTGATTCTTGCATAAGTAGAAAGCTAGATATGTGGTGAGGATACCTTGGCAATAAGGAGAAGAGGCCAAGGAGAGTGTGTCTTGAACTTTCTGTGCCGCCGTGAGTGATGTGGGGGAAAGCATTACAAAAAGAAATTAGGTTTTGGTGGTGAAGACATGGCCCAAACCTGTGCCCTTGGAATTCAAACTTAGATACAAGTGTTGAAGGAGCTTAGCTAGGAGATTAGCAAGCTTTGACGTGCTTCATTGACATTGTCACATTCTCCATTTGTGGATTGTAATTCCATGTAAAAGAAGTGGCAATTGGCAATTGGCAATTTGGTAAGACAATTAGCAAGGGCAATATGCAGTGTTTTGTTTAAGATTTGGATTGCCTTGGTGGTCAATTGATTTGTAAAGCGGTTGGCATTGTATTGCCATTGGGTTGCATTTGTTTGGTATTGCATAGGATATTTGAGATTGGTGCCAAATTACAAAGGAGAAATTTGGTCAAAATCCATGTATGGCTGCAACCTGAAACCCTAATTCAATCCATAACCAAAGGGGATGATTTGAAGGGTGACACATAGCTTGAAAGCTTGTACTAAGGGATATAATTCAAGCTATCAAGCACTCAATTCCAACAACAACTTGTCCAACCAAAAGATCTTGCAAAAAAGGTCAAAGTGGGGCCTAGTCCAAAATAGCACCATATATTGGCAAAGTGAGCATAGGGTTATGTTCCCCATACCCTAAGCTTCCTATCAAGCTTTAAACCTCACCAATCGGACACCCGAGCTATCCACTACGCCCATTTTCCTAATGGATACCCTATTTCTACAAGGTTTCTGGACTGAATCAATTTTGACATCATAGTTGGATACTACGCTCTTTCCCCATTCTGGCAAGCTAAAAACATCAAGAATCGAACTCCGTTTGCTTGGTGAAGTGGCAAATTACTCATCAGTTGACTTTTCAAAAAAGTTAAAATAGAGAGTACTTGTGCATTGACCATGGTCAAAGTGATCATGCATGGGGATTCTACACATCATTTCCTCTCTATAGAGCTAAAGAGCTTGTAAATTGAAGTTTGGGATCATATCTAACTTAAAATTGGTCATTTCCCATGATGACGCTAAAAGTCAAAGACTAAGGCCACTTTCAAGGAAGTGGTTGAGCATGAGGGTGGTGTTCCATGCAAGACAAGATACTCAAGAGTTTGTGCAAACTAATGTTGACTTGCATCAAGGGTCACATATACCAGACAGTTCCATTGAGACTCAAGGGTGGTGTTCCAAAAGTAAGGCAAGATGCAAGACAAGATACTCAAGAGTTTGTGCAAACTAATGTTGACTTGCATCAAGGGTCACATATACCAGACAGTTCCATTGAGACTCAAGGGGTTGTGCAAGTGATCGAGAAGACGTATCTTGATCAACAAAGGATTATAAGACAATTGCTTGAGAGGATGCATTAGAATAATTAGCTAAGGCTTGGAAGAATTATGGAGAATTTGAACCAAGGATTTCAAGCTAATGCAAGTGATGATCAAAGTGGAACAAATTTGCCGAGATTGCCTACCTCATCTGTTAGTGGGTAATCTACAAAGAGTTCACTTCAATCCAAGTCTTTCATCATTGGAGACTATTACTTCCATGAAGATTCTTCAAGTGTATATGGTGATGCCAATGAGAAATGTCAAGATATGTCTATATGTGCATTGGTGGCTGAAAATGAACCAGTGGATAACCATGAGGACGCAAGTGTAGATGAGGTTAATGAAGAACAATCGCATAATTCTCTTGATGAGAATGATCATGGAAATAGTGATGCTTGATGAGAATTGTCTTGTTGAAGAGGATGACTATTATAGTAATCCATATGATACTGAGTCTCAAGAGGTTAATGTGCATTATGGTCATGAAGATGAGACAAGTGTTAAAGATCCATATGATGGTGACTCTCAAGAGGTCAATGTGGATTATGGTTATGAAGATGAGACAGGTGTTAAAGATCCATATGATGATAATGTGGATGATAGTGGGGATGCAAATGATTGTGATCCATATGAGAACATTTATGAGGAAGATGCTATGGGTTACAATGCCTATGAAGATATCTATGGTGTTGGCCTAAATAGAAATGTAGATGACTCATGGGAGGTCTATGATGGCAATCCATTGGATGGTCATAATACCTATGCACACAATGGATATATGTATGTTTATGCATTTGCACATGGGATTAATGGATTTCCTTTTGACCCGGGTGAATCAAAGAGGAGTGAAGTTGAAGATGTAAAGATTGGAAGTGAATTTCCTTTTGATCTGAGTGGACCAAAGAAGAGTGAAGTTGCCTATGTGTGTTTATCATGACAAGGATAATATGGCTACCTTCTGCAATGTCTCAAGTGATATATATGCCGGTTGTGGATGCAAGTATATCAAGACCGAAGGCATGCATAAATGAAATTGGTGGCACATGTTTTGGTTAATAGTGAGGGCACACATAGCAAAGATAGATTACAAATTGGTATGCAAAGATGTGAGTTTGAGACTCACAAGTGAGCTTCCTAGCTTTTTGGCAACCCGCCTCTACATTGGAAGGGTTTGAAGGGTAGTTGGATGCATTTTGGAAGTCCAATGATGGTCAAGAACAATGAATTAATTTCCTAGAAATTCTTATAAATTTACTGTGGATAGCCCTATACCCTTGGGATTTGGATGCATAATATTTGGAAGCTACGCAAAGCTCTTATGCCATTATGGGGTAGATGCTATGGCTTGTTTTGAAGCCTTCTTGGGCAGTTTACAACCATATACATGCAATTTTGGCTTCCCATACATGGTGTGAGCATGAGCTTAAAACTTGACATGAGTCCATTGATATATACTCCATCCATGTGGATTGTGATTGTACATGTCAATGGTTTCGAGGACAAAACCTCTTGGGTGGGGATGGTTTGTAACAAAGTAAAAAGGGACTCAAGTCAATTTGGTCCCAAGGCCAAGGGATGAAGGGGATGTGAAAGGGGCCAAGGGTGAGGACTAGGGTTGGGCATGCCCATGGACATTAATAAGTGTAGTGTGAAAGGGTGGCCTAATATATAAGTGAATATGGGGCCTAATCTCTTATGAACTTTGATAATCACTTGATAATGACAAATCTCTCTTTCTTACCTTAAACCTTTATTAAATCCTTTGCTAATCTTTGTCAATCCTTGTTAATCCATGTTTCTTAGATTAATCTAGGTTAATGGCTAGTCACTTCCTTCTAGATTATTTGGCTAACTTGTGTGATAAGAAAGTGCAACTTTCAAAGGTCTTTTCCAAACCTAGAAAGTAAGTGTCTCTTTGAACTTGAAATATTATAATGTAAAAATTGGATCGTATTTTGTTTCCTCTATTGAAATTTATGCTAAGTTTCGTATCAATTTTAACTATTTTGGACTATTTTGCAATAGACCTTGTGTTTTTAGAGAACAATATATTAGACCCTTTACCCTTTAGTTCTTGCCTTGCATGAATAAAGATTGCCCACTATGGTCCCGATGTGAGAAAAAATATAACATACCAAAATGATGCTCCTATGGCTCTTAGTGGAATTAATCTATAGTATCCATGTTTGATGTAGCAAAACCACCACCAAGTCAAAGAAGAGGTAAGTTGTCCATGAGTCACTTGATCACAAGTGCAAAATGAGACTTGTGGAAAGAATGAAAAAGAAAAAGATCTTCCTTCCAATATTAGGAATTCATGTGATAGTCTTTATATTTCTTGCGACCTTTGTGTTCCTCAAGATCAAGAAGTCACTCTCATGAGGTTCTATGGTCTAAGGTATTTTAGGCATGTTTTGACATGAACTCATAAGGTATATGATGAGCATGATCACATATGGCATGTGCTCAAATGTAGCATCACTTGATGTGAGAGAAGCAATTCGTAGGTGGTCATACTTATATACATGTTCGACCTTATACCCATGGAAATATAATATAATTAATAAATATTACTAGGGGATAGTTAGGAGTGGAGAAAATTGCATTTTTGAAGAGTGTACAAGTCCCAAGAATTACAAGTTTCAACATGCTCATATGTATATAGTAATTGTTGCTATAAGGAATTTAGGGAGTTGGAGAGGAGTTACTTATAAACAGAGGATATATTAAGCAAGTAGGGTTGCCAAATGTTAGCTATTCCATTGAGGTACCCATTCTCCAATTTCAGATGATTGTACTTTTTTTATGAATTTATAAATTATAAATTTTTTCCATATTATATATTTGTCTATATGTAGATTTGGGTATAGTTTGATTCCTAACAAAATATACTTACCTATGAACATCATCACAAAGGAAAGAAAAGAGAGAGTGTGTGAATGTTGTGGAGGTTGATATGAACCCAAAATAGTGATTGCAATAAATAAAATATTGAGAATAAATAGAACAAAGGAATACTTAAGATACAATATTAGGTCCAATTTTCCCCCACACAAGAGTGAGCCCACGCTTCCTCTTAGTGTACTTAAATATATTTCTTGGGATAGCTTTTCGGGCTCAAAATAGTGTGCTTTACAAGTATATCAACTTCTTCAAGAATAGCTTGCTTTAAAAATAACTTTCTTGAGCGTACATGCTAGACTTATTTAAAAATAGATGTGAGCCTTGAACCATATAAAAGTGTACATATCTTGAAATATTAAATATGCACAAGGGAACTTTCTCATCTCCCAAATAACATATATAATTCTAATAAATATGAATGGTGCCCAAGATAAATTAATGGTGCTTCTTGTCACAAAATTGAATATTATTCGTTGACATTCAAAATTGGTGATCTCAAGATATTCCTGACCAGCTCGCCTCCATTATCCAATCCAATGATCTACACTCGCATCAACTAAGACAATCAATTAATAAATTAATAAATTAATTGATTAAAAATAAACAACCATAGGAAACTTTATATCATCAAGACAATGCAACCGATATCCCTAGGCATGTACGGATTCACTGGCTTATTGCATAAAGTAAGCTACGATCGCCTGGATTTAGAAAGGTGTCCCAATTTAAATCCATCTAGGAGAATTCGTAAAAGTGAAAAACGTGGGAATATATACTCCATGGATTAACTCCAATCCATAATTAATAGAAAATGTGAGAATATATATTCCATAAATTTACTCTCATAACATGTCTCGGGGGTGACAAGCAACTGTCCTCATTTGTCACAAAATCATTAATAATCATCATGGGCTAGTATCTCTGTAAGATGCAATCAAGGATGGAAAGGTGGTGAGGGCATGATTAGGTAGCCATTGAGAATCTCCAATGGGGTGTCCTTTATACTTGACTAAATATCAATGGTAAACATTTCCTTTTTTTGTAAACTTAGTGCATCAGCAACATTTTCTTTTCCGGGTTGATATTCAATGAGAGGATGAAAACTTTGAATAAATGATGCCCATTTAATGCGACGGTCAGATATCAATGGTTGGGTAAGTAGTTATCGTATACTCTGTTGGTTTATTTTATTGAGGAATTGAGAACCCATTAAATAATGCATGAACAATAGCAAGAAGTTCTTTGTTGTAGGTGCTATATTTAGTTTCGGATGGTTTATGTTTACAAATTTCATATGCAAGAGGATGACCATCCTACATGAGGATTGCACCAATACTAGATCCACTGGCATCGGTGACAACAAGCAATAAAGGGCTAGAAAAATAAAGTAATTGACGTACGGGGGTATGTGTCAGAATATTCTTAAGCATGTCAAAGGATTTTTGTTGGTGTTCTCCCCAACGTGAAATAGCCTACTTATACGAAGAATCATAGTCAAAGGTAATGCAATCAAAGAAAAATTACAAACAAATTTTCTTTAATAATTGCATAAAGCTAGAAAAGAGTGAACCTCAGTAACATTCTTTGGAGTAGGCCAAGTCTTAATTGTGTGGATCTTTTTGGGATCTACTCTAATTCCTTTGGCTGAGACAATATGACCTAAATATTCAATCTCTTTTTGAAAGAAATAAATTTTCTCTGAATTAGCATATAAGTGATTTTCTTTCAAAAGTTTGAAGACAAAAGGCAAGATGTTATTTATGCTCCATCATTTTGACTAAAAACAAAAATGTCGTCAAAGTTGGTGTTTCAAGAAAATACAATTCATCATTTGACTAAATGTGGCAAGTGCATTAGTAAGAACAAAAGGTATAACAAGAAATTCATAATGTCCGGATAGATTATGAAAAGGAGTTATATATGTCAGATGTATGTATACGAACTTGATGATATTCGGATGTATGTATACGAACTTGATGATATTCGGATTTTAAATCTATCTTATTAAAGATAGATGCACCACAAAGTTTATTTAGCAAGTTGTCAACATGAGGGTTAGGATATTTGTTTTTAATAGTTCAAATCTCTATAGTCAATGCACATGTGGTAGGTTTTGTTCTCTTTCTTAACTAAGAGTACTGGGGCACCAAAAGGAGAACTACTAGGTTGTATGAGTCCATGATCTAAAAGTTCTTCTATTTGTCACTGAATCTCTTTTTTTTGAATTTTATTTTGTCTATAAGGAGCCTTATAAGGTAGTTAACTACCTAAAATAATCTCAATTGTGTGGTCTTTAGGACGAGATGTAGGTATTCCTAGGGGTAGGTCATCGGCAAAGGAGTCTTTAAATTGATCTAGAAAAAGTTGTTGACTAGGTGATAAACTATCAGTTGCTTTAATTTCGTTTACATATATCATGTTAGCTTTGTCTCGTTTGCGTAAAGCATGTTTAGCTTGTGTGTGTGATAGTAGTGGAAAAAGTTCATGTGTGGCATCACTACTATGAAGAGTTAAAGTTTCATTTTGGTGTGTGATCCACATCGTGTGTGTGTCATAATAAATTTGAGGATCGAATTGATGATGAAAGGGCGTACCTAGAATGATATCAAAATGTGCAGTGGTGTAATTATGAAATCTCTTTTCTCTTTATTAAGGACCAATAACAATCTCTATTTGCCTAATCTCCTTAGTACCATTGTAACGTGTACCTTGGAAAGAAGATTTAACCTTATAAAGTGATGGGTGTGTTTCTAATTGCAACTTCTTAACAACACATTCTGAAATGAAATCATGTGTACTACTGTCATCATGCAGCACAGTAATATCATGACCATTGATTTTACCCTTCATGTTAAGCAAATAATAAAATGAAATAGGGTTACCTGGCATATCGCTTTGTTTGGGGTTTCCATCATCATGTAGCATGTCTTTAGACTAATTTGGAGCGTGGTCAGTATCATCGTTGGGCTCGATGTTGTGAAGTTGAGCAGTTGGAGGTTTGACATTCTTCCAACATCGACGAGTAGCAAAGTGGCATGGTTAATTGCACTGTAGCATGTAGGGCAAGGTTTCTTTGTAGTATTAGTGTTATGACTAATAGGCTTGGGTTAAGATACATTGCTTTGATCATTAATAGTCTTTACATTTTGATTGGGATTTATACGTGTATTGCTAGTAGGTGCTACCCAAGGCTTTCTATTTGCATTAAAATTGTTAAAAGAACATGGCTCAATAGGAGTATGTACCATAATGATGAGACATTGGTTGTCGATTGTTATTGAAACTTGAAGTTTATCGATTATTGGATGAAGAGGCATTGAATTTATGAGGGAGCTTCTACAAACCTCTTTTGTATTCTACATCATGGGCTAAAGAAATAGCTACATCATGTGTAGTAGGCTTGGACATGTTTACCTCTACTTGAATAATCTCTTTGAGACCTGATTCATAACGATGTTGAATTGTATCTTCAGGTACTTCTTCAAGCATACATAGTTGAAGTAGTGTTTGCCAAAATGTCTCTATGTATTGTGATATCATCTCACAATCGATCATACTTAAAGTATCCCATGTACGCTGTGCTTTGAGAGTAAATTGGGGTGGCAAAAATCTTGACTTCACTTTACCTTAAAATTCTACCCAAGTAGTCAGTTTGTCACTACCTTTACGAAGAACATTCCACCATAATGATACATGGTCAACTATGTGGTTGGCAACACATTTGATCTTATCCCTTTTTGAAAAGGTCTCCTTTAGAGAAATAATCATCTAATTGACTTAACCATGAAAGTACAAGGCGAGCATCTTTTTTGCCATCAAATTTGATAAAAGAGAAAGTACGACGGCTAATCTTACTGTCCTTTTTTTATTTTTTGAGCGTCAAAAGTAACCTTCATGATTTTGGCAATGTGTGCATCTTTAGATTGTGGAGTAGACGAGCATTTTTGTTGCCATCAAATTTGATAAAAGAGAAAGTACGACAGCTAATCTTACTATCCTTTTTTTATTCTTTGATCGTCAAAAGTAACCTTCATGATTTTGGCAATGCGTGCGTCTTTAGATTATGGAGTAGTAACTTCATTACCATCAAGTCATTATTCAAGGAGGAGGTTCTTTTGTTGTTCACCTTGAAGTAATTGCTCGAGAAGTTGAATGTAATCTTCAAAAGTTGGTGGGGTGGAAGTGATGAGTGTGTAAATCCACCATCTCAGGCATTGGCATCTTCATTGTAGTGGTGTCGATGGGTTGGTTGATTTTTTTTAATTTTTTAATATTTTTTTGAGAACTTTTAGAAAATTTCGGGCTCAAAAAGGGTATTTTGGGGTAAATAAATGAGCTATGGGAGAATAAACATAATTTTAGGAATTTTAGAAATTGTTGAGAATTGGAAAAATCTGCAAAAGCTGAGTTTGGGCTATGAGTAAAGAATGTTTTTGAAAAAAATAAAAATTTGAATGAGTTTTGGAAGCTATAAAAGAAAGGCTTTATAAGCTTTGAAATACTAAAGCTTTAATAGCTTTTTAAAAATATTTAAGTCATAAAGCTTTAAAGCTTTATTAAGAAAACCTTAAGAGAAAGCTTCATGGCCCCATGCACCGTTGGAGGCAGAGTGAAGTTGAATTAAACCTGGAGAGTAAGATGAAAGTGGTTTTGTAGCCTATAGGATGGGAGAAATACATATGCGATGGCCGATTAGGAAGAGGGATTGAAAATAAAAAAACCACTTTGAGATTTTGGGTGGTTTTCAAATTGGACAAGTGTTTTTCCACCTTATAAGAACTTTTAGATAAAAGGATTGTGGGTTTTTGTTACCCAATGGACAAAAGAATGCCTTTCTTTAAAACTATAGTCTTTATATGCTTTGTAATATATACATTGCTAATAAATATGAATGACGCTCAAAATAAATTAATGGCGATTGTTGTCACAAAATTGAGTATTATTCGTCGACATTCAAAATCAAACATCTCAAGATATTCCTGACCAACACCAGTTCACCTCCATTATCCATCCAATGACCTGTACTTGCATCAACTAAGCCAATCAATTAATAAATTAATTGATTAAAAATAAACAACCATATGAAACTTCATATCATCAAGACGATGCAACCAATACTCCCACATGTAGATATTTACCCATGTACGTGTAAAGTAAGCTACAATTGCCCTGATTTAGAAAGGCGTCCCAATCTAAACTCATCTTGGAGAATTCATAAAAGTGGGAAACATGGGAATATATATTCCATGAATTTACTCCTCATAATAGTGAAAGAAAGAACTAGTAACAAGGATGTAAAATATACAAAGTGTGCTTATTTGTGTGTGTGTGTGTGTGTGTGTGTGTGTATATGTGTGTGTGTGTATATGTGTGTGTGTGTGTGTGTGTGTGTGTGAGAGAGAGAGAGAGAGAGAGAGAGAGAGAGAGAGAGAGAGAGAATGGATACATATGCTATGTTTGAAGGAAAGAAATGTTAACCACTCTAGTTAACATTACTTTTGCAAGCGGATCTATGCTTATTGTACTCATCTTTTGTAACTACGCAAAGTGCTTAATGTAAAAGAGACATGGGATGACTGAGCTTACAGCTTGTGTAATGCCGGTCATGAGGAATAGTTTGTGGCACAAGTAGAGGTGGAGTGAACCCCTAGTGGATTCACATCGAGGAGTTAACCCTCATTAGGGTTGGCTAAGTGTAACTCTTCGGACTCGACCCTTGCATGTTATATCTCTTCTCTCTCTCTCTGTCTCTCTGTCTCTCTCTCTCTCTCTCTCTCTCTCGTGTGCAAGGTGCTATATTAGGTTTAACATCTTTGGCACCGTTGTTGGGGAATCCATTTAGCTTAGGGTCCTCCACTTTGTTCATTGGCTGGAGTCCTTCTCTGTGTGTGTGTGTGTGTGTGTGTCTCTCTCTCTCTCTCTCATGAGTTTGTGGTTGTATGCTTACTTATTGTGCTTGCATGCTTGATTGTTGGTGTATGCTTGTAGGGATGGTGATGCTCTAACTTCTCTCCTTCTCTCCCCTCTCTTTGCTCTCTACCAAGTCCCTTTTGCATGCATGTGGCATGAGGTGAAGGTTGAGCTTTCCATAGCTCCCTCCTTGCTCTCTACCTAGCCGTTGAATCTCTACTTGGGTGACACAAGTAGAGGTGGAGTGAGCCCCTAGCGGCTTCACATCAAGGAGTTAACCCTCATTAGGGTTGGCTAAGTACAACTCTCCAAAGTCAACCCTTGCATGTTGTCTCTCTTCTCTTCTCTCTCTCTCTCTTGTGTGCAAGAAGGTAGTATGTTAGGTTTAACAAGAAAGAACCAAGAAAAGGAAAAAAGAGAAATAAAGGAACTCGCTAATGTTGGGTGTGGCATGTGAAAGAAAGAAAGCACTGAAAAAGAGAGGAAAAAATAAGGTTTTCTTTTACTCTGCGTACACGTGTGTGTGTGCTTGAAAGAGAGAAACAAATGGATGCTTATCTATTAAAACTTAAGGATCTAAGCTCCCATGGTGATAGTGAGGGTGAATTAATCCTATACTAATTATAATGTGATTTAGTGCTAAGCTAAGCTATACTAATTAATCCTATACTAATTATAATATGATTTAGTGCTAAGCTAAGCTATACTAATTACAATGTGATTAGTATTAATCCTATACTAATTACAATGTGATTAGTATTAATCCTATACAATGTGATTTAGTGCTAAGCTAAGCTATACTAATTAATCCTATACTAATTACAATGTGATTAGTATTAATCCTATACTAATTATAATGTGATTAGTACTAATTAATCTTATACTAATTATAATGTGATTAGTACTAATTAATCCTATACTAATTACAATGTGATTAGTGCTAAGCTAAGCTATACTAATTAATCATATACTAATTATAATATGATTAGTACTAATTAATCCTATACTAATTACAATGTGATTAGTATTAATTAATCCTATACTAATTACAATGTGATTAGTACTAAGCTAAGCTATACTAATTAATCCTATACTAATTATAATGTGATTAGTACTAAGCTAAGCTATACTAATTAATCCTATACTAATTACAATGTGATTAGTACTAAGCTAAGCTATACTAATTACAATGTGATTAGTACTAAGCTAAGCTTGAGCCAATTGTAACCACACAAGGAGAATGACACTCTATTTTGAAAATGCATTAAATTTTCTTTGAATTGCATTGATTCCTCTGATGGCTTGGAGCGTCTAGGCTCAAGGAAGAGATGCCTACAAATTTTCAAGGCCAATGGTTAAGGTAACAAGGAGAATAAGCTTTTGCAAGTTCAGCCACAAATGGGTGTATTAGATAAGGTGAGAGAAAAGCTTGATTAGTGACCTCTATTAGTGCTAATGAGTTGAGATTAGTGGTGGGAGCTAAAGGAGATGATTCTAAGCTATAGGGAGCAAGAACCTGGCTCTAACACCATGTTAAAACTTGAGGATCCAAGCTCCCATAGTGATGGTGAGGGTGAATTAATCCTATAAGGTAAGGCAAGGTGGGTGATTCCTAAGTGCAATTATAATGATGATGAATAAACTAAACTAATTAAGCTTTAGACTCAAGCACAATTAGGTTACATGATTGAGACTTGTACTCGTAAAGAGGCTTGAGAGCTTGTTACATTTGATTTCTTGAAAGTGACCCCTTTTATATAAGGTGGGTACATCTTGGCTTTGCTAGCTCATGTGGGATAACTTAGCTTGCTCATGTGGTAGCTTCTTGATACTTATTTGGGCTTACTCATACTCACTTCCTACCTTTCTTGTCTTAGTGACACCATATTTCTCAACATTATCTACTATGTGCATGTGTTATGGGCTACCACACCTCCAAGAGGGAACTCTATACATTCACCTAAAGGATGAGCAATAGATCACAACTGTTGTAAAGCATGATTCCCCTATCTGATGGCCCTTGGTTCATGTCAAACTTTAGGTGTTCTGCTTCATAGCCATCATAGGGGTCCTTTGGTTAGTCTATCAGCACTACCACCAATTTTAAAAATCTGACGCTAGCTACAATAGAGGGGTCTGGAATTCTGCGCCATGCCCTGATCCATGTAAGTATCTGTTGTCTTTGTTCTTGAATGGTTGCAAATGTTGCTGGTATAAAAATGGGAAAGTTGTAGCACACATGCGAGTCGTGCCTTTTGGCTTCCTGAAATTCTAGCGGTGTCCATCTTCTTTTAACTGGCATGTATAATGGATCGACCCGCAGTGTTGGTGGCGCGCTGTATTTTGGAATTGTCAAGTACTCCTTCCTCCAATGTGGCTGTATTCCAAAATCTTGCAGTTATGGGTGCTCTTCATTGGTGATTATGGTGGCGTAGCCACCTCTAGTGTGCAAAGGATTTGCTTTCCTCCATCTTCTGAAACAGTAGCTCATGAATGTAACAATCTATATGTCGAGCAAATCAGCTAAGTGAGGATTTGCCAGCTTTGTATGCTTTGCCACATTCGCCCATAATGTACCCTCTCCGGCCAATGGAAGTAGTTCTTCTAAGTCAGGGCGTGGGGCATGGAGAGGGTATGGTACATTATGCTGTTTTGTTGGAGTGATTTCTGAATATGCTTCTGGCATGATTCGGCATGTGGGGTCAAATGGAATGATCTACATGAGTACCTTAAACATTAACTTTGGCTTCAAAAGAGGATTGCCCGCACGAATGAACTTTGCAGTTGACAAAGAATCCAAGATGGTATCATCAGTAAATGCTTCAAGATTATCATGTGGGATGGTGTGTCGTACCTCTTGAGAGTGCCGTGTTGGAGATGGGTGAGGTGCCAGTACCTCCTCAGGGGGGCGAGAGTGTTAGTAGGAAAATCTATCTTGGGAGGATAGAAAGATGAGAAAATGCAGTCAGCCGCCTGAGAGGTGTTAGTAGGTGGCGCGTTAGGATATGGGTTAAGTAGCTTACTAGGTGACATTATAATAGAAAGGGTAAGTTGATTTTGAAAATGAAGAAGAAGATTCTTCTTGACCCTGACATGTGCTAGGGGGTGGGTGGCTAGGCTTATGAGACTTAATAAAGTCTTGTAAATCTGGAATTTCTTCGGCATTGATAACGGGATATTCTATGTGGGTAGCATCAAAATTGTATTGCACATTGGTTAGCATGGCTTCTTAATGTTTGTAGATATTAGTGTAGAGTTTTAGAATTCCATAAGGATGATATAGAGTGGACTCACATATATTTAGATGTTGGTGAGTGTTATATACCTCCAGCCAGCCATGACTTATAACCCATTGGTAACTATGCGCGCTACTACCTCAAAGTTGGCAGGCGTCTCCGGAATGTCATCTGGGACAAACAAAGTAGTTCTTCTAAGTTAGGGCATGGGGCATGGAGAGGGTATGGTACATTATGCTGTTTTGTTGGAGTGATTTCTGAATATGCTTCTGGCATGATTCGGCATGTGGGGGGGTCAAATGGAATGATCTGCATGAGTACCTTAAACATTAACTTTGGCTTCAAAAGAGGATTGCCCGCACGAATGAATCCCTTGTATTCTGCAGCTGACAAAGAATCCAAGATGGTATCATCAGTAAATGCTTCAAGATTATCATGCGGGATGGTGTGTCGTACCTCTTGAGAGTGCCGTGTTGGAGATGGGTGAGGTGCCAGTACCTCCTCAGGGGCGAGAGTGTTAGTAGGGAGGCCAGCTAAGGCAGTCTTTCTTCATCTTCCAATCTTCTCCTCTTGCTTGGACTTGATGGTTCCGGAGTTCTTTGTCTTTTACTTGCTTCCATGGGGGCCTCTGGTTCCTGTATTGGGGTTGTGGCCGGGGCTAGGAAAAATATGAATTTGTTGGCCAAGAGGTAATGTCGATATTTCTTAACGGCGTAAACCATGGCCAATCCCTCCCTCTCTGTGTGTAGTTCACTCATTTAGTTGACGACTAGGGAAGCAGACTGGATAGTCCAATTTGAACTCACCAGGTTGGGCTAGTACGTAACCAATAGAAAAATTTGATGCATCAATATGCACGTGAAATATGAGATCCCAATTGGGAGGCCATAGAATTAACGCGCTTGCCAACTTTTGCTTCAGTCAATCATATGCTTCTTGACACTCCTCAATCCACTCAAAGACAATGAGGAGCTTGTACAAAGGTCTGGCTATTTCAGCATAAAAAATTATGAAGCGGCGATAATACCCCACATGGCCTATAAATCTTTGCACACCCTTGTAGTTGGTAGGCGGTGGCAGCTCCAATATTAGCTTGATCTTGCTTTCGTCCATGGATATACCATTCTTTGAGACAATGTGTCCCAATATCACTCCATGCTTGAGCCCAAAACTGACACTTCAAGGGGTTTAGGGATGTACGATATAATTGACATCGCTCGAACACTTTCCTCAAGCAGGCCAGATGGTCTTCCCATCAAGAGTGTGCACACAGATCGTCAATGAATACCTCCAACCACTTTTGTAAGTAGTCCTTGAAGGTTGTGCACATCAACCATTTTGAAAGGTTGCTGGGGCATTTGTGAGGTCGAACGGCATAACCTTGTATACAAATGTCTCCCACATTGTATTGAAGGTTGTCTTATGCTGGTCCTCTGGTGCTATGGACACCTGATTGTAATGAGAGAATCCATCCAAGAAGCTATAAGCTTCTCTCCCAGCCACTCTTTCCAAAACATGTTCTGTATAAGGTAGTGGATAATGGTCTTTCCTAGTGGCTGCGTAACACATACCCTAAGTTTTCCATTCTTTTTTAGCACTATCACAATTGGTGACAACCAATCCATATGTTCAATTTCATAGATGAAATCCGTAGAGCAATGAGCTTGTCAATTTCCTCCTTTACAATTTTCGCATACTTAGGATTCATCTGGTATGGTTTCTGCCTAGTTGGTCTCGACCCTTCCATTATTGGAATCGTATGATGTACTACCTCAGGTGGTACCCCCTTCATCTCTTTGTAATTCCAAGCGAAACAATCCTTAAATTCCTTAAGGAGAGCAATGAGCTCATCTTCTTCAGCCGAAGTCAAGTCCTTAGCAATGTATATGGGTTGATCCTCTTCCCGTCGTGGTCCCGCAATATCCACTTCCTTGACTTCTATCGTGGGCCATCGTATGATGTGGACAGCCCATCCTCTTTCACCCTTGTAGCCGTCAGTCGGATCACTTTCCGTTCACCAAATAGTATAGGTTTTGAAGTGGTTGGGTATGCAAGTCTGGTTTGTCCTCATTTTCACTTTTGGTTTTAGCCAATATCTTTCTAGCCTCACGTTCTACCTCTACCAGGGCTTTATTACATTTTTGGTGCCCAACTTTTGTAAGCTTGGGTAATTCTAGCTCTTGAAGAACGATTTTCTCTTTGTGCCTTCCCTCCAATGATATCTTACTCAACTCCTCGCCCTAATCCTTTGAGAACTCATCGTGTACCTTAGTGGCCTCAAGGTATCTCAGCCATTGGGCATCCGCGGGTTTTCTTCGTAATAGGGCATTTTGTCGGGCTATATATCGTTTCTGTTTTCGTCACCGTCGTCTGAGGCATTGAGCAATGGTACGGCTTTGTGGTATGGTACCTTCTGTACTTGATGTCTCCTCTTTTGATTCCTCATCAATGGTCTGCCAATTAACCATGTAGATAGAGGTCGTGGGGACGGTTCCAAATTCCAAATATTGGGTCCCCCTGGGCTGCATCACATTAATGGTAGCCAACTCATGTATCTAGTTTTCACTGAAGTCCGAAGGAGGAAGTGATGCATATATTTTCATTTCCTCTTCATCCTTGGGATCTCCCCCCGAGGGCTGGCATGTCTGTATAGAGGTGGTCCGTTCCGTTGTGACCGAATCATTACCAAACAACTGCCCCTCCATGGGGTGTGCTTTCCATGTTCTCAAATCAATCTTTAAGATTTGTAAATCCCTACATACATACACATACATACATACACATGATCCAAGGCCCAATCATGAACCAATTTGGATTCCCTCACCATGAAGGGTCTCCCCAATATTATGTCATATGAACTAGGTTGGCGTAGGAAGTCCATGACCATGAATGTATGATGATAGTGAAACGTAAAGAGTTTGAATTTAACATTCTCCGAAAGCCCAATGGGCCTCGAAGATGTTCCGTCAAAGCCATTTTAAGGACTAGATCTGCTTTTTTTAAGATCGAGTTTCACCCAATTTTCCCAGCAACGTTTTGTGATGATGCTAACCCCCGCCCCACCATCCAAGATAGCCAGCACCTGGTACCCATTATGATGAATCGAGATTGTAGCATTTGTGTCATCGCTTTCGTAGTAGCGTCCTAGTTGATTAATTGGTATCTTAATGACTCGGGTTTTCCTTGTATGTCTCAAGGTTCTTTCTGCCAGAGGTGGCAGAGCCTCATCTATAGTATCAGCTGGCTTTAGTCCGTCGCCTTCTACCCATTATTTTACGTATGTCCATAGGGTTGGTGAATTGCGTAATAACAGTTGCCCCTAATGGCATTTGTACAAGTGTGGATAGCACAGCCCTGCAAGACTTCCTATGTCTCTGGGTTCTTTGGAGCTAGAGGGTTCTTCCCATGTATGTGTCTCATATTCCTCCATAGGGAAGGAATGGATGGACTCCCCCAACCCATTTTCCTCAAACATTCTATACAATGTGTTTGCTTGGGACTCCTCTTCTGTTTCTTCCGAATTTGGGGTTGGCACGTCCAATTCCCTATCCCGAAACACAGGTACAGGCATGTTGTTTTGTAGGACGTAATTCCGGCATGACCTCCGCCGTTTCTTCGTAGGTAATCTCTGCCATGTCAACATCTTCTGACAGCTCTTTGATCAATACTTGATTGATCTTAGCTTGTGGTGGTTGTGGTGGTAGAACTGGTGGTGGCAAAGGTGAAGCGTCTTGTACCCGGAACATCCCCCTAGGTAAGTAGGAAGAGTTGGGTTGTCCAGCAGTAGCGGTGATCTGTACAGGTGGCGCAGGTAAAGCCAATGGGGCTCTAAGTGCTGGTAGCTATGCAACATTTTGAAATCTTGGATATCTACACATTGAAGTGTCATGATTTCCTAATTTTACATAGTGAGCACAATAGAGTAATGGCCTTGCTCTTAACTGTGGACACTCGCTGGTAGTGTGATTTAATCTGCACATAGAGCACCACACCAATTTCCCTGCGGGGGTAAAGATGATTATTCCCATGCCCAGATGTTTCTCTTCCCTCTTTGACTTTTACTTTCTCTAATATGGACACTCGTTGTGGTAGTGTGATTTAATCTGCACATAGAGCACCACACCAATTCCCCTGTGGGGGTAAAGATGATTATTCCCATGCCCAGATGTTTCTCTTCCCTCTTTGACTTTTAATTTCTCTAATATGGCACTACTGAGCTCATCCACTGTCATGTTTTCAACTTGTTTACTTCGAGTTCCAATTTCTTGGTGGCTCGAGACACGCGAAGTCGTAGTTTGCTGAAGATGTTTTAACATCTTCCGGTTGCGGCAATTCCAACATATTATCTTTATATTTGATTGCCAATTTGCAACATGCATTAAGAGTAGCTGGTCGACGGGCTAGTACCAGGTAATCATGCATTTTATGGTTCCTAACCCCTCTTTGGAAGCAAGGCAATAACTGATCATCAGTTAACCTCTCCCAAAGTTTGCACCTTGAATTTAAGTGCTTAAGACAAGACACATAGTCTCTCATCGACTCAACTTCCTTTTGTTTGATATTATGTACCTGTGCCACAGGGCTCCATTTGTCACTGCTTCGGCAAAACTGGGCACAAAAATGTTCTTAAGTCTTGTGAAGTTAACCTTATCCTCAGGCTTGAGGGTTCGGGAACCACTAATGAGCTTTTCCTTCCAAGGTCAGTGAAAAGGCATGAATCATTGTGTCACATCACTGACTGGCCCGCAGGTTTCACATGTCGATTCAAAAATATCTACATGTTGGATAGGATCCCCTTCCCCAGAGAATTTTTGGACAAGTTTGGAAATGATATGTGGTTTCATCTGGGAGGGTCGGGATTCCAAAGTAGTCCCTAGTTCTGTGACCATCCCTCGACCCATCTCTGTCGCCATATTTAGCAGGTCTGTCCTTGTGGCTGCATTAAGGTCCATGGTTGGATCTATCCTAGGTCTTTGAGGAATTTCTGCCCCCCTTCCTAGACCTCGTCCCCTTCCTGTATTGGCTCTTCT
This sequence comes from Cibotium barometz, assembly GCF_041138505.1. Classification (NCBI taxonomy): domain Eukaryota; kingdom Viridiplantae; phylum Streptophyta; class Polypodiopsida; order Cyatheales; family Cibotiaceae; genus Cibotium; species Cibotium barometz. Next base: position 22,038,235 of record NC_141110.1, read on the forward strand.
AGGTATTTCTGGTCCATAGGATGGTATAGTCACTGTACCTTGGAGTGACTCCTCATTAGTCGCCTCCGTACGTCTTTGTAGAATGCATGCTAGGTTACCCTCCTCTTCTATAGTTGTAAACCTCTCCTCTGTTCTGGATTCCTTGTTTATGGGTTCCAAGTTTGGAATTTCTCCCTCATTTCTTCCCATAACTATTTCTGGTTCCTTCCCTCGTGACTGGAGTCGGTTAAAGCCACCCATTTCCTTTTGTTCAACTCTCGTCCTTCGAGTATCGAGCTCTTGTTTCCTTAAGCTCAATTCTCGTAGTTGTCGTTCCACACCTCACTTTGTTTGAGGTCTAACTCTACTTTCTCGATGGTGGGAAAGAATATTTGACCCGTCCTAGCCGCACTTTCTATGTCCCATCTCATTCGGGGTATTCGACAACCTAGAATTCAACGGTTGGATATGGTTCCTTATGTTTTTTATTTTTATGAATTTTTGAAAAAGAAGAAAAATCGAACACCAACCTGCTCATTCACGTTGGTGCTTTCAATCATGCAAATATCAAAATTTAACAAGAACAAATATTGAAGCTCTATCCTAAGACCACTCCACCACAAACATACACAACATCACAACTAATTTCTCATGATTTCTTCCTACCACACACATCTTATCCATTCATTTTCCACACAATGCACTACCAGAATGCAAGGGCAATAATGAATCCTATGCAATGGGAGCTGAAACTCAAAGAGGATGGAAGAAACAAAGGTGTTTCCCCGGCAGCGGCGCCAAAAATGTTATGGGCTACCACACCTCCAAGAGGGAACTCTACACATTCACCTAAAGGATGAGCAATAGATCACAACTGTCGTAGGGCACTTACCAATGCTTCAAACTTGAGTCCCTTGAGGCATCCAAGCTCGCTTGTTAAGCTCCAACCTCCAAGCTCCCCTCCACGCTGTCACTCGCACCATAGCATAAGGCAATCACTCTCTCACACAAGCATGAATCACACAAGCATAAAAGAGGAACAATGCTAGAATGATCTCTCTCCTTCAATCTCTCTCAAGACATAAGGGAGAGCTGTCTATAGCACAAAGGGGATTGTGTCTTTTCATTATGAAAAAAATGCCTTATATACATTTGGCCCTTATTCACACTTGGGCGCCCAAAACTTACTTACTAGGCCTTGGGTGGCCAATATCTCATAATGTACAACTTTTATAGTGCCATTTCATGACACTTATTAATGTCCTCAATTGGAGGATCATGTTTATTAATCCAAAATGGGATTAACAGCATGATTGTCTATATTATGAAAGCATCATGCCCATTATCACTTTTTTCAACCAATTTCAATAATTGAATAACAAAATGTACTAATGAAATTTCAACTTGGTTAAGAGAGAGAGAGAGAGAGAGAGAGAGAGAGAGAGAGAGAGAGAGAGAGAGAGAGAGATGTGACTATGTTTGATATAAAGAGAGAAATATTTAAGGACAAAGAGTGAGTATCACGTGAGCATTGTTTTGTTTTACCTTTTACATACTTGATGTTGTAGATGTGGTGGATTTAAGAAACCTAGGGCTTCATCATGGACCACATATTTCTCCATTTCCACAAGAATATGTCAATGAGAAAGAGACCCGTGAATCACTGAGATATGGAACAACTTGATGATTAGCATGATGATCAACTCGAGGAACAATGGTAGGGACATTGAAATGATGTTCCTTGGTTTGATGACCACAATGCATATCCATAAGTGATAAAGGCACCCAAAAAGAGAGATTGAACATTTAGAAGAGGTATGATTACATGAAGAAGGAAGCTACAACCTTCACTATCACCGAGGTGAACGTTTACTCAATCTACTTTTACACGAGGTGAACGTATACTCAATTTAAGGTGGAGTGTGAAGGAGGTCAAGTTCGATATTGTTCCCACTTGCAGTTGTCCGCCATTGAGCGTTTATTGAGATCGGGTTATCGATGAATACTCACTCAAATTTTTTCCCAATCAAGGGCTTAAAGTAAAGGCATAAGACAATGAAGTAAAGAAAGTAATTTTTTCTCAATAAAGTTGTATACAAATATACTCCAACGATTACAAATGGAGAGACTCAATGTCTTAAGAAAGTATACCTTTCAATGAGCTCTCAACACTTGACGACACAAAGATTACAATTATGGAAAAAGGTTACAAATGACTATGGAATGACATATTTATAGGTCTATCCAATGACATGTCTCTGACAAGTGTGCAAAGTGTGTTCACTACCACTTCCCGCTCCCACCCATAACATCCTAGGATCGGACCCATGATCGTTGTTGAGTGTGGATCCTCCCACAATCATGTGTGTGAGTGACTCTAGATGACTCCGCCAGTCCTTGCAAAGGGAACTCACGGACTACTGGCACAAACACTAGGGTTGGGGAAAGTGGATCCTCTCAGGGAAGCATACCCTCCAAGGATGAGTCAACCTCACCGGCTAGACATGCACAACCTATGCTCTACATTGTCTATCATGCTCTCCGACCACCTAGCACTGCAGTATCCCTAACAAGCCTCACACACACCACACCCACCACTGTCCAGTCACTCACCTCGCTCACACAAATAGATGGGCAAAACACCACAAGAGTGCAACACTGTATACCAAACTGTAGATAAGAATGATATAAGAGAGACTGTGCTTCAACATAGAATGTCATACACTAGAGAATGTGCTCTCCACCGAATGTGCTAGAGTGAATGTGACACAAGAGAGAGTCTCCTCACTGCCGAGAGTGTGCTCCCCTTATCTCCTCGTTGGGTGTCCTCCTCCTTGAAGTCCCAACCCTCATCATGTATGTAGAGGGAAGATCTTCTGTCGGGAAAAGGAAGATGGTGCGCCCAAGAGGATATCAAAGAGGATCTCGCCCTGCCTTGGGAAAGGGAGAGGGGTGTTGCCTCCATGATTGCCATCGGAGTTGGCTATGCACGTCGGAGATGTCGGAGGGCACCGGCGGTTGGAGCGGTCGGAGGTGATGGTGGGAAGCTCTTGGTGGAGCATGGAGGACCTGTCTTCCCGTGACGGCAGTCGAAAGCAGTGATGGCGGCGGTCAGAGTTGGCCATGCATATCGGAGATGTCGGAGGGGCACCGGCGGCGGTGACGATGACGGTCGGAGTGGTTGGAGGGCATCGGCGGTGACAGCGGTCGGAGCAGTCGGAGATGTCGGAGAGGTGATGGTGGGAAGCTCTTGGTGGAGTGTGGAGGACCTGGCTTCAGGTCGGACACTACTACTAAATTCACCATCCTGGCGGTGAATGCCACAAAAAAAACAAGTCGTTCTCTCGCAAGCTAGCCTTCGGGCAAAACATCTGGTAAGCAGGCTCCCAGGCATACCTCATACAGTGATCCTTCCAAGAAAACCTTCTGGAACGATATAGAATTAAAAAAAAATGATTCAACTAGGCTGCTGGGTAACTTCATCCAACAAGCGAGCTATGAGAAAAATGATTGAACTGAGAGCTCCTGGGCACTGCATCCAACAAGCCATTTTTGAGAGCTCCTGGGCAACTTCAATTTCTAAGAGCTCCTACGCAACTGCATCCAGCAAGCCATTTCTGAGAGCTCCTGGGCACTTCATCCAACAAGCCATCACTACCCATATTACCACTGTCATCCCTCGGGCAAAGCATCTGGCAGGAAGATTACATTGACGCCAACAAAGCACAAAACCATCTAAACAATAATCACTGGCCACTTCGTTTGGGCAAAACATATGGCACGAAGTCTAGGAATACAAAGATACAAATGAAACCTTGGCCATGGCCAATACATAAAAGATCCGCTTCTCATTAACAAAAAAGATCTGATTCTCCCAAGCATCATTAGCATGTGCCAAGGCAACCTCCAATAGAACTTTTGCTTCCGTGTAAGACTGCTCATAGATTGCCACGGAGATGGACATAACAAGGGCTCAGCAGTCAAAGGGTTGAGAAGAGTTGCACATGCTATGTTATGGTACTTCATAGCGATGAAGAAGGGATGTGCCCTTGAGAGTTTCTCCGCAACCTAGCTGCATCCCATGCCAAAAGCTCTTAAACACATTTTGATGATTCTCCACGTGCTGTAAAATGCAATGGTGTGCTTCCAAAACCATAGCTGATTCCACCAGATCTTGTGGTCATTGAACACACAAGAGACCACTTACTTAAAAGCAAGCAGACTGACTAGACTAGGCTACCAAGTGTATAGGTGTAATGCCACATGTGCCACTGTGGGCATATGGGCAGCATTCAAAATTCATTGGACACAATCAAGGTGGCCACTCTTTGCTACATAATGGAGGCATGTCCTCCCATTGGGAGCATCAAACACGAGGATATTAGCTCCCTGTCCCCACAAGCTGCTCAATGCAAAATACCCTTCCATTTTTAAAAGCAATCATGAGAGGCATCTGTCTATGATGATTCATTACATTCAACGACACACCCTTCTCCAACAGCAAAAGTACCTCAGATTGGCCATCATGTGAGGAAGCATAATGCAAAGGTGAGAGGTGGCGGCAAGAGAGCGAGCTGGTGGGGAGTGACGGGAGGGGGCTGGGTGAAAGGGAGAGAGGGGGTGGTGGAAGTGAGGGCCGGTGAGGTGAGAGAGGGGGGGTTGTTCGGTGGAGTGGGGGGAGAGAGGAGTGGGCATGGTTGGTGAGGGGGTTGGTTGGTGAGGAGGGGGGAGGAGGGGGTGCTTGTGTTAACAATTCTAAAATGGGATTGATCATGGTGAAGCACATAGATTAAGCAACATAATTAAGGTGGATTAAACCACACTAAGGACTCCATAAGTGAGAGAGAGATTGCACACTCAACACTCAATTCTATTGCACTATTGCATTCACAATGAACCATACAATGAAATAGGCCCTCTAGCCTTATCCCACTTTACATGTCATCATCCATGTGGCAACTCCTTTTCCACTCTTTTGGTTGGTCAACACTCACACACCATTCAATATTATATGTGGCATTCTTATCTTGCCACAATATCTTGCACCTTTAGGGTGCTTTCCCACATACAACCAAATAACCCATTCATTTTACATTGCACATTTCAATACCCCTCCTCAATGTAAATTTGGGTGTGTGCATACAATCTCTCCAATCAATTTGATCAACTCACTTCTCACCCCATCAATTTGGCATTGCCAATCTTGACACTCCCCCTCAATGCAAATTGGAGTGTTCAACAAGTGTGTGTGCATGTGCCTAGCTTATCTAGACACGAAGTCCATTTTGAGCTGACTCGCTCACAGCGGAACCACTGAGTCCAATTTGAACATAGAAGTTCGGGTGGGAACCAACCCATGCGCATGCACCTCACACGTGCAACGCTCATGCTGCGTGATTATAAAATATTCTCATTTTGAGCTTCAAGCTCGGGTACGGTTACCCATCTCATACTCATGGGTGAAAAGTACAAAACCTTTTGGCCAAATCCGGCCAACGGACCCATGTGTGAACACATGTTTGTCTCCAAAACAAATTGGATCACTTGTTATTAAGGCTCTCAGTTGCCTTTGGAGCATGTGGAAAAGGTTCAAGTGAACTTTTGTGTGTGAACTTGATGTGAACAAGAATTTTGCGTTCATGTGTGAATGCTCTTTTACCATAAGGTCTATCCAAAAAATAATAAATCTTTTTTAAAATTATAAAACGTCTGTGTTTTTGCAGTGTGACAAGTTGACTTCTTCTTTAGTTACCTTCGCTTCGGCCGCATGCTGGCACCTGCAATGCCTTTTGCCTTTATCTTTTACACTAGCACCAATCGCTGCTGCTACAGGAGTCTCTCCCAAGCGTCTGTGGGATTCGTGACCTTCCCACCCTTTGTGGTCTTCATGGGCTGCGCAACAGGGCAAGTTCGCTCCTCTTTATGGACCACTCGCTGCTATTGCCTGCTGCTATTGTGTTGTTGATGCGCCTCCTCATTCAGAATGGCCAACGCATTTGCAAGCAGCAGCAGTAGGCCCTCCAACATCGTCCACATGCCCATCTCTCTTCTGCTGCGCTTCTACATTGCCATTTTGTACGCTTTCACTGCTGAAGCTATCGCTTCCTCGTGAGCTAGACCCACAAATCTTCTATTTTCTGTAATCCTTTCTTCTCATCTGTTACCGGTCTCTGATTGCTCTCAAGAAGGCCTATCTATTGCTGCTCCTTTCAATGAGCTTGCACAATAGCCCACTCGACCTTGCTGCTGCCTGCAGTTTGCAAATTATTTCTTGATAAGCTTCTCATTGAGCTTCATGTGCACTTTCACTTTGTTACACTAATCTTTTTCATGCCTAACTTCCTTGTTTGCATTCTCTGAACTGTATTTTGCCATTGTGATTGCTTTCCAATCTTCTTACTCCTTCATTCTCTCAAGAGCTACATGACTCAAGCTGTTGCTTTACCTCCTTTACCTCTTCAATGAGGTTAACGGCGGTGACCACAATCATGGCCACATTGAGCTTACCATTGAGCTCTCAAATCTGCATGCTCTTCCTTTTCATGCAACCATTCAAGGGTGCTTCATTTAAGGTTTCCCACAAGAAACCAAGGTGCATAAACCATTGTGAAATTTCCCACAGCTTTCACAACTGTGCTCATCTCCTTGAGCAACATCCACAAGTGCATCCTCTTCTTGATGCACACATGTGAACTCCATTGATTCCATCATCTCACTTGCCATCATCTTGACAAGCATGCACCTCCACAAGAGCATTCTCCCATGCTCAATAACCAAAAGCATTGAGACAAAATTTCACAAATTACCTCCACAAACTTCTTGGCAGCTTCCTTGTTGACACCAAAGACTCCATAGCCTTCATACTTGCTGAAACCTCCATTTTCAACTTCTTTGGGCAGCACCATAAACTCCAAATCTCCATGGGCATAATCTCTCTCCAAATGCAATACTAATGACAATGAGTGTTTTTTCATAATAAACTGAAAATAATGCTTAATCAAATGAACATATAACCAAAAAATCTATACATAAATATTCACCCATGACCAAGAGCCCACCCAAGCTCTGATACCATGTTAACAATTCTAAAATGGGATTGATCATGGTGAAGGACATAGATTAAGCAACATAATTAAGGTGGATTAAACCACACTAAGAACTCCATAAGTGAGAGAGAGATTGCGCACTCAACACTCAATTCTATTGCACTATTGCATTCACAATGAACCATACAATGATATAGGCCCTCTAGCCTTATCCCACTTTACATGACATCATCCATGTGGCAACTCCTTTTCCACTCTTTTGGTCAACACTCACACACCATTCAATATTATATATAGCATTCTTATCTTGCCACAATATCTTGCATCTTTAGGGTGCTTTCCCACATATACAACCAAGTAACCCATTCATTTTACATTACACATTTTAATAGCTTGGTCCAAGTTGGTGTATGCGACAAACATGGAAGTCTAGGAGAAGACAGTTCAATGAGGCAAAGTGAGAGATATCTTGCGTGCATCTTGGATGCCACCGCATTTTGCCAGAGTGACAACAAGGTAGTCCCCAGCATGCTAGTGAGCTTCGATTTGTGTTGGAGGAGATGGGCATGAACTTGTGTGGCCTGAAGCAAGGCCTTTCTCTGGTTGCAAGCCTTGAGGAGGGAAAGGTAGAGGTTGGTGGTGGGGCAGAGCCACGAGAGGGGGCACGAGGGGGCGCGAGGGTTGGTGAGGAGAGGGGGTGGGTGAGCAAAGGGGGTGGGGGGGCGGTGAGTGCGCACAAGTGAGGGGGGTGCTGGTCGGTGAGGAATGACGCAAGGGGGAGAGAGAGTTACGGGGGCTGGGGGGTGGTCGGCGAGAGGGGGGCAATGGGTGAGAGGGGGAGTGGGGTGAGGGGAGGCTGCGCACGAGGGGTTGTGGGGGAGTGGGTCTCGGTGAGAGTGAGAGAGGGGGAGGGGGGGGGAGTGAAGGGTGGGGTCGGGTGACCGGGGGGTGAACGGTAGTCGGTAAAGAGAAGGGGCGGTGAGTGAGGGAGGGGGAGGGGTTCGGGGAGCCGCAGGGGACTGGGGGGTTGACGGTGGGGTGAGAGAGAGTGACAGAGAGAGAGGGGGGGGGCTGGGTGATGGTCAGCTACGCAGGAGAGAAGAGAGGGGGTGAAGCAACAAGGGGGGGCGGTGAGTTGACGAGGGGGTGAGGGTCCGGGGGATTGTTGTTCCCAGCATCACTCTCCCTTTCTGCTTCCACTTGTAGTCTAGCGTTCGAGGGTGTAGGAGTCGTAGAGAGGCTACCTTCATGGAGTCTACATACGACCATCACCTGGCTGTGGGGATAGTCAAGACATAGGCCATGCCTTCATATAGGACGGGATGTCCACGAGGGGGTTAATGGAGGGAGAGAATATAAGGGGAGTGGGGTGTGAGGGGGATGGGTTGACGAGGGGGTTGGTGGGGTAAGGGAGAAAAGGGGGCTGGGGGGCTGTGAGGGAGTGGGGTCGGTGATGAGTGACAAGGGGGGGGGGGCTGGTCGGTGAGTGAGAGAGGGGGGAGGGGTGAAGGTGAGGAGAGGGAAGGGGCGGGTGGGATCCTTGTAGATGCATGCAAACACATCTTGGTGTTTTTTGAAAAATTTGGTGATTCTTTGAAGAGTGGAAGGGTCCTTCTAGACCCAAGCTGCCAATAAGATGGGGCGTGGCTCTCGTGTTGTGCCTAGGTTCAACTCTCTCACCTCCTCATGGTGGTAAGTGGTCGGTAGAAGAGGAGCGGTGCCGAGTGCTTCTTGATGGAGAGATAAGGGATCATGGGTTGGGGTGATGTCCAGAGGGAGGTCACCAATACGTTCCTCCATCTAGCCACCTAGCGGCAGGGTATCTCTTCTTCTGGCAAGGCTTCCTCCCTAGTCTTGAGGTGCTCTGTCCGCTGCTCCTTGCGAGTGCGTCTAGGAGGGGGGTTATAGGCATCTCAGATGACTCCTCTTGAGAGACCTTCTTTCTAGGTTGTCGAGAAAACTTTGGTTCCCCTAGACCTATGACCTCTATTGCTTCATGTTGGGATACTGGTGCAAAGGAGGAGGCCTGTAAGATTCCTCCTCAGCCTGAATAATGAATAAGCTTTACTTCAATCCCCTGTAATCATTCCCTATTTTTGAATACAAGAAAATATTATTTTTCCTTGTTTTTGTTTAGAGAGATAAAAAATTCTAGAGAGAGTTAATTCAATATTGAGATATTTTTAGATATAAAAATTCTACAAATATCAAAAATATATTTTTTTGAAACAAAAATTCAAAATAAATTCTCCAAGGTGCATTAGGAATCAATTAAAAATGATTTAAAAGACCTTAGCCTAAGGGTCAAGATTTTCTGAAATTTTTGGACTATGGTCCAATTAAGGTTCCTATGGGCCAATAAGATTAATCCAAGTGTTGGGATGAGATAAATCCAATGAATAAAAGAAAATACCCAAAAATGAGTAAATGCTCACATAAGATGAAGAGTTGACTGAGTACAAGGTTTATTAGTTAAAAATTAATTGGACTATGGTCCAATTAAGGTTCCTATGGGCCAATAAGATTAATCCAAGTGTTGGGATGAGATAAATCCAATGAATAAAAGAAAATACCCAAAAATGAGTAAATGCTCACATAAGATGAAGAGTTGACTGAGTACAAGGTTTATTAGTTAAAAATGATGAGATATTACTAAAAAATGAGATATTTTAGAGGAATGATGAATTTTTGACACCTTGGTAAGGAAGGGGAGACCTTTGAGGTAGGCGCCTCCTTCACATGTGTGGGGGGGTTTTTAATTCAAAATATTAAGATATTTTTATCTCTCCTCTCTCTCCTGAATCAAACTAGATCAAAATGGGAGCTAAACTGGTCTAAATCTTGTCAAAATTCAGCCAAGCTAAACCTAGAAAATTCTAGAACTTAGTTGGACTCAGTTAGTGGCCTCTCTCACCTATAAATAGACCCTCATTCTTTTGTATTCTCATCTGTGAGCTAGACCATGCTAGTATTACATTAAAATAAGCATATTTTCTATTATCCCTTAAAAATCCTCTACATTTTGGAGAGATTGGAGCTTGTCTCTCTCTTCAACCATCCTTGGAGCTTTCCTCTCAACACACTAACCAATTAATTGGTTGGGGGCTTCTTCTAAGATAGAGAAGCAAGCAAATCAAGAGGTAAGATGTAATTTCATGGTTTTTTTCTCTAATATTCTCAATGTTTTCACTTCTCAACCCCTCTCAAGCTTGAGAAGTTTCAAATGAATGGTTTTTCAATGCAAATTAAGCTTTCTAAAGAATTATAATGATTAATCACAAAAAGTTTACATTTATGCTTAATTAGGATGCTTTTTATGTATATCTCTCTCTCCCCAAAAGAATGGTCATTTCTATGACCAATTCTTATTCAAATGATGCTTCTCATTGATAAATTCTCAATTCAAAGATCAAACTCTATGCTAGTTAAGCTAGAGGTTAGAAAATGGCTTTTTCATGCTTATATGCTAATAAAATTATGATAAACCTATGATTAATTCCATAAATTGAATTTAGGTCCAAATGATAGTTATTCTATCATAAAAGTATTACAAAGTCTATCATAAAAGTATTATGATAAACCTATGATTAATTTCATAAATTGGATTTAGGTCCAAATGATAGTTATTCTATCATAAAAGTATTACAAAGTCTTATTCTTTCAAAATTTATTGAAAATTATCAGTAATAGCAGAGCGGAGCTATGGTAAAATTTTTAGAAATTAATACATAAATAATTTTTATGCATAATGTGAAAAGAGGACTTCCTACCATATTCTAGGATTAGTCATCCTATGCTAAAAGAATAATTTTCATCACATCCATGGAAAATTAATTTTAAAAGTTTATGCATAAATATTTAATTAGAGAAAAATAAGAATTTTTAGTAATTTTATTTTTATGCAAAAAAGAGGAATTCCCATGATAATGGAGATCCGTGTATTTCAATAGAGAAAGAGAAAATTTGGTATATTAAAATAATGAATATTTTTATTTAAAATTTAAGAGAAAATTTAGATAAATTATTTTTATGCATGAGTAAATTTAAATGATAAAAGAGGAATTTCCATGACATTTGGAATTCGATCATTTAAATGAGAAAAGTTAAATTCTTAGTATAATTGAGTTAATGGATATTTTTTATTTAAAATTAAAGAGAAATTTTAGATAAATTATTTTATGCATGAATAAATTTAAATGATGAAAGAGAAATTCCCATCATATTTGGAATTCAATCATTTAAATGATAAAAGTGAAATTCTTATCATATTTAAATTAATGGATATTTTTATTTAATTTTAAGAGAAATTTTAATTACATTTATTTCTATGCATGAGAAAACTTAAATGATAAAAGAGGAATTCCCAACATATTTGGAATTCAATCATTTAAATGGTAAAAGTGAAATTCTTATTATATTTGGAATAATAAATATTTTTATTTAATTTAAAGAATAATTTAGATAAATTTATTTTATGATAAAAGAGAAATTCCCATGATAATTGGAGTCTAATCATTAAATGAGAAAAAGAGGAATTTTAAGCCTATTCAATAAAATGGATATTTGTATTTAGTTAAAAGAAGAATTTTTATGGTATTTAAGTAGAGAAAGAATTGAATTAATTTTTGGTGGTGAACAAGAGAGGAATTTTCACCATAATTCCTCCTAGAGAATTAGGGTTGATAAATTAAGTTGGAAGAAAGAATATCTTTAGATATTTTATGTGTTTAAATTACCAAATTGATATTTATCCAAAATTAGATTAAATGGAAGAAGAGTATTTTCATTAAAATCCGATATTCTCTAATAAAACCATTTCTTAATCTACTATGGTTAAGAAGGAATGAAATTCACAAAGTTGAAATTTCCTTACGATTAGAAGCTTAGTAGATGTTTATCTGAAGAAAATCCTTGTTAGAACTACTCGGGCAAAACATAACCAAATTGTTATAAAGGAATCCCACCAATACAGTGGTTGGTCGGCGGGTGGTTGGCTAACCCATGGGCCGCCGGTTGGGGTTAGGTTGGATTAGGGGATTCCTGCGACGATACCATTAAGTTACGATTAGTTACGTTAGTTAGATTAAGTCCTGAGAAGACGCTTGTTTTGTGGGAGGGAATCAGCGGGCTATGCCTCGTTAAAGGAGGGAAAAAGCGGTGATTCTATGGACCAAGTGCAAGTATCTTCTTTGATCTGAGCATGTGACTTTAGGTTTGGTCGGATCAATTTGAATAGTTAAGACTTTGACTCGTTAGATTAATTCCCTCGTTAGAAGATTTTCTTGGCGGAATCACCTATGCCTTCCGTGCGAGGGAAGTTTTTCTGGGTTCTCGGTTTCGGAGGAACCACTAGGCTAGTCTCTTGTCCAGACATCCCGCGGGCGAGGCCCCGAGTGTGGATCCTTGCCCCGCGTGAGAGGCTGACGCTGCTTCCGCCGCCAGTGCCCTCGGAGGGGGCACCGTGGAGGGGCGGGGGTCTCATAGCTTGTATCAGAGCTTTGTTGAAAACTAATAAGGAGAAAAGAATTCTTATCAGAAAATTGTAATAAAAACTCAGAAAGAGCATTTACATATTGTATTTTCATTTCTTAAGCTTCATTAATGAAGATTTTTAATCAAAGAATTTGATTTTATAGATGGAAGTTCCACACTTATCTAGTGTTTCTCACCTCACCTAGTCACAAGACATGACTGCGTTCGCCTTCAAGCATCTCATCTCTTCCGCTATACAACTCGCACGAGCCGAGCCAGACTCGCAGGCCATTTCGAGGATCTATATTTCCCTGACCCAGCAGAGAGATGGCAGCACAAGTGGTTTGCAGGGCAGTATGTCCACGCCTCTTGCGACCAGCATGCGATGCTGAGGCAGAATCTTCATTAACCATGATTCTGATGAGGCTGAAAGTGATACACGGTGTTATTTTATATCACCAACGCCTCAAAATTTCAGACTTTCCTACCAAATCTACAGACTCCGTAGTCGCTTTATTCCTAAGGAGAAGATAGTAGCTCCCTTGGCAGTAAGGGAACATTTGTATCAGGGCATGTCTATAGCCCAGTATCGCTATCTTATGCATCTCTCGAGGAGATTTTGACTTCTGGAGCCGAGGTGCTCTATGTACATATTGGAACCTTTCTATAAATAAAGAAATGTTTTGTGGAAAAATTCCCTATTGTATAAGTGATTGTTTATTGAGACGAATTGATGAAGTAAAATCTGTTACCACATATGTCATAGATCTCCAATAAGATCATTTATCTTGTTTAAGAAATTATTTTTCGAACCCCTTAAGTCTTAGGATCTCGTGGACGATATCAAAATAAAAATTTAATAATATATCATTTTTGGCAGAATCATGAGGCGAGGGAACCGTGGCCGTCAGAGCCAGACCCTCTCACTGATGAAATAAGAGCTTGACCCCGACGTTTGCAAGGCTCTTCACAAAACTTAGCAAGGATCCTTCAAAGGTGAAGGGGAGAATTTGGGTGAAGCTGTAGAGAAATGGGTTGAAGCAATGGAGGAGTATTTTGATGTCACTGGTTACAACAATGAGAGAAGCAAAATCGCTCTTGCAAGGCTGAAAATTGTGGAAATAGCCAGGGTGGCATGGAGAAACCATTGTGACACCAACCATCTGGATAGAAATACCCAATCCTGGAATGATCTTAAAGCCTATCTAAGGAAGAGATTTTGTCCCCCCGGATTTTTAGAAACCAAGATGAATGAATTTTTAGAGTTAAACCAGGGGAGCAAAACCATCGAAGAATATCACCAGGCATTTTCTCTTCTCCTCAAGTATTCACCACCTCTAGATGAAGAGCAACTCATGGCTAGGTTCATTCGGGGAATGAACGAACCCTTAGACACACTGGTCAAGAATGCCAAGCCAGTGTCCATGGGCAGAAGCTGTCAGAATGGCGAAGGACTTCGCCAAAGCTTTCATCGTAAAAGTCCCGCCAAGCCAACTCTCTCATCCTTCAAGAGATTTTAGACACCGGAAGTTCTTCCAACTTTCCGCCTCCAAAGAGACACCAAGGTCCCAACCCGATATCTGGAGACGGGAAGCTTCAGGAATGAAGGAAGACCTTTCCCTCAAAGTACTATCTCAGGAACTCCAGCTCTCTCACGAATGCAAAGGGAAGAGCTTCGAAGTGAGAACAGGTGCTTTGGTGTCAGGGGTTTGGGCACCAACTCAAGGATTTCCCATCTCCTTCTGTGGGCCAAGGAATCCAGGGTCCCAGAATTCAGAGATAGGCTCCTTCGTATGAGTCTAATCAGGGTCCCCCACGCCAAAATCAGGGCAACCCCAGAAGAGTGCCAGCTAAACTTTGCAACCTCCATGCAAAGCAGTCTCCAAACTCCCTCCTAGAATTGGAGTAACCAAAGAGAGAGAGTTCCACCTCAGACTGTAGTAGCTAGAGCTGTCACTATAGCTGACGAAGTGGAGGAAGAAAAAGGACAGATCTATGCAGCAATAGAGGATCAGGGGAATAACCATCAATTTAAGCAATTCAAGCTTTTGATTGATTCAGGCAGCAGTACTCATTCTTTTATTTCCCCAGGATGTCTGCGTAAATTAGTCCTAAATCAAAAATCAGGGAAACCTATGCAAGTGGAAACCTATGCAAGTGGAATTGGCCAGTGGAAAGATTCTTTTCACACACATTGAGAGACAGACCTTATTCAGTTTAGTCTAGATGGGAACGTAATAGAGTGCCAGCGAGACTAATAATGAGAGTGAGGTGGAGCTTGCTAGGGTAGTTACTCGAGCATGACTTTTCAGAAGCATGTATCTACATAAACTATATTGATTATCTATAATATCATTGTATTTGAGTGAGAGAGAGAGAGAGAGAGAGAGAGAGAGAGAGAGAGAGAGAGAGTGAGTGAGTGAGTGAGAAAAGCGACCACTACCTAGGTAGGACTTTATGGAGCCTACTAGAGCTTGGGGGTGGTTGGGAGGTGTGAGCTCCTACTAGAGCATGTGCAATAAATTTTAATGATCTAATAAGGATTTTTTATGTATGTTGTATATGCACGGCAAGAAAAATTTAGTTAATCTATCATCGTTCACAATGACTTAAACATTTTAAGTGTTGTGATTATTTTGTTGGGCTTGATTTTACTTTGGAATATCATCAATGAAATGAAGCCTCACAAGTGGCATGTCAAAGGATATGATCTTGGGAATATTAGAGCATGTTATATTGTTAGTTTGTGTAGATTATGAACATTGTGTGCACGAGATACTTGCATATCCATGGAATCCTTGGAATGGATTGGCTCCATAAGAATCAAGCTGATATTCATTGTCACAAAGGAACCATCTCTTTCCTCGACCTTCACGAGAATAAAGTTCAAGGAACTGGAATTTTCGGATCCCCAGTGCTGCAATTAGTCAAGGCTTCTAAATTGTTAAAAGGGCTCAAAAAGAGGCAAGCCGTTTATGTCGTTAAGATGAATCCAGTAGACATAAAATGCAAGGCTAACGAACAAGAGTGGTTAAGTGAGTTTGCAGATGTGTTCCCTAAAGAGCTGACTGAGATGCCTTCGTCTTGCGAAGTAGATCATGAGATCGAGTTAACCCCCGAGCTTAGCCCCGTAGCCCAGCGTGCATACAAAATGCCAGTCCCTAAAGCCATAGAACTTAAGCAGTTAAGATAACTATTAGAGTAGGGATTCGTCAGACCCAGTGTCTCACCTTGGGGTGCGCCGTTCTCTTTCAAAAGAAGAAAGATGGAACGTTAAGACTATGTATTTACTACAGAGGATTGAATCAATTAACAATTAAAAATAAGTATCCTATCCCTAGGATTGATGAACTTCTGGATCGGTTAAGTGGGACCCAAATGTTCACAAAGATAGATCTCAAATCCAGGTACTACCAGATCAGAATCAAGGAACAGGACATCCCGAAGACAACATTCAATACTCGCTATGGGCATTATGAGTTCACAGTCATGCCGTTTGGATTGACTAATGCCCCGGTGACATTTAATCATCTTATGCAGGATATTCTCAGAGAATACTCGGATGATTTTGTTCTTGTCATATTTGATGATATCTTGGTATACTCAAAGAATGCTGCAGACCATGAAGATCATGTGCACAAGGTCCTGGAAATCCTAAGGAAACACCAACTCTTTGCAAAAAAGAGCAAGTGTTCTTTCTCTATTGACCAGGTGGAATACTTGGGATTCATAGTGTCAAAAGATGGGATTTCTCCTGACCCCGCAAAGATCCAAGCAGTCGTAGAATGGCCAGAACCTAAGACGATAAAGGAAGTCAGCGGATTCCTAGGATTAACCGAATGGTATAGGATCTTTATACCCAGGTATGCTCAGATAGCATCCCCTTTAACTAACCTTCTCAAGAAGAGTACCCTTTTTCAGTGGACTGCAATGTGTCAGAGTGCCTTTGATAAACTGAAGATAGCCTTAGTAACCAACCCTGTCCTTAAATTGCCAGATTTTACCAAACCCTTTGAGGTACTGATGCCAGTGGGTTTGCCTTAGGCGGTTTGCCTTAGGCGGTGCTCTTATGCAGGAAGGTCATGCAGTGGCCTATGAATCCAGAAAACTTAGTACACATGAGAGAAACTATGCCGTCCCTGACTTGGAGTTACTCTCATTAGTTTATGCTCTGAAGTTGTGGAGACATTATCTTTTGGGACAGAGGTTCACCTTGATGAATGATAGATCATCAAAGTCTGAAGTGGATCTTCACCCAAAGGAATCTCAACATGCATCAAAGGAGATGGATGTAGACCCTGTAGGAATTCGATTTTGAAATTAAGTATCGGCCGGGGAAAGAAAATGTGGTGGTAGATGCGCTCAGCAAAAAAGCCTCCTTGCTTGCAATTACAGTGGTGTCAAATTCATTAATCAGTGAAGCAAGGGAGAAAATCATGCAGGGCAAATTCTTTGCCCCTATTGCTACCCTTCTGATGCAGGAAAGCAAGACTCCTCAGGAAATGAGTCAAGTTTTTGGGTACAAATTGGATGAAGGATGCATGTATTATAATAATCGGCTATGTATTCCCAATGATGAGGGAATAAAGGGAAGAATTCTGAAAGAAGCCCATGATAGCCTGATAGCTAGACATCCAGGGTTTATAAAAACCTATATGTCTGTGAGAAGAAAATCTTCTTCTGGCCAGGACTCAAAAAGGATGTACTTGATCATGTGCAAAAATGCTTAATGTGTCAGAGAATGAAGGCAGAGAGAATCAAGATGCCAGGGAAACTGCAGCCTCTAGACATTCCACAGATGAAGTGGGAGTGTATCAGTATGGACTTTGTCACTGGATTACCTTCAGTGTGCAATCAAGTTACAACTCCATTTTTGTGGTAGTTGACAGGCTGACTAACGTTGCCCATCTAATTCTAGTGAAAGAAACATACACTGCAGTAGATGTTGCCAGAGTTTTCCTTAAAGAGATCTTTAGATTGCATGACTTACCCAGGAGGATAGTAAGTGACAGAGATCCCAAATTCACATCGAAATTATGGACTGCATTCTTCGAAGCAGTAGGAACTTTCTTGGATCTCAGCATAGCCTATCACCCCGAAACACATGGCCAAACTGAAAGAGTGAATCAGGTAATAGAAGATATCCTTCGGTCATGCTGCGGGCAGGGAACCCAAGAAGTGGTTAAGCCATTTGCATCTGGTTGAATTTGCTTACAACGCTTCTTATCATCAATGCATTGGGATGAGTCATTTCAAAGCTTTGTATGGACAAGATTGCCTTACACCATTGACTTGGTCTGACCCATTGATCAGAGTCGAGATATCCAGACAAATGCTTGATGACATGGACCAACAAATGCAATCAATCCGTAAAGATATAAAGGTAGCCCAAGATAGGCAAAAGCAGTATGCAGATAAAAAGAGATCAAAGAGAGAGTTTGAAGAATCAGATATGGTCTTCATTCGAGTACGACCAAAAAGAAGTTCCTTATCCTTAGGGAAGTACAAGAAGCTCTCTCCTAGATACTGTGGGCCATATGCTGTTATAAAGAAAGTGGGCGATCTAGCCTATAAACTTCTTCTACCTCCCCATCTCAAGGTACATGATGTATTCCACGTCAGTTTACTTAAGAAATATGTACCCGTCACGTGCTTGATGATGAACAATTAACCTCTCCGACTATGGCCAGATGGTACTCCAACCTGAGGAAATCCTTGACATTTGGGAGAAGATTCTCAGGAGCAAAGTCCTCAGAGAATTTTAAGTAAAGTGGAAGTTCTTCCCTCTAGAAGACGCCACCTGGGAGAAAGAAGAAGAGTTGGCAAAAGATTACCCCCATTTTGCGAGATGAGGACATCTCGCATTTTTCAAGTGGGAGAGGATGTAAGATTCCTCCTCAGCCTGAATAATGAATAAGCTTTACTTCAATCCCCTGTAATCATTCCCTATTTCTGAATACAAGAAAATATTATTTTTCCTTGATTTTGTCTAGAGATAAAAAATTCTAGAGAGAGGTAATTCAATATTGAGATATTTTTGGATATAAAAATTCTACAAATATCAAAAATATATTTCCCTCAAACAGAAATTCAAAATAAATTCTCCAAGGTGCATTAGGAATCAATTAAAAATGATTTAAAAGACCTTAGTCTAAAGGTCAAGATTTTCTAAAATTTTTAGACTATGGTCCAATTAAGGTTCCTATGGGCCAATAAGATTAATCCAAGTGTTGGGATGAGATAAATCCAATGAATAAAAGAAAATACCCAAAAATGAGTAAATGCTCCAATAAGATGAAGAGTTGACTGAGTACAAGGTTTATTAGTTAAAAATTATGAGCTATTACTTAAAAAATGAGATATTTTGGAGGAATGATGAATTTTCAACACCTTGGTAAGGAAGGGGAGACCTTTGAGGTAGGCGCCTCCTTCACATGTGTGGGGGGTTTTTAATTCAAAATATTAAGATATTTTTATCTCTCCTCTCTCTCGTGAATCAAACTAGATCAAAATGGGAGCTAAACTAGTCCAAATCTTGTCCAAATTCAGCCAAACTGAACCTAGAAAATTCTGGAACTTAGTTGGACTCAATTAGTGGCCTCCCTCACCTATAAATAGACCCTCATTCTTTTGTATTCTCATATGTGAGCTAGACCATGCTAGTATTACATTAAAATAAGCATACTTTCTATTATCCCTTAAAAATCCTCTACATTTTGGAGAGATTGGAGCTTCTCTCTCTCTTCAACCATCCTTGGAGCTTTCCTCTCAACACACTAACCAATTAATTGGTTGGGGGCTTCTTGTAAGATAGAGAAGCAAGCAAATCAAGAGGCAAGATGTAATTTCATGGTTTTTTTCTCTAATATTCTCAATGTTTTCACTTCTCAACCCCTCTCAAGCTTGAGAAGTTTCAAATGAAAGGTTTTTCAATGCAAATTAAGCTTTCTAAAGAATTCTAATGATTAATCACAAAAAGTTTACATTTATGCTTAATTAGGATGCTTTTTATGTATATCTCTCTCTCTTGGTCATTCCTATGACCAATTCTTATTCAAATGATGCTTCTCATTGATAAATTCTCAATTCAAAGATCAAACTCTATGCTAGTTAAGCTAGAGGTTAGAAAATGGCTTTTTAATGCTTATATGCTAATAAAATTATGATAAATCTAGATTAATTCCATAAATTGGATTGAGGCCCAAATGATAGTTATTCTATCATAAGGTATTTTAAAGTCTTATTCTTTCAAAATTTATTGAAAATTATCAGTAATAGTAGAGCGGAGCTATGGCAAATTTTTTAGAAATTAATAAATAAATCATTTTTATGCATAATGTGAAAAGAGGACTTCCTACCATATTCTAGGATTAGTCATCCTATGCTAAAAGAATAATTTTCATCACATCCATGGAAAATTAAATTTTAAAGTTTATGCATAAATAATTAATTAGAGAAAAATAGAAATTCTTAGTAATTTCATTTTTATGCAAAAAAAGGAATTCCCATGATAATGGAGATTCATATATTTCAATAGAGAAAGAGAAAATTTAGTATATTAAAATAATGAATATTTTTATTTAAAATTAAAGAGAAATTTTAGATAAATTATTTTTATGCATGAGTAAATTTAAATGATAAAAGACGAATTCCCATGACATTTGGAATTCAATCATTTAAATGAGAAAAGTGGAATTCTTAGTATACTTGAATTAATGGATATTTTTATTTAAAATTAAAGAGAAATTTCAGATAAATTATTTTATACATGAATAAATTTAAATGATGAAAGAGGAATTCCCATCATATTTAAATGATGAAAGATGAATTCCCATCATATTTGGAATTCAATCATTTAAATAATAAAAGTGGAATTCTTCTCATATTTGAATTAATGGATATTTTTATTTAATTTTAAGAGAAATTTTAGTTACATTTATTTCTATGCATGAGAAAACTTAAATGATAAAAGAGGAATTCCCATCATATTTGAAGTTCAATCATTTAAATGGTAAAAGTGGAGTTCTTGGTATATTTGGAATAATGAATATTTTTATTTAATTTAAAGAGAAATTTAGATAAATTTATTTTATGATAAAAGAGGAATTCCCATGATAATTAGAATCCAATCATTAAATGAGAAAAAGAGGAATTTTAAGCTTATTCAAAAAAATGGATATTTGTATTTAGTTAAAAGAAGAATTTTTATGGTATTTAAGTAGAGAAAGAATTGAATTAATTTTTGATGACAAAAGAGGAATTTTTACCATAATTCCTCCTAGAGAATTAGGGTTGATAAATTAAGTTGGAAGAAAGAATATCTTTAGATATTTCATGTGGTTAAATCACCAATTTGGTATTTACCCAAAATTAGATTAAATGGAAGAAGAGTATTTTCATTAAAATCCGATATTCTCTAATAAAACCATTTCTTAATCTACTATGGTTAAGAAGGAATAAAATTCACAAAGTTGGAATTTCCTTACTATTAGAAGCTTAGTAGATGTTTATCTGAAGAAAATCCTTGTTAGAACTAAACCGAATGATCTTGGTTAGACCATGAGAGGGATGGTCTCAGTAAACCTACTTGTCCACGAGAGGGATGGTCTCAGTAAACCTACTTGTCCATCTCTCGATCTAAATCAAGCAAAAACCTCGTGAGACCGATTCCAGTTATTAATACAAAGAATAGACTACCATTGAATTAACTAGTTTTCCCTTGACTAAAATCACCAAGAATCTAGTTGGGCAGTTAATCAAATGATGGGTAGATTACCCTGATGAGAGATCAAGGACTCTCATTATGAAATTGTGGGTTAAGGAAAAAGGGTTTTGTGGAACCAATCTCAAACTTGGGATTTTACTTGCATAGAACCTCTGTTTTCTTTTAAAGGACTGTTTTACGTCAGAATGCTGGAGGAAGCATTTGGTATGTCGTCGAGGGACGTCGCCGCTCGCGGCAAAGCCTGCTGAGGTCTTGACCAGCCTCCGTATGGTTAAAATGGTGTGCTTCCGGTACGATGGGCGAGGACCGACGAAGCAGTCCCTGAGTGAAGTGCTAGGACGCCTAAGTAGGATCCTAGAGGGTTCTGACCAGGTGATGCATGGGCTCGCGGTTGCTAGGACACCCATGCGTGCGTTGAGGAAAATTCGGATGGACTTAAAAGAATGACTTTTGTGAATCAAATTTTGATATTGGATCTCGTTGGTTGGCCAGCTGGTCTTCAACGGAGAGTGTAGATGACATATTTTGTAATACAATGGGCTCAAAATTTTGGAGGATGATGATCAGTAATATTATGATTTTCATTGAAGGATTGTTTTAAAGACAGTCGAATCTGTTATAAATGGCATTTTCATATTGGGTGTGTACGTGGTATGCCTACCTTAATTTTTGCATGAAACGCCGGCTAGGGGCCTGGGAACTCTTTTCCTCGATACCCGGGCAAAACATAATCAAATTGTTATAAAGGAATCCCACCAATACAGTGGTCGAACCCATGGGCCTAGGCTAGATTGGGGGACTCCTGCGATACCATTCAGTTATGGTTAGTTACGTTAGTTAGATTAAGTCTTGAGAAGACCCTTGTTCTGTGGGAGGGAATCAGCGGCGGGCGGGCTGTGCCTCGTTAAAGGAGGAAAAAAGCGGTGATTCTATGAACCAAGTGCAAGTCTCTTCTTCGATCTGACCATGTGACTTTAGGTTCGGTCGGATCAGTTTGAATAGTTAAGACTTTGACTCGTTAGATTAATTCCCTCGTTAGAAGATTTTCTTGGCGGAATTGCCTGTGCCTTCCGGGCGAGGGAAGTTTTTCTGGGTTCGGTTTCAAAGGAACCATCGGGCTAGTCTCTTGTTCGGACATTCACGGGTGAGGCCCCGAGCAAGAGGCTGACCCTGCTTCCGCCCCGCACCCTCGGAGGGGGCACCGCGGAGGGGGCGGGGGTCTCACAAGGCCAGAGTGAACAAAGATTCTTTCTAATCCCATACTGCTACTTCTTCTGAGAGCTCTTCTTCCTGGGACACCTCTTGAATGGGGTTTGGGTTCAACTCCACTATGTCCACCATATTGCATGGGAACCGCTAATAGGAATTTAACCAATTTCATAGAGGTTCTGCTGCCTCTCCTTTTGAGCCGAATGGATCCCAGGCCTCATCCATTGGGAATCCTTGACATTCCTCCTGCTCGTCCTTGTCACTAGGTTCTTCCTCCTGAATGGGAATCATATCATGTAGGGTAGTGCCCTTGCACTCTCATCGAGGCCTTTTTCCAAGGGTAAGGTCACCGTCCCCCCCTCATGTTAGGGATATGCAAGTTGTCTCAGCCCCAATCATGGATCACCTGAGCTACCCTAACCAAGGCATTCCGATGACCAAGCTATAGGACCCTCTAGCTGGTGGGAGGTCTAACACCACAAAAGTCATTTCAAATAATAATCCCTCAAAAGTGATCGGAACTTGCCTGAGACTGGTCCCAAGGACATCACTTCTCTCTGGTCTGCCACTCGGATGGCAAAGGGAGTTGGCTCGGTAATTTGGAGACCCAAGACTTGCCTAGTAGCTTCAGGCATGATGTTAACAAGAGAACCACCATCCACAATGGCCCCTGCAATTTGAGTTCCTCCCACGGAGACTATCACCCTCGGGCTTTGGTGATCGGGCACTCCTGGGGCCGTGAGGCATACCCTTGCTTGCTGCTTGGGCCGTCGCCCCCACTACTACTAGATGTGGCTTCACCCCTAGTTGCCTTCGAATCCATCCAATGCTAGACTAAGCCTAGCAGTTGCTCCCCTATTTCCTTGGGTTGGGTAGACCCATCACCCGCCTTTGAAGGCATGGTGGAATGACCAAGGTAGTAGGCGCCGCTTCCTTCTCCATGGGTGGTGTTTGAGTGAATTCCTCCACAGCCTCCTTATAAGCTTGTTCCACAATGGATGCGTAAACTGCACCATCAAGAGGAGGAGTTGGTGTCTTTAGGGCTCCTTGGGACCGGGTGACGGCGCCACTATTGGAGTGCTAGCAGTGGAGGTGGCACCATTGCCACTATTGGAGTGTCAAACTTGGGATATGGCACCACTATTTCCACCATGTTAACCAATGGGGTTCTAGAACAATCTCGGGTGTAGTGGTCTTGGCTCTCTAGACAATGGAGGCATGGGGGTGAGCCCTCTAGTACAGTGCATTGAGCTTGCATGTGGCCACTCCCCCCACAACGATAGCATATAAGAGGTTGTGTGGGGTTGTTGGGAGGATGGTGATTAGCAAACCTTTGGTTAGGCCTAGCCCCATACGTGTTGTTAGCGGCCGGAGGTACTGGAGGGGCTACCGCATAGACCATCGGGGGTGGGTTTTGATAGACTTGGGGTGTTTTTGGGACCAACGTGGGTGGGAGGTACGACTGATAGGTTGGGAGAGTGCCTGCTTGATATGGGATTTTCATAGGCAAGGGGTTGTATGTTAGAGTTTCTCCAAGATGAGTGGTATTGGTGTATGCTACCGTGGCTATACTTGAGCTCCCTGCTGAGATGATGTGGCCTCGGGCGATGGAGGGGTTTGTACAAAAATATCCATGGGGGAGGGAAGGGTATGTGGGGAAACTAAGTAGGAGGGATTAGTGGTGACAGGGTTAATATACATTTAGCATTGGGGGGGTAGCTACTCTAGCTGATTGAGGGTTCAAGAAGAAGGGTGTTGGGTTTGGTTGGTGGTTAGGGGCCTGGGCAGAAGTTGAAGCACTACTGGTTGGGGTCACCATGTAGTCTTCGGTGAAGGGATTAAATAGGGTGGCACCTTGCTTAAGCTGTTGTTGCATAAGGCAAAGTCCCTTGAGATAGTAACACTCCTTGTCCTCATGGCCCGCCGCCTTTAAGCAAAATGAGCAATATTTCTTGGTGGGACAATCATTTGGAAGATGGCCTTGTGAGCTACATACCGGGCACCATGGACTCGTCTTGGGATATTTGACCTTGAGCTGCTCGATCTCCTTCCTAAGCACTGGCATGGCCGCGTCCTCTTGTTGTGACCTTTTGAAATCTTTAAGCTCCTTCTTGAGCTTGGCTAGCTCGTCCATGGAAGCAGATGTAGAAGCTACCATCAGGGCTAGAGGAACAGTTGGAGAAGATGAAGACATGCCAGGGATAAGTGGGGACCAAGAGGTACTTCGCTCCGCCATGAGGTGAGCATTCTCCAGTTGCGGAGCTCTGTCTTCTTGGAAGTCTTGCAAGGTGCCTTGGGGTGGAAAGGTCTCTCTCATCTTCATCGCTGTTTGAGTAGGGAGTGCTGGAAGCACCCACTGTTGCAGCATGTAGTTTCTAGGACCTTGGGGTAGCCGAGCAACCAAAACTTTAGCTTTTGTGACAAGTTGGGTCACTGACTCCCCCGCCTTCATAGAGATTTGGTTGAGCTCTTGAGTAATGAGGTCGAAGTAGTTCCTAGGCCAAAAGGTAGCCAAGAACTGTGGCCTGACGGGAAATTGATTGTACCACCGGTCGGCACTTTCTTCCAGCATTGTCAGGAACAAGACCAAGCGTGCATCATCTCGATTGAGACCTCTTGAGTCACACATAGTGAAGAACTGCCGCACATGGTCTTTCGCATCTTCAATGATGGTACCTTTGAAGGTTGGTAATTTAACTTGCATGCAGTTAAGGCCCTAGAGCTGCCATAGGGTTAGAAGAGGAAGATGCTGAGGGAAGAGTAAGGGAAAAAGGAAGAACCCTACAATGACTAGTTCAAAGAGGAAAATGAAGGGGTGAATCACCTCTAGAAGCTCTAGTCTTTGGGGGAATACACAACACTCCTCTCACCACGAACAAAAATCACCAAAAAGAAAAAGAAATTTTTTTTGAGATTATCCTTGACTTCTAGGAGAGTCCCACCGTGATCACGAAATTTTGTCTAAGCTGTAGATGGCTCCACCTCTCCTCACTAGGGAACTCGAGGACTACTGACACAAACACTAGGGTTGGGGAAAAGGGAGAATGGATCCTCTCAGGGAAGTATACCCGCCAAAGATGAGTCAACCTCACCAGCTAGACATGCAAGACCTATGCTCTACATTGTCTACCGTGCTCTCCGACCACCACCTAGCACCGAAGTATCCCTACAGGCCTCTCACACACACCACACCCACCATTCTCCACTCACTCACCTCGCTCACATAGAGAGATAGGCAAAACACCACAAGAGCGCAACACTGTACACCAAACTGTAGATAAGAATAATATAAGAGAGAATGTGTTCCAACACAGAGAATGTCATACACTAGAGAGTGTGCTCTCCGCTGAATGTGCTAGAGTGAATGTGAC
The DNA here is from genome assembly GCF_041138505.1 of Cibotium barometz. NCBI lineage: Eukaryota > Viridiplantae > Streptophyta > Polypodiopsida > Cyatheales > Cibotiaceae > Cibotium > Cibotium barometz. The sequence goes on from NC_141110.1 coordinate 22,064,037, forward strand.
ACGAGAGAGTCTCCTCCCTGCCAAGAGAGTGCTCCCCTTATCTCCTCCTTGGGTGTCCTCCTCCTCGAAGTCCCAACCCTCATCATCCACATCCATTTCACATTTAGTAACATTTTCTATTTTTGATACCGATGGGACTTTTCTAATATTTCTGCCAATTGCTTGGCCTAGGTAAAGGTTCTTTTTCTCAACGGATTTTTCATATTCTTTATTAATTTTCTCAAGTGAAATATATTCAATATTCTTCTTTTTGAGTAAAAGATTCATGGGATTTACAAAAATCAATTCTACCCATATTTCCCAATAATGCTCGAAATTCCACTTTTGATAAATGCTCCCAGAGGTAGACCCTCTATCCAATCTGCAGTTTCAATCCAAAGTAATGCAAGACCTCCACCTCAGAATAGGGGAAGTCAAAGAGAGTTGTTCCCAAATCGGCCGTCCACTTCCAAGGCAGTAACGCTGGAAGTGATTGAAGAAGAAGAAGAAGATGAAAGAGATCATACTCCACCTGCGAGATGAGAACATCTCACATTTTTTAAGTGGGGTAGAATGTAAGATTCCTCCCCAGCCTCTCAGGATGTCCAGTATCTTCCCCTGTAGTCAAATCCCTCTTCAGAATTATAAAAGATCTTGTTTCTACTTGTTTTGGCCTAGAGAGAGAAAATATTCTAGAGAGAGATTATTCAGATTTTGGATATTTTTGGATGGAAAAATATCTCTTTGTATTTAAATAAGTTTCCCCGAAACAAAAGTTCAAAAAGATTTTCAGAAGGTGCATTCGAAATAAATTATAATCTGTTCAAAAGGTCTTATCCTGGGGGTCCAGATTTTTTGAAAATTTTAAATTAAGGTTTTGAGGGGCCAATCAGATTCATCCAAATGTGTGGAGGAGATAAATGGAAGAAATAAAGAAAATCCCCCCAAAAATGAGTAAATACTCACATAAGATGAAGAGTTGACTAAGAACAAGGTTAATAGTTAAAAAAGAGAGATATTTAGAAGAAATGATGCATTTTGACACCTCAGTAGTATGGGGGAATTCCGCTCATGAAGGAGGCACCTATTTCACATGTGTGGGAGAGTTTTAAACTCCCAAATAATGAGATATTTTTATCTCTCCTCTCTCCTGTTTCAACTAGATCCAAAAAGTGAGCTAAACTGACCTAAAAATGGTCAAAAATTGACCAAACTGATCTGGAAAATTCTAGAATCAGTTTGCTTGGTTAGAGGCTCACTTTTTCCTATAAATAGAAGTCTCCCCCTTTATTGAAGCTTAATAGTGTTTTTTGCACTGTTACCCTACTTCTCCCAAGAACCAAAAACAGTGAATTTACTCATAATTCATTAGTTTTTTTACCTTCCCTCTTCTAAAGATTGGTGGCCACTCTTGTTTCAAACAAGAGTAGATCCCTCAAACCATCAAGCCAAAGGAAAGCTCTCAAATTCTCCTTGTAAGTTGGAAATTCTTCTCTTTTCTATTTCATTTTATGGTTTTTATGATTTTTGTCTTCTCTAAAATGAATATGATGTTATGCCTCATTGAAAAAAGGCATTCCCCTCTTTTCTTTAGTAAATTCAACCATTCTTTATCCTAGATGAATGATTATTAGATAAAATCAAGTTTTTTATAATGTTTCTCTTAAATAAGTAGAAAATGTTTACATTCCAATGATTTAAATACTCTTGGTGAAATTCTAATTGATTTTAGAGAGTTAAAAATTAAAAAATGGTCAGCCAAAGGAGGTTATGGAATTTTTTTTAAAAAATTATGTAAAATAATTTTACCTTTTATTATTCAAAAAGAATAATTCCCATCGTATATGTATTCTTAAAGTGTTATTTTTCATCCTAGGTATAGAAAAATGCATACTAAAAATATTTTATTAAAAAAAGTGTTACTTTCTTTAGAATTAAATTCTATGCATAGAAGGAAGTATATTGAAATTATTATTTTGATTATAAAAGTGTTATCTTCATCATAAATGATTTTTATGCATAAATGGATGCATAAAAGAAATTCTTTTATATTAAAAGTGTGATTTTCATCATAAATGATTTTCATGCATAAATGGATGCATAAAAGATATTAAAAGAGTGATTTTCATCATAAATGATTTGTATGCATAAAAGAAATTCTTTTATATTAAAAGTGTGATTTTTATCATAAATGATTTTCATGCTTAAAATGGATGCATAAAAGAAATTCTTTTATATTAAAAGAGTGATTTTCATCATAAATGATTTGTATGCATAAACATATGCATAAAAGATTTTTTTATATTAAAAGTGTGATTTTCATCATAAATGATTTGTATGCATAAACATATGCATAAAAGATTTTTTAATATTAAAAGTGTGATTTTCATTTCATAAATGATTTGTATGCATAAACATATGCATAAAAGATTTTTTTAATATTAAAAGTGTGATTTTCATCATAAATGATTTTTATGCATAAATGGATGCATAAAATAAATTCTTTTATATTAAAAGTGTGATTTTTATCATAAATGATTTTTATGCATAAATGGATGCATAAAAGAAATTCTTTTATATTAAAAGTGCGATTTTCATCATAAATGATTTTCATGCATAAATGGATGCGTAAAAGAAATTCTTTTATATTAAAAGAGTGATTTCATCATAAATGATTTGTATGCATAAACATATGCATAAAAGATTTTTTTTATATTAAAAGTGTGATTTTTATCATAAATGATTTTTATGCATAAATGGATGCATAAAAGAAATTATTTTATATTAAAAGTGTGATTTTCATGCATAAATGGATGCATAAAAGAAATTCTTTTATGTTAAAAGAGTGATTTTCATCATAAATGATTTGTATGCATAAACATATGCATAATATTAAAAGTGTGATTTTTATCATAAATGGATTGTATGCATAAACATATGCATGATATTAAAAGTGTGATTTTTATCATAAATGGATTTTATGCATAAATTAGATGCATAAAAGAAATTGTTTTATTATAAAAGTGTGACTTTCATCAGAATTGAATTTATGCATAAATAGATGCATAAAAGAAAGTTTTTATTTTAAAAGAGTTATTTTCATTGGATTTAGTTTTTATGCATGGGAAGATACATAAGAGAAATTCTTTTATTCTAAAAGTGTAATTCCTACTAAATTGGATTTATGCATGGAAAGATGCATAAAGAATTTATTTTAATCCAAAAGTGTTATTCTCATCAATTTTGATTTTATGCATAGAAAGATGCATAAAGAAATCTATTTTTATTTCAAAACAGTTATTTTCATCAATTTTGATTTTATGCATAGAAAGATGCATAAAAGACTTATTTTTATTTCGAAAGTATTATTTTCATTGAAATTGAATTTATGCATAGATAGATGCATAAAAGATTTATTTTTATTTTGAAAGTGTTATTCTCATTAAAATGGAATTTATGCATAGTAAAATGCATAAAAGGTTTATTTTTAATTCGAAAGTGTTATTTTCCTTAAAATTGAATTTATGCATAAATAGATACATAAAAGGATTTTTATAAAAGTGTTATTCCTACTAAAGTTGTCTTTATGCCTAATTAGATGTGTAAAGAATCTTTATATCAAAAAAATTAGAATTCTCTTACATTCTATAAATAGATGTGATGAGATGTGATAGGAATCAGATAGATGTAAATGGATGGATGGAAGTGATATGAGTAAGATAAATGTAAATGGATGAACGGATGTGATGTCATGTGAATTAGGATGTGAATGAATGGTATAGGATGTGAAGGAATGTGATGGCATGTGAATCGTGATATGAATGAATGATAAGGGATGTGAATGAATGATGGCATGTGAATCGGATGTGAATGGATGATGTGGTTTGATGTGTGAATGATGTAGATTAATGTGGATGGATGTATGGATGATGTGGTTTGATGTGTGAATAATGTGGATTGATGTAGATGGATGAATGGATGATGTGGTTTGATGTGTGAATGATGTAGATTGATGTGGATGGATGTATGGATGTGGATGTGGAAATGATGTATGAATGATGTGTGAATGATGTAGATTGATGTGGATGGATGTATGGATGTGGATGTGGAAATGATGTATGAATGTGGATGTGGAAATGGATGCATGGATGTAGATATGGAATGTGGATGTGGATGTATGAATGTGGATGTGAAAATGGATGTATAGATGTAGATATGGAATGTGGAATGTGGATAAGGATATGGATGTATGGATGTGGATGTAGATGTGGATGTGGATGTGGATATGGAAATGGAATGTGGATGTATGTGAATGTGAATGTGGATGTGGATGTGTGAATGTGAATATGGATGTGGATATGGATGTATGGATGTGGATGTATGAATGTGAACGCGGATGTGAATGTATGATATAGATGTATGGATGTGGATATGAATGTGGATGTATGGATGCGGATGTGGATGTGGATGTATGGATGTGGATATCGATGTGGATGTATGGATGTGGATGTACGAATGTGGATGTACGAATGTGGATGTGTATGTGGATTAATGAATGCGAATATGTATGTGAATGGATATGTCGTCGATATGAGCGAATGGATGAGATGAGATGTCATGTGAATTAGAATGTGAATGAATAATATAAGATGTGAATGAATGAGATGTAATGAGAAATGGATGTGATGAGATGTAATGTAATTTAAGAAAGATAAGAATGGATGTCATGTGAAATGAGTGAATCTGATGTGATGGGATGGAAATTGTTGTATCTGGTTAAGAATGGATACGCATATGATTTGGAATTGGGTTAAGTAATATGGATTGATGTGGAACAATGTGGAAAGACGAGAGTTCATTATAGAAATTGTATTTGTGAAAACTGTTTGTAAATGATTGTTTTATGTCAAGAATGCTGGGGAAGCATTTTGACTGTTTTGAGAATATGGTCATGGAGACCTACCAGATAAAGTTGCAACTGCTGAACGGAGAGTCAATGGAGGACGTCTTGCGTAGCAAGGTCAGCCGAGTCTTGACCAGCCTTGGTCCGATTTAAATGGTGAGCTTCCGGTATGGTGGATGAGGGACCAAGGAAGCGGCCTATGAGTGAAGCGCTAGGTGACCTGCGAAGGATCCTAGAGGGTGCTGACCATACGGTGCTCGGGCTCTGGCTCGCCGAAGATACCCACACGTGCGTCATGGAAGATATTGGAATGTTAAATTTGCATGAATATCCGGCTAGGGGGCCTGGGAAATCTTTTCCCTGGTACCCGAGACAAAACCTAACCAAATTCTAAATTGGATCCCATCACTACAGTGGTTGGGCGGTTGGCTACTAACCCATGGGACTGGATGGGGTTAGGCTGGACTGATGGATCCGTAAATCGAGACTCAATTTCTGTTTAGTTCGATAGATGAAGTAAATTCCAGACAAAATTTGTTATATGGAAAAGAATCAACGGCTGTGCCTCTCAATGAGAAAAAAAGTGTTGGTCTCTATGATCCAAGTACAGTCTTTTTCCCTGATCTGACTATGGGACTTACGGGTTCAGTTAGATGAGCTCAATTAGTTAAGGCTTTTGACTACGTTAGGGAAAAGTTATCCTCGTGGAATTGCCCGTGCTTTTCGAGCAAATGAAGTTTTTTCGGGTTCGGTTTTGGAAAAACCGATGGATTAGTCTTTTGTCCGGATATCCACTATGTAAAAGCTGTCATTTCTTAACAGCTCTCACAGATCCATCCTTTGGAAATGATGCCCGATGCATTTTACCAAGAATACACCCCTCACATACATGTCTAGTAGGGGTCTCAAGAGTTACAACTCAGACATCATATCATGCCTTTGAAGGCGTAACAAACTACCATAATTTAGATAGCCAAATTGTGCATGCCATAATTCTGCATCACTCATAGCATAAGTCGTAGTAGAGACTAAGCAAGAATCATGCTGCAACTTCTCAAATACATCCATCTTGTATATGCCATGAAACAAGGTACTTGAGGTATTTATATCTTGAACTGTACATCTGTCATCCACAAATTTCACCATCAAGCCTGACAAGGCTAAGGATGAAACTTTAAGCCTGATAATGTCCGCAGAAACCTTACGATGCCCAAAATGCGCCACGGACCTCGAAATTGTTGTATACTTCGTATACAGCTCACTACAATGTATACCTTCTTCTCCTAAGAGGGTATCTCAATCGGAGACAGAAAAACAGGGTCCTGAGGAGGGAGACATACTACTAGATCAAGTGTCAAAGGAAGCTAGCTCTGATACCAATTGTTGGAGTTAGGGTTAAGGTTGCAGCAATGCACACAAATTTCGAATAAATCCCGAGCGTGGTCAAGAAGCTTAAGTTTCGGTCGACTTTAGCAAGATTTTTAAAGCCACTTCAAATTCGTTGAGTATCCAAAAATCATGTTGAAGCTTGATGTGATGAAGAAACCGGAATTAAAAAAATATTTCGAAAGTGAGATATTAAAAATATTTTATAATTTCTTGTAAATTCAGCAAACCTGAAATTCTTTGGTAGAGCTCTGTCTCTTTTTCTTTGCGATTTTATGAGCGCTTTTTGAGGCTTATGAAATATAAGCTTTTAAAGCTTATGCAAGATATAAGCTTATAATAGTTATAAGCTTTTCTAAGCTTATAATAGTTATAAGCTTTTTAAAGCTTTCAATGTTTAGAAGCTTAAGCTTCTTCTTTAAAAAAATTGCTCACGGCTGTGGAAAACTATCGATTGTGAAAAAAAACAAGAAAACCCGCCAGCAATCCGCGATCCACCACCACCGATTGGGGAGAGAGAAAAAAATGAATAATCAATTGCTTAATCCCCACTTGAACAAGATTGAGCTTATCCCTTTGATTAATCTTCTTTAATCCAAAAAGTAAATCACTTTGTAAACAACCGATTTGTGCTTCTTTCTTCATAAATTGATTTATGGGATGGAATTCCATCCGAAGGAGAGGTTTAGCAATCTGATAATTAGACTCAAGCCTCCTTTATTCATCCATACGGTCAGATCATGGCGACGCTAAAAGTTGAAAAAAACCACTTCTCAGGAGAAAGGCTGGTTTGGTGGTCTATGCAGAGTGGTTTACCACCTCATTGTCTTTTGGCTTTTGCCCGTTGGATAAAAGCCTGCAACTCTTGAAACCTTTTATTTAATCTTTCAAGCTTTCAAATATTGCCTCCATCTTCCTAGACCCATGGCGTTGATACCATGACATGGACCCATTTCTAGGAAAATAGAGAAAATAGGAACTTGTAAGAAAATAGATTATTCAACCAATTAACCCAAGTATTCAAGATTTGAATAATAAAAAATAAAATACTTAGCTCAAGATAACGACTTAACATTGTGTGCAATCATCCCCCCTCATGTGTGTGGCTTCTCCCCACACATGAGTATTTACATAATTCTTCCATTCCAAAATAGGCCATAGTCTCCAAAAATACAAAAAGGTGCTTTTACTTGCACGACACTCTCTTATGCTCTCAAAATAGAGTGTCCATAAATTGAGGCTATGGTTAAATCATATCACGCTTTACAAAAGTATTAAAGTTCAAGTCTAAGCTTGATAAATCAAAGCTTTCCAAAATAAATCAAAATGTGCACAAGCTAGCACATGTATATACAAAACTTGTTTACAAAAATGTGTGCCAATAAATAATATTGTGCGTATTTTCCTCAATCTTGCACGGCACTCTCTTATGATCAAAATAGAGTGTCCATAAATTGAGGCTAGGGTTAAATCATATCACGATTTACAAAAGTATTAAAGTTCAAGTCTCCAAGCTTGACAAATTAATCAAAATGTGCATAAGCTAGCACATGTATATACAAATCTTGTTTAGAAAAATGTGTGCCAGCAAATATAATTGTGCATATTCCTTTCAATCTTCTGAATCCTCTTCACCTATAAAATAACCAACAACAAATTGATAAATAAATATTTCATAAGTATACAAACTATCACTACACACATGTTTGCCAGGCGTAAGTAACCCAGGAATCACCCTTCAATACAAACCAACTGTAATAAAAATTGGAGACCCCAAAAATACGTCAATATATACCAAACATATTAATATTTATAATAGTATCACCCATGATATTAACATATGTCAATATATACCAAACGTATTAATATTTATAATAGCATCACCCATGATATTAACATGATTTGGCATGACGCAAAGATAATCCAAGAGTCCCCAAATTATCTAAGATGGTAGAATAATATTTTTAAGAGAGCTTAAATATATTCTCATAATAGGGAAGGCCCCTATAAGTGCCCAAGAGTGTGGAGTTATCCACACGTCCCACTAGGGTTGGGTGGTGACTAGAGCTCCATGCTCTTCTCGGCTATGGGGCGGAGGCTATGGTGACGTTACATTAGTACCAAAGCATGGTTGGATCAACTGTTCGCTTCTCTATGCATGACTGGGCTTCGGAGGAGATAAGGATAATCTCAATTTTTATTTTGAATTTTTGAATGGTTATCTATCTTTCTCATTTTTCTTGCTGTGCACGACACTGTAAAGATAAGGTAGGAGCCCATGCGAAGTTGGATGTGTGTGTAGCACGAGAAGCAAATTAAAATTTTCTTCTATATGTGTTGAGCAAGACCCGATCCCCTTTTGATGCCTGGTGCATCACTTGAGGCTGGTTATTCGCGCTCGTAGGAGGAACCTCAGATTTAGTTGAGGCATAGTTCTTTGTTTCCGCGGCGGCAACTCAAACAAAGTTGAGGCATAGTCCTTTATTCCCTGTGATATTTTGCATCACTCTTGGGTTTTGGGGATGTGGACTTATCCAACCAAAAGAAAGAAGGTTCACTTTTTATGTCATAGTAGTTTTCATAATCATTCGATGATATGGGGCATCAAATGTTCTACACAGGCTCTTGTGACCTAGGTGGTAAAGGGACACCAAGGGAAACACGTAAAAGTTCACTTTCTTGGCTTTTGTTTTCGTGGTGCATAGTCATTACATAGATTATGTCTGCATGATCTACATTTTTGATAGAATTTGCTAATAATTGGTGGTTGCGACCATAGTCCACTGTGTCTAGAGGGGGTGCTAATTCGGCGTGATTAGAGGGGTCTCTTTACATGCATATTGAGTTTAGAGCTGAACAAGGTGGTTCATAAGTAAACTCAAAACTGGGAGCTGATCAAGAGAGATCAAAGGAAAACCACAAGAAATTTGGTGTTCGTTTGGAATGATACACTCAAATCTTGATCTTCATGCTAGTATGGAGTGCCTAGTAGTTAACTTGGTCATTCTAAGCATGGTTTGTTGTACGCATGCGCACTTTCTAGTAGCAATCATCGAAGTGCTAATCTAGAGCAATTAGCCGAGGTTTCTGCAAGAAGAAGAGTGACTACTGATTTGGAGCGATCAGATGAGTCTCTTGGGTTATGTACTGAGACGGAGTGCTCAGGGGACCCTTCATGCCCAATTGACCTTGTGTCAAATGGGGGTGATAAAATTTATCGGGGGAAAAAAGTGGTAGTTTCTTTTAACTAATATTGGAGTTGGCTTCCAACGAGCCCAAATTTTATGGGAAGTCACAAACCTTAGGTGCTTGATATTCTAGATAAAGCCCTCAACTTGTCAATTTGGTGTGGCCAAATTGCCAAGAGTGTTTAGTGTGTACTTGGTTGGTGTGAAAGTGTTTTCACACTATGCTCAGTCATGGCAGATAGCCATGAGGACCGATTAAATAAGAAAGGAATTGTCAATTCTTGCTTTATAGTAAACCATTGTCTGTGGGGGTTGAGAGTGGTTTACGATTGCTTGTGTATTGTTTGACTTGTTAGAGGTCTCTGGTGAGCCCACACTTCTAGAAGTGTGTCTGGACAGTACTACTAGCGTTTAGATGTGAGCACCAATAGCCCATATACATGTCCATAGAGACATGGTTGGTTGTGAAGCCGCATGGCTGTAGCGCTAAGCACTCGGAGTGGTTTCCATTGTAGACATGTAGATAAGTATGTATCTACTCATGGGCTTAGGGGGTGTACGAATCTCATTCCCTACACAATACTTTTGATTTCTAGTAGTGCATAGACATTATAGGTCACATAGATGATGTCTATGCGGACATCATCTTTGTTGTAAGATGTGTGAATTGTCCTAGGAATAATAAAGGACTCAAAATTGTTCTTAGGGAAACACACAAAGGTTTTTTAAGAGGGAAACAAGACTATGGGCTTTCCTCAGACTATGGACTTTCCAATTGAACATTTTACCACACAATACAGTACAAAATGCTAAAGACTTGTAATAGTCATGCAAATTGGTTGTGCTAACATGGTTTCTAACCACAAGAGAAAGATCTATAGAATATGCAAAGAAATCTCTTGGATGTCGAAGAACATTCAGTTAAGTTTCTAAGAAATTGAAAACTTCTAAGGCACAATAGGCATGATGTTATTTGATGCCTTAGGAGTGGTTTGTGCTGCATTGCAAGTGGCGCTTATGGTTTAGTGCTTCCGAATAGAACACTAGCATTATATGTTTCCTTTGTCATCATAGTACTTAAGGAAAATACAAGTTGTGCTTCCTGTTTCCCTTATCATAGTTCTTAGGGAAGTCACAAGCATAGATGAACGTACGATCTGCACACAAACATTTGTGTATAGTTTCTTGACCATTTTTGCGGACAAAAACTCTTCTTGAAGGGAAGAATGAATAGGTTGACTAAGATGACCAAGTTTATTACAACTTAAAAGGATGTGAAAACATCTGAGCTTGCTAAGCTCTTTATCGAACATCGCTTAAAACTATATGGCGTGCCCGCAATATAGTGTTTAATAGAGATAGGAAGTTTGATAGTCCTTTTGAATGAAAATCTTAAAAGCTTGGAAACTACTCTGATTATGAGTACGACCAACCATTCGTACGCAGAGGGAGTCAACCAAGTGCTAGAGGATATGCTTAGTACATGGCAACCCAATTGGAAGGAGTTCATACCATATTTGGAGCTTGCTTAGAATAATTTTAAACGTTCAACAAGTAGATTTATTCCATTTATTTTGATATACAGATTCAAGTCTAGATCTCCTATAGCCGTAGAGCTATAGATGTGGCCGCATAGCCTACAAACTTGAGTTGCCATCGTGGAGAGATCTCTAGCGTATTGAGTTTTTCATGCAATGCAAAAAATAGTGGTCCATCAGGACAACCTAGTTCGTCCTAAGTTTTGGTTGAGTTCTTGGAGCCACAGTCACTTCCACATGAACCAAAGACAATTCTTGGGTTTAGAGATTGAATACTATGTATCGATAGGCACTTGTTAAGTGGAAGGATACGTCGGAGGAAGCCTTAACATGGAACCAACTAAGAATGTTTACCAAATCTTTTCCTCGGTTTGTTATCTTGTGGACAAAAAATATTCTTAAGGAAAGGTAATGTTACGTAGCCTATAACGGTGCATGGGGATCTTGACAAGATGCGGAGCTCGAATGCCGGAGTGTGGACAATGAGTACTTCCAAGATCTAGGGGTGAGGGCACCCAAGTCGGAGTACTTAGGCGGTCGGACAGGCTGATGTTGGGTGGGCAAGCCCCTTTAAGTGCCCGGGAGTGTGGATAACTCCACACTCCCCTCTATGGTTGGGTGGTGACTAGAGTTCCATGCCCTTCTCAGCTATGGCAATGTTACATGCACCATGGGAGAGAAGAAGTGAAAAATACAAGGTTTTTTCCAATTTGCACCCCTAAACCCTCTCTTGTGGGGAGAAGCTAGGACCTCAAACCTGCCTCCCTTTAAGTTACAAGGGAGCTTAGCACTTTGGGTAGTTGTTGCATTGCTCGTCTTCAGGAAGACACCATAGCCACCGAGATGAGGGAGGAGAGGAGGGCTCTTGTTTACCACCCAGCCATAGAGGAATTATGGATAAGAATCCACACTGTCGGGCTTATGTAGTGGCATGCCTACCCACACTTGCTCGACCACTCGTAGTCCTTTGACCCAGGCACCTCACCCCTGAACCTTGGACACTCTCGTTGATTGCGATCGGGCTCCATGTTTGGTTGAGCCCTATGTCCGGTTACAAGCTGCGTGAAATTACCTCCCCCTTAAGAAGAGTTTTCATCCACGAAAACAAATTGAGGATAGTTTTTGGTAAGTGTACTCAATCGTTCCCAAGTGGATGCTTCCTCGTCTGTGTCCTTCCACTTGACAAGTGCTTCTCGGTACAAAGTATGCCTCATGTTTCGATCCCTAAATCCAAGAATCCTCTGAGTTCATATGGAAGAGACGGTGGTTCAATAAGTTCCACCAAAATGTTAGGAGTAACTACGTTATCCAAATGATCCCTATTTTTTATATTCTACTGACATGAAAAATAGGATGTACTCCAGAGCTCTCCAGCAACTCTTAAGGATTTTAAACGGACCGCAATATCTAGCTTGTGACACTTTCCCATCTTGAAAGTCTCCGACTTTGCAGGGACTTTCAAGGAAACAAAGCCACCCTCTTCAAAGTTCACTTCTCTTTGGCTCTTGTCAACATATATTTTAGCATGATCTTGTGCACTACGAATGCTATCTCTGGTTGCTTTTAGTATATCTTGCATGTCCTCAAAGAAATCCTTAACAGATTGAATTTTCTCTTCTCTAACCCTATGGCTACAGGAGATCTCGGCTGAAAACCATACATCAACATGAATGGGCTGAATCCAGTTGGTCGAATGAATATTTTGAACTATTTTCAAAAAATTCCAAAAGTGGCAATTCGATTGCTTTTTACTTACATATGCTCGAAGCATGTCTTCTAGTACTTGGTTAACTCTTCCATATATCTATCAAAAACTATATCTATGGGTGGGCAGGTCATATAGCTTGTAGAGATGTTCAATAAACAATTTAGCTAGCTTAAAAGTTTTTACCTCATTTCCAGTAGAAATAAACTTGGCCATTTTAGTCAACCTATCTACCACCACACCCAAACCGAATCATATCCTCGACTCGTTTTAGGTAACCCGGTGATAAAATCCATGGAAATACTTTCCCATTTTCCTTTGGGAATATCCAATGGATGGAGCAAGCCTCCTACTTTGAGATGCTCATGCTTATTGACTTGGCACTTCTTGCATTTCAGCACAAAGTATTGGACGTCCTTGAACAAACTAGGCCAATAGAATTGTCTTTTAAACTAGTGCATAGATCTTTTGTACCCCAAGGTGGCCAACACTTGGACTATCATGACTTTCAATAAGTCTTGGACATCGTTGAACAAACTCAGCCAATAGAATTGTCTTTTAACTAGTGCATAGGTCTTTTGTACCCTAGGGTGACTAGCACTTGGACTATCATGACTTTTAATAAGAATTTGGCATCGAAAGTCGCCAATAGATGGTACAGAAAATCACCAATAGATGGTATAGAAAATCTACCTTTGTAAAGCAAGTATCCATCATTGTAAATAGAGAAGTTCCTAAATCTTTCCTCCCGATGAACTTTGTCATCTCCCTATTTGAAACAATGTTGAATGGTAGTGAGGGGTCCACCCCCGAGATCTCTGTCTCGGTATAGAGCCCGAGAGACTTATCGAGTCTCTTCAGAGAAGAACTCCCTCTTCTTCTTGCAGAAACCTTGGCTAATCGCTCCGGATTAGCACTCCTTTGACAAGGAAGGCAATGGCTACTACTGGTAAGTGCACGAGTGTATATAGCAAGCCAAACCTCTGAATAAGATGGATCATGCTTACACAAACCACGTGGTGAATCCAAGAGCTTGTTCTTGAATATGGTGAAGCTCAACTCATTCACCATTCTCATGCAACTTAGCGCATCCGCTACTATGTTAAATTTACATCTTTGATGATAACGAAGTTGAAGGTCAAACTCATGTAGGATCTCCACCCACCTTGCTTTTCTAGCTTTCAAGTCATTTTGACTGGAAAGCTATTTCAATATTTCATGATCCATACGGACCTCAAAATTAGCACCATATAAATAATGTCACCACATTTTAAGAGCATAAACTACTACAAGTAACTCTCTCATAGGCTAAGTAGTTACATTGGGCACGGTTAAACTTTTTATTTTTAAATGCAACTAGGCATCCCCTTTTTACTTTTAAATGCAACTAGGCATCCCCTTTGCATTAAAATCGACCCAATGGCTTCCCCACTAGCGTCTATTTCTATGACAAAGGACTCATTAGGATCCCCTTTGCATTAAAATGCAACTAGGCATCCCCTTTGCATTAAAATTGACCTAATGGCTTCCCCACTAGCGTCTATTTCTATCACAAAGGACTCATTAGGATCCACTATTTTAAAACAAGTGTGACTACAATGGCCACCTTAAGCTTTTCAAAGCACTTTCATTGGAGTTCTTCCCAAACGAATTACTTTGCTTTTTATTTTTAACTGATCAGTCAATGGGACTACGATCTTCACATAGTCTTTTACATGTTGTTAGTAAAATCCTGACAAACCAAGAAAAAATTATAATTCTTCTAGGTTTTTAGGCTATGGTCATTTGAGAATGGACTCCACCTTCTTTGGGTCCATCTGAATTTCCTCGGTGAACACAATATGGCCCGTATAGTGAATCTCCTTGGCAAAATTTCACATTTGCTTTTCTTCACAAAATAGTAAAGTTTTTTCAAACACTAGACGCAAATGTTGTAAGTGTTCTTTCTACGACTTACTATAAACAAGTATGTCATCTTGGAAAACTACTATGAATTTTTCCAAGAATGTCATAAAGGTTGCTGGTGTAATCGTTAGGCCAAACGACATAACCAAGAAATCATAATGCCCAAAGTGAGTCCTAAACGCAATCTTGGGAACATCCTGCTCCCGTATACGGACCTAATGGGGTAACCCGTCCTAAGATCTATCTTAATAAAATATTGGACTCCAGTGAGTTGATCAAATAATTCATCAATTCTAGGCATTGGATATTTATCCTTAATGGTTATCTGATTAAGAGTACGGTAGTCTATGCACATCCACATAGATTCATCTTTCTTCTTTACTAGAAGAATGGGCGAGGCCCAAGGCAAAGAACTAGGTTTAATAAAACCCTTCTTCAAATAGTGGGTCAATTGCAGCACCACCTCCTATGCTTTGGAGTGGCTAAGCCTATAAGTAGGCTTACTTATTGGTTTTGAACCAGGCAATACCTCAATGGTATGATCAACAGCCCTCGATGGTGGAACACCATCTAGCAGGTCTTCAGGAAAAACATCCCTATATTCTTGTATCAACAAGTTTAAAGTAATTACGTACTTTTGATTTTTCAAATTTTCATTTCCAAATTCAGACTATTTTTATGTTTTGATCGCAAGTAGATAAAACAGGGTTTACAAACACTGGGTCTCTGCCAAAGTCATTAATGTGTCTGTTTCAACTACGGAAATAATAACATCATAAAAACAAATACCTGATCAACTTGGTCAAGCTTGATGGCATGGTACAACTCCATGGAAGAAATCAACGGTGATGCTCACCATGTAATGTAATGATTTTACCCTCATTCATAAACTCAAAGCTAATGTGCTAGTAACTATGATGCAGGCTAGGGACTAAGTTGAATAACCACTCCCTCAAGTGCATAAACTCAAAGCTAATGATTTTACCCTCATTCATAAACTCAAAGCTAATGTGCTAGTAACTATGATGCAGGCTAGGGACTAAGTTGAATAACCACTCCCTCCCTAGTATCACATCAACTCTAGTCAAGTGCATCACTTGAAAGTCAAGTTTGGTCTCATAACCTTGGAATGAGATAGGAACTCCTAAAACCACCATGACCCAAATGGCCTGATTAAAGCCATTTGCCAATGAGACCATGTACTTATGATCGCTCTTTGGGTTTAGGTAATTTCAATTTACGCATAGTTAAGAAAATTGTGTGTGGCACTATCTCTTCGATCATTATGATGACTCTATGGTCATTAATTGAACCGTGCATTCGGATCAAATCATGTGGCCTAAATGATGACTCCCACATTACCTGCATAACACTATAGGCATAGGTGCTATCAATGTGATAGACTGTCACCTCCCTAAACTCTGCAATCTCGAGAGGCAACATCTGCACCATGTGTACTTGCCTAGAAGGCTTAGCATCCTTCTTAGCCTCATTGGAATTCTGTCCAGCACCCAGCTTAGGACAAGTTGCCTTAGGATGTTTGGGTTCGAAGCAGTGAAATCATAGATTATCTTCATTGGAATTCTATCCAGCACCCAGCACAAGTTGCCTTACTATGTTCAGGTTCAAAGCAGTGAAATCATAGATTATCCTTTTTTGCTTTCTCATATTGCTTTTTCTTTTGCATGGGCGTGGGGTTCCTTTCTTTGTGAGATTTTTTATGCCTCTTGGTCCAGTGGCCCCTTTGTCCCCTTTGCTCTCTTGTCCTCCATGACCCCCTTGTTCCCTTTGTCTCTTGTCACTTGTCCTCCATGACTTGCCCTACATCTGCAATCTACAAGATATATCATCGTATATCTAACTCATATTTGAGCATACTTGATTGCTTCATTGGAGGTCTTTAGGTTCTATGGGTTGCACATAACTTTCATACTCGGGTTCTAAGCCACACATAAATCCGCACAAAATTTGGAATGCATCGATTCCCTTCAATTTCAAAACTATCTCACGATAGTTTGAAATATAATGCATGAGTGTTATGCCCCTCATGGAGCATCTATCCCACTCACACGTGGGGACGAATGGCCTCCGTCTGCTGACATGCATGTATTTCTTAGCACATATAAACAAGCTCGGCTTGTGTCATGAGTGCAAATGCTAAATTATGCAAGAAGAACGGTGCAAAAATGAATACAAGTGTCGGATTACCAGATTTCAACGAGTGTACCAGCCCAATGTGATGTCGATGCCGAGGACGAGCTATGTCATCGTGGGTGCCCTTTGGAAGGACTTCTACCACATTACCTCTTCTAACTACCCTTGTATAGCTTTGCTCTTCCTTCGAGCAAGCAAATAAGTGGATTAAAGGCAACATTATGGGGTTAATATATCCCCTCCCAGTTCATTATTTTATCCTCATAATCAACATGGAGGCATGGGGGAGGTCAATGGTAAAAGTTATTGTAATGCTAGTAGAAGTCGTATGGGACTTCATATACTATTGGGAAAGGAGAAATTGGAGGTTTAGAAAAGATAGACTCGAACATATCTTCAAAACTGATGAGTCTCCAGCTAGTGCACTAGCATGTAATAGCTAGTGCACCTGTAAAAAGCAAGGCCTTGAGGACCCTTATGGAAGCAGTGGTGCCAATTTGTGAACTCAACCAATGACAATGTTAGGGTCTGGCACTTAATCATACTGTTGGACAAACTTACGCATGGTGCATAACATACAAGCTCCCTCTAGGAGCTTTGGGGTTTTCAACACCTAATCACATATTGTTGGATGTTGCACATGGTGCATAACATCCAAGCTCCATCTACAAGCTTTAGGGTTTTTAGAGGAGGGAACCATAGAAAATTGAATTACAACTTTGGGTTCTTCTCGCTCTGTCTCAAAAAGATCCCATGCCCACCTACGTTCAATGGGAATACATGGGCTAATTTATAGGTATTGATGAGGAGCATAGTAATACTCCTTTCTAGTGTGTGAGCTTAACAAGTAAGGCCTTTTCTAGAGGGGCTATTCTCCCATCATTTCATAGGTTATGGGGGTATGCATTGGCATGAGGTCTTTTGTATCCTCCACGGTCTTTAGAGTGGTGGGCTTTAGGTTTTCTTTGAGGTAGCCCTTGATGAGGGAGATTTTGATTTGTCAATGATGAGGTTGGATTTTCAAGGGTGTAGAAGCAACAGTCCCAGCACCAAGATGGCTATCTCTCTCAAACTCTATGTGTGGTTAAGGGGGTCACACCAATTGAAGGGTGCGGTTTGGAGGGAAGATTTGTTTAGACTCTATGGTAGGGGGTTGTGAAATCTTGCCCTCTTTTCAAGGTTTGTCAATGGGTTGGTGTCTAGAGGCCAAGGGGGCCTTCACAGGGTCTCCAAGTTTATTAAGAGAGAGGACTTTGCTCAGAGTGGTGGATATTGGTGAGGGTTTGGGTGGAGAGGAGGGTGAAGGTGGTGTTGTTGGGGGGTGTGATCCTGGGTGGTGTGGTTGGTAGAGGGGGGAGTGGGAAAACAGGGGTGTATGGTCCGTGTGGCAAAGAGGTCATGGTAGTGATCCTACAAGAGCAAAAGCTGCTTTGAGCAAGCTCAAAGGTAGAGGATAAGGATGCCAATTGGAGGGTAAACAATGCTAACTTCAACAACCAGGTGGTTGTTAGGTAGCATCAATGGAGTGCCAACCGAATCCCCTCATCCACAATCAAGGGCTTCATGAGAAATGTGGGAGGGGGGTTTGGAAAGGATAGAGGTCTTTTAGAACAATGAGCTCAATGGGCTCTCCTCATCTAGCTTCTCAAAATATGTGAGTACTTACTAGACTTCCAGGGTGAGGGAAAAGATACTTGAAGAATGTGGTGGGTTTAGTAAAGGAGATGGTGCCCTCGAAGAAGAACATGGAAATTGAGGCTAGAATCGGATGGGGACCGTGGTGAGGGAAAAGATACTTGAAGAATGTGGTGGGTTTAGTAAAGGAGATGGTGCCCTAGAAGAAGAACATGGAAATTGAGGCTAGAATCGGATGGGGACCGTGGTGAGGATGCGGTGAAGTCGGAAGGCACTCACCTCCTGCTCAATGAGGATATTATTCTATAGGAGGTTAAGCTGGAGGGAACTATGGTGGAGGTCCAAAATCCCCAAGGGAAACTATGGGGGCATGGTGGAGAGCCTAAGAAAATTAGTGGCTACGTCCCCATGAGGGCATCCAGCTTATGTTTGATTGCTCGTGTGACTTGCTCCTCTTCTAGGTTGGCTTTTGTTGTGGTGAGTGCAGCTCTTGAAGATCTTGTGCCAACTCTGTTTGGTCCTACTACTGTGTTTAGTGTTATGTGCTCCCTTGAACTCACTCTCTAGCCCCTCCCACTCAAGTGCTAGGCATGCAATGGTGGAAGAGCGCTCCAGGGCATAGATGTCATTAAGCATGCCTTTCAGGTCTCTAAATGGCTAAAAAGGAGGACTTGGAAGTTTACTTGGGCTACTTAGCTTGACAGTTCAAAAATTAGGTGATGCTGTCCACCATATCCTACATTAGTGTAGTAAAGAATGTTGGGAAGTTAGGGATCGGTCCTGTGGAGCTTTGGAGGGAAGTCAAAAAGTGCTCTAGAGATATAAAATAGCCCTGTCAAACGGTGCCTAAAAATGATTTAGATCCATTGGAGGGTGAGAGTGGAACTCTCGGTGGAGTGGGTGGTGGTGCCAAAGAACTAGAATATGGTTTGTGGAACTACACCTGGGCTAGGATTAGTAGAAGTTCCAATGCCTTTTGGGTCAACAAGCTTGGGGACAAGTGTGGGTTAGAAAGAAGGAAGGGTAAGAAAACTCTCTAGGAAGTCTGCATAATACTCTTAAGTCTGCATAATACTCTTCCTTAAGGGACGTGCCTTCCCGAGACCTCTCATGACATGGGCTGAGCCAAGGGGGGAGTTCTCATGAAGCAGGAGCTAAGCCAAGGGGGGAAAAGAAGCAGGGGCTAGGCTAATTGGGGAGCTCTCGTGAAGTAGGGGATGGGCCAAGGGGGGAGCTCTCGTGAAGCAAAGGATGGACCAAGTGGGGGCTCTCGTGAAGTAGGGGCTAAGTCACTCTCGTTGGTTAAGACGTTGTATTACTCAAGGCAGTGCATCTTCCTCTTCTTGGAGGGCTCTAAAGAGGTAATTGAAGCCTAATGTCTGCTTACCAAGTCATGATTATTCACGGGTGACTATTAATGGGTGCAAAAATGGAGATCAAAGATAGGGAGAGAGGAACTTTTCTTTATCTTCTCCCGCGAGATTGTGGAATGACCATCCTCTTGGTAGAAGAGGACTACATAGGTACTCTTGACTACATGGAGGAGTACATGAGGCCCTAGACTGTCAAGCTACCATAGGAGGACGGTGATTGGGTGCCATGCAATCTCCTATGATATATCAACAAGAATGACACGAATGCCCTCAGGAGGTTGCAAAAAATCCAAGTGCTCCTTGATGGTCACTACAAGCAGATCACCAAGGAGGAGATGCTTGCACTTTAGAGGGGGAAGATTGCCCTTGATTTCCTCTCTTGGGTTGCCACCTTCATATACCTTTGTGGGTGAGCAAGACTCTGGTGAAGAGGTAGAGGTGGAGGATGTCTCAATTGGAGGCATGGTACAAGGCAAGGAGGAGGATCCTAAACCTGAGGTCCTCAACCAGCTTGTTGAGGCCGTTATGGCCAAAGATCTCCTCCTCCAAATTGAGGCACCTCAATCTGGTGAAGCATCCTCGTCAAAGGCATTGGTGCCATACTCTGGAGAGACAAGTGTCTCGGCTACAACAGAGGGTGGAGAAGAGGTGGGGGAGGGTCCTATAGAGGGTACCCTAGATGTACCAGATGTTGTGGGCAAGGGAAAGGAGGCTACACATGAGATGCCAGAGCTTGAGCTTAGCAAGCTTAGCTCTGTGGTGATTGAAGGGGAGGAATTCCTCTTTTTACATGACCTAGAAAAGGTCTACAAGCTCAACCAAGCCGAGTGCCTCTCCTTATTAGCTATGAATGATGAATTTCCCATCGACAACAAGGGCTCGGGTGACTTTTGCCCAGACAGGCTTGCCGAGACAGGCTTGCTATCTAGGCAAAAGTCGCCTTGTTTAGGTTGGGGCTTCTTTTGTATTTTTTAGCCTTCAATTGTCATGTATAAGAATTAATATAGGATTTTCTATAAACTAGGTGCTTAAAATTAAAGATATATAGTGCCTTACAAAGTCGTATTAAGATCATAAAAGATACCCTTTTACATGATGAGAGAGTTCTTACACATGGAAGGAGAGAGTTCTTACATGAGTGTGTAATTCTTACATGAGTGTAGTTCTGTCTAATTTAGCCAATACCCAACTTAAACTGATAGTAAGGCCTATGTATATGTGAATATTAATGCATATAAATGTTTGTACATGACAATTGGAGGCCACCAAATACAAAAATAGCCCCAACTTGAACAGGGCGACTTTTGCCCAGACAAGCTTGTTGTCTGGGCAAAAGTCACCCTGTTCAGGTTAGGTCTCTTTTTGCATTTTTTATCCTTCAATTGTCATGTATAAGCATTCATATAGGCCTTATTATAAATTAGGTACTTAAAATTAAAGATATATGGTGCCTTACAAAGTAGTATTAAGATCATAAAAGATACCTTTTACATGATGAGAGAGTTCTTACGCATGGAAAGAGATCGTTCTTACACATGGAAAGAGAGAGTTTGATTAATGTGAACCATAGATAAATACATTTTTTCCATGATGAGCTACCGATAAAATGGAAAATGTGGTGCCTTCACACTAGGCCTGATATCACCTAGTTATTTAGAGTTCAAAGCAAAATGATAAAATATTGCACTGTCCCGGATGCTGACATTGGAAGCATATTTTGAGAACTATCTATATCATACATTGCAAGTTTTGCTATCACCAAGAAATTTACAACTAAATAATATTTTAAAAAAAATATTGATACATATGGTTAAGAGGAAGGTTTACAAAGGCAAAAAGACCCCCAACCTGAACAGGGAGACTTTTGCCGAGACAGGCTACTTGTCTGGGCAAAAGTTGCCCTGTTTAGGTTGGGGTTTTTTTTTCACTTTTTAAAGCCTTCAAATTATACATACTAACAAGTGAAATATACAAATCACCCTTGTAAATGAAATATACAAATCAAATACATTAAAATTTTTTTGATACAGATACATATGCAATCAAGGCCTTGATGGACAACTTGAGAAAAGAGAATATATTAAGTGAAGTTATACATTGTCCAATCAGGTACATCATAAGGGAAAATATTTAGATGTTATCACATCGAATGGTGCGTGCTAGCTTCATGTCTTTACACATGATTGTGACCCGCTTTGCATGGATTGCACACAGGTTAGAATCTTCAAACATGGTGACCAAAAATGCCTCCGTTGCTTCTTGGATTGCAGCCAAGGCAAGGCCCACAAAATTGCATAGTATATCTTTGACAAGACGTGCAAAAGGATCTCTCGGGATGAGGAGGTCGACACTCTTCTGGAACCTCAGAATCTCCTTTAGAGCTGCCATGCCATTGCGTTGTTTCCTCCTAGGGGCATGAGGAGGAGGGTTTCTTGCCGGGTGGTCAAGGAGGACGTGCATGAGCACTCCAATCTCGTGCACGTTTACACCGAGAGGATGATGGAGCTCCTTCAGATGCTGTTGCTTTTGTTGCTGCTGTTGCTGCCACCTCTTCTCGTGTTGGCAACGGACCCATGCCTCGATGCAAGCTCTTCCCCCCAGTTGTGGAATGTATTGGGGGGATAGGAATATCAGCCCATGGCACTCCATTAGGGTCAACATCACTCCCTATCTCTTGATCAGGGTCAGTGGTGGTGGCCGGGTCAGTGGTGTCTAGAGGATGAGGGGGAGAGGGAGGTGGAGGTGGAGGTGGCGGTGGAGGATGATGAGGAGATGGTGGATGCTTACGTGCAGTGTTTTTCATACGAGCCATGGCAAAAAGTAAAGTCAAAATATAGAAACAAGAATGAATGAGACTATTACGCCTTTATATAAAGTCATTTATAATGTGTTCAGAAAGTTTGAAACCGGCCAAAAATTACAAAACCACCAAATTAGACACATTTAACCCAACGTTTGCCATGTCTTGCCATTGTGTCATGCCATGCGACATGAGGAGATGGTGGATGCTTACGTGCAGTGTTTTTCGTACGAGCCATGGCAAAAAGTAAAGTCAAAATATAGAAATGAGAATGAATGAGACTATTACGCCTTTATATAAAGTCATTTATAATGTGTTCAGAAAGTTTGAAACCGGCCAAAAATTACAAAACCACCAAATTAGACACATTTAACCCAACGTTTGCCATGTCTTGCCATTGTGTCATGCCATGCGACATGGCCTGCTCTTGAACTTCCATTCCACTTCTCTATGTTTGCCTCCTTCTTTTTGAGTCGTGCGGCTTTAGCAATTACTGATATTCGAGCCTTTTCCCTTGTAACATTTCTTGCAAAATTGTTGCAATAGAACCAATTAAACATCCCCAGATAATTGCTACGTGTCTTCCCTCCACCATGTCAAGTATTCTTGAAGTATACTCCTTTGGCTGCGTAACGTGATTTTTCCATGCCTTGGGCGCTGCACATATCCAAGGACCCGTATTTTGGTAGAAAATATGGTCCATGTGCATATACAATGTGCTATGAAAAAATGTCCAAGTAAGAAATTATGAAGACAAATGTTTAATTTATGTAATTTTAGTAAGCGATTGCAATGGTAATTAATGAATGGCGATAATTAAGATGAGAATATCTTACCATGTAATATGTAATGGAGGTATCTCCCCAACTCTCACTAACAAGCTTGATGAATTCTGTCACATCTATTTTGAACACACTTTGTTCTTCTTGAGTTGTTGTGCTCTTTAACATAGTTGTCATCACAACCTTGTCAAAGTAAGCCCACACCTTCTTTTGCTTGTTTATAGAGTTGGATCCTTGTCGAGATCTATGGTGCACTTGCAAAGATCTTTCCAATGCTCCCATCGTAGGCTCCTCCCTCGATCATTCATAGGATGCAAGAATTGCCTCGCCTTTGCACCGCTCATTGACACTTGTTGAGCAACAATATGATGTGCCCCAGACTTCTTAAGATCTTTCACAATCTTTACATTCCCGTCATGCACTCCAAGAGAGTTGAGGAGCTCCTCCACTTGCTTTATTTATTGGGTTGATCGTGAGGCTGGCTGCATAGTGAATGCATAGTCAATGTGAAGCTTAAGCAACCTATCAAAAATCCTCATCATGGCATGCAATGTGAAAAAGTGTATACTTTTCATTGGGAAAGGAATAATTGGTGCCCAATTTGGATCCTTTGTGTCCCTATTGGGTGTTGCATCTAAATCGGAAGATAAGATCCCCTCCACTCTGTTAAAAACCATCCTAAGGAGGATCAAACACTAGCTCCATTGCATAGTTGAATAGAAATGAAGAAGATGAAGTTAAGCTACTAATCAAGAAGTAATTAGCATAATGACAACATAAGTGAGGGGCAATAAAATGTGTTGATTTCAATAGATGAGAGCCTCTTTATATAGGCTGAAGTACATGAGGATTAAGCTCAAGATTAGGTGTTAATCATCATCTAAATCATCTCCACCTTCCCTCCTAGATTCAAGCACCTAAAAGTGACCACCAACCCTAGAATCTTGCTAATCACACCAATGCTACCTAATCAAGGGATCACGACCCCTTTGGCTGATGTTGAGCTCCTAAATGACTCTTTTACATCATGGTAAGGTTGCATAATAACCTTTGTATCCATTTGCCCATAATCTATGACTTTAGTGCATAGTGCTAGTTACAAGGTATGTGCCCTACACATCATTTTAGTGAAGGTGTTTGCCATATTTTTAACACCCCTCCTCAAACACTGAATCCACTCAATGATGCAGTTGGTCATGCTGACTCTCATGAGCCTAATTAACCACCCAATGCTCAGTGATAGCATGCATGAGCGTGGTCTGACTAGCAATGCCATACATAGGTTATGCCAATGTGAACTCAGAGGCTTTAGTCATGCGTACAAAAGAGGTATGGGACGACTTTAGAAGAGTGTGACAAGACGTGGCTACATGTATGAGTGAAGAGGACACCCATGTGTATAGGGCATGCCCTTGCTTTTAGCACTTTAGAATAAATGATTTGATCTAATCATAGATAGGGCCTCATGATGGTGGCCCTTGTCTTCATCTTTTTCTTCTTCTTGGTCTTCTTCCTGCTGCACTTCTTCCATGATGTAGACTCGTTGCATCTTCTTCTTGCCAAAACAATTCTTCTCTACATGGCCAGGTTTGTGACAAAAGTCACAAATGAGATTGTTGTTGTTGTAGCCCTTGTTGTAGTTGCCTTTGTTCTTGCCATACCTACTAGATCCTGCATAATAAGCATTTTCAGTAGACAAGGTTGATGACAATGGAGACTCCATTTGCTTGGTCTTTAGTTTTCTCTCCTCCTCAAGAAGAGATGCTTCAATGTCCACAAGCTTTGATATTGGCATATTGGTCAAGGTTGTGACCACATGGTCATATTCTTCAGGTAAAGATTTAAGTAATACACCAATGGAGACATCTTCATCCATCTTAAGACCTATTCCTGCAAGTTGTGTTAATAGACCTTTCATGTAGTTCAAATGTGAGGCTAGGGATGTGCCAGACTTCATTTCTAGCTTAAAAAATTCAATGAGCAAACCAAACTTTGAACTTTTAGATTGAGCCCCAAATAGAGTTGTGAGTTGGTCCCAAACTTCCTTGGAAGTTTCGCATCCATCCACATGATGAATGTAAGTGTCATCAAGCTCCAATGTGATGATGGCACGAGCTTTGTCATCTCTTACTTCCCAACAAGGAACATCAGCAAGAGTCCTTGGCTTCTTCTCATTCCCATTTACTATGTTGAAGAGCCCCTTCTTTATGAGCATTAACTTGATGCGGGTTTGCCATGTGTGAAAACCATGACCTTTAAAGCGCATTGATGGAGAATCCTTGGTAGCCATTATGATATGGAATGAAGGGGGTCTTACCTCTGATGATTGAGGCAGTGTCTACCCTTTTACAAGAGAGATTAAGACCAAAGAATAGTGCTAAATCAAGTTATTTAGCATATGCAGAGAAATGAGCTCACTTGGAGTCAATATTTGAAGGAGTTGCACAAAGAATAAGCTAA
This sequence comes from Cibotium barometz, assembly GCF_041138505.1. Taxonomy (NCBI): domain Eukaryota; kingdom Viridiplantae; phylum Streptophyta; class Polypodiopsida; order Cyatheales; family Cibotiaceae; genus Cibotium; species Cibotium barometz. The sequence continues at coordinate 22,089,845 of NC_141110.1, forward strand.
AAAGCTTCAAGGGCATTGAATAGCAGTATGTCTAGATGATTTTAGAGCCCACAAACACTTGCTTAAGCAACTTAATCAATGAGTAATCTCAAATTTACCAAAGTACCTTTTCTGGCTATGGCAGTTCTGGACAGCACCCTGGTTTTTTGCTTGGTGTGTGAAGCACACTCAATCATTTGCAAAACCCTCTTAGGGGAAGTAAGTTTACATTCCAATGAAGCCACACCTAAGAGGAATTAGACCAATTTGATGTGTGTGAGCTGCAGCAATACTTTTGGTGGTCGCCTATCAAAAACGTGCCTGTTTTGGGGAAAACGAAGTTGCCGGCGACGTGGAGCTATGAATGGTGCAATTGAGGTGCCATGCCCCTTAGCAATATTGCTGGTGAAGTGCCCACAAAAGGATTTTGGCAACGATTACGTGGTTTGTGAGCACCAAGGCCTCCACTCAGCTGCTATTCTAGATCCTATTTTCTAGGAAACCCATAAAAGCTAATGAAACCCTAATTTTCACTAATCTCTTGCTAAGCAAATAAGATGGGGCTTGATTCTAGATGCATGGGCTAGTCCAAGCTCTGATACCATGTTAAAAACCATCCTAAGGAGGATCAAACACTAGCTCCATTGCATAGTTGAATAGAAATGAAGAAGATGAAGTTAAGCTACTAATCAAGAAGTAATTAGCATAATGACAACATAAGTGAGGGGCAATAAAATGTGTTGATTTCAATAGATGAGAGCCTCTTTATATAGGCTGAAGTACATGAGGATTAAGCTCAAGATTAGGTGTTAATCATCATCTAAATCATCTCCACCTTCCCTCCTAGATTCAAGCACCTAAAAGTGACCACCAACCCTAGAATCTTGCTAATCACACCAATGCTACCTAATCAAGGGATCACGACCCCTTTGGCTGATGTTGAGCTCCTAAATGACTCTTTTACATCATGGTAAGGTTTCATAATAACCTTTGTATCCATTTTCCCATAATCTATGACTTTAGTGCATAGTGCTAGTTACAAGGTATGTGCCCTACACATCATTTTAGTGAAGGTGTTTGCCATATTTTTAACACACTCGGAGCTCATCCTCGCTCTTTGGCTTGAGAATTGACCGCTTCATGCACAATGGACACAGATGGAAGCATTGTGCACTATTGTCACAATTACACATGCATTTTATGGCCTTCAAATCACCACCTAGATGCCAATCCACACGAAAGGAGCCCACACCATCCACTTCAAGCTCCTCCCCATTCATCTGTTGTTTAATGACTTCTAGAATTTGAGGGCATCGTTTAAGCATCCAATTCAACACCTCAGTGTTCTCCTTTGGAACCTCCAAAGGCTCCAAAGCCACCAATTATCCTTCTCAGATTGAACACGATAAGAAGGGATTTTATCCTTGTCTTTTGCATATGCCATTGCTTCATTTATATATGTGACTCCCATTTGCTCCAATCTTTTCCCTTTTACTAGTTGAGCCTTATCCAACTTCAGTATAAGCAATAGGACTCTCTCCAATTCTACATATCACATAAACCAAGCCAAACAACACATGTAATTCATGTTATTTGATAAGGTAAATTTGAAAGTTAAATGATAAATGCTCAAACCCAGCCTTGATGTGAAACCTTATAGAATCAGATCATATGTCATTAAAGGTTCTTTAGGTCCACAAAGAGGTTGTTGTATGTGTTGTACTGTACTTCAAGCCTATCCTTGGACTTAGGATCTAAAACCATTGTTCCTTCTACTACATGAATATACTCACCAAGGATTGATTTAACATCTGCATTGCTTGCCTTCTTTTCTAATGATACTTTGTAGGAAGGAGGAAGAAAGTGCCCTCGAATCCCTCGGGGATGAAGAACTCCTTTGATGACTCCATAAATTCCCTCGTAACCCTTGTGACTGATGCTGGCTTCATCACATGCATCTTGTACATCCCTTGCACTAATAAGCCCCTTGATGTCTTGCATAATGCCCTTTGTAACCACCTCAATGACTCTCTTCTTGTAATTTGGATCACGGATGATTGATGTTATCTCTTTGTTCTTCATGTAGGCTTTGAAAATGTGCATAGCATCTCCCACACCAAATACATCAGCTAAGAAATTCCTCGGACATAATGAAACCACCATTAAATCTATCAGGAAAAACCTTTAAATTAACACATACATAAAAAATACAAACAAAAAATTCCATGGAAACATACCTTATTGCCATGACCCTCCGTTTCCTTGTGCCGCCTTGCACTGAAAGATTTTCAATATTAGAAAGCTTTCGTTTATGCTCACGTGCACCTATTGGTGTGTGCTTCAACCTCCTTATTTTTCTTTGTAACCTAGATAATTTATCTCTTTGATTATTTATGAGTGTTTCTTGTTCCTTATTTTTCATGTCTAGCTCATGTGAATGTTTTTTCAAATCTTCAATACTTGAATTAATTGAGTGTAAGTATTGGTTATGAAGACCACCACTAACAGAAAGTCTTTTACAATAACCTAAGAGCCCATTTTCCCCATCACCTACATATCGAATAAAACTAGTCAAGTCACAAAATGGTGGACTGTACAAGGTCAAAGGATCATAGGGGAAGAGATTCCCATCCACCCAAAGATCAACATTCTTCTTCCCCTCATTTCTTAGTGTGGACATGGTTGAATTAGGTAATGGTTGCCTAACATATGGACATTTTACTAGTGTATAATCTTCATCTATACGAATGTGAATGTCTACTTTACGCTTTCTACCATTCGTAATATCATCTAAAGGCATGTCTAATTCAAGATGACAAAAAAATAAGATTAATAGAAGATTAAAAAAGAGATTTATATTAGATAATAATATTCTAACATTTGGAATGATCTTAGAGAAATATATATTAAGAATATATCTCTCTAAAAAAGCCATTTTTGATATTCCAAAAATAAAGATTTTAGTCATGATTAGGAGATATGATAAGAATGAAAGGAGTGGGGTAGCATTAAATGACATTAAATGAGATAAGGATTTAAAAATGATATTTAAAAATAAACTTTTCAATATATATATATATATATATATATTTGGGAGGAAAGTTTTAAATAAAAATACATTAAAATGTGAAAAGTATCAAATGAATATATATATATATATATATATATATATATATTTGGGAGGAAAGTTTTAAATGAAAATACATTAAAATGTGAAAAGTATCAAAAAGTCATTATTTTAGTGGCCTCAAAAAACGTCCTTCTATTTTGGGATATAAAATATTAGAATGCATCTTGTAATCTCATTAGATAACATAGCAGTTAGGAAGATATGACAAGAGTGAAGATTATGAGGAAGTTATGAAGATATGACAAGATTGTTATATGAGGTAGTTATGACTAAGAAATGATATAAAAAATTCACTTTTTGGGTTTATATATGTATAAGGAAAGTTTTTTGATGGAAAAACTTTTATAAAAAAAAGAAATTTTAAAAAAAATCATTTTTTGCTCCCCCCTTATGGGTGTGGTGATGTAACTTGCATTCTATTTTTGGTATAAAATATTAGAATGCACCTTGCAAACATTAGATATCATAGAAGCTAGAAAGATATGATAAGATTATTATGAGGTAGTTATGACTAAGAAATGATATTAAAAAATTCACTTTTTGGATTTATAAATGTATAAGGAAAGTTTTTTGATGGAAAAACTCAAAAAAAAATTTTAAAAAGTCAATTTTTGGGCCCCCTTTATGGCCGAAAAGTGAAACCTTGGGAATGGTGATGCAACTTGCATCTAAAAGTAGTGGGTTAAAATATTCCAAAACTATAGACTATAAAAGTAGTAAAAGCTAGTGAGAGAGTGGATAAAATGTAGATGGTAGGACCTAAAAAGTCTATAAAAAATAGGGGAATCATTTGCTTTGTCTCCCACTATGGGGTCAAAATTAGCATTTTTAATCAAAAGATTACTAAAAATTAGGATTTCTTACATGGCCCATTTCATAGTCTAAATTTTCCCTAATGTGGACTTTTCTATGAGACTGGTGTACAAACATACAGCTCCATGGGTACACATGCTGATTGGGCTAGTAGTATTGCAAACAGGAGATCTACCAATGGTTTTATGTTCTCATTTGGGAGTGCTGCTGTGAGTTGGAGTAGTAAGAAGTAGCCAACAGTTGCCTTGTCGAGTATAGAGGCAGAGTACAGGGGTGCTGCTGTGGTGGCAGCTTGTGAGGTAGCTTGGTTTCAGAAGCTACTTGGTGACATGGGAGAGCCCCTGGATAGGGCAGTTGTAATATATTGTGACAACATGAGCAGCATACAGTTAGCCAGTAATTAAAAAAATATCCTTCATGCATCTTTCTATGCATAAAAATCAATTTTAATAAGAATAACACTTTTGTAATAAAAAAAATTCCTTTATGCATCTTTCTATGCATAAAAATCAAATTTAATAAGAATAACACTTTTGTAATAAAAAAATTTCCATGATGCATCTTTCTATGCACAAAATCCAAATTTAATGAGAATAACACTTTTAATAAAAAAAATTCCATTATGCATCTTTCTATGCATAAAAATCAAATTTAATGAGAATAACACTTTTATAATAAAAAATTCCATTATGCATCTTTCTATGCATAAAATTTAAATTTAATGAGAATAACACTTTTATAATAAAAAAATTTTCATTATGCATCTTTCTATGCATAAAAATCAAATTTAATGAGAATAACACTTTTATAATAAAAAAATTTTCATTATCGGAGTAATTAGAATATTTCTTTTAGATGCAAAAATGGTGGGAATTACTCTTTTGGAATAACATAAAAATAACTTTCTTTTCCACAAAATTCTGGAAAATTTTACCATAACCTCCTTTGTATGGCTGACCATTTCTCATTTTTATCATTCTTTATTTAACTTAAATTAACCCAAATTAGATTCGTAGAACTCTAATCTACACAATTTTCTAAATTCAAGAGAGTAAACAATAAGAAGAGTTTAATTAATCCCTTAGTTAATCTTTCTAGGATTGAGAAAGGTTGGAATGTAAAGAAGAGAAGGGGGTGGCCTTTTCATCAAGGCAGAGCATTTGAATTTAATTCAATCAAATACAAAACATAAAAATCAAGAAAATCATAGATTTAAAATTTATAAATAAGTAAGAAAATTAGCTTACATGAAGCTTGTAAGCTCTCCTTTGGCTTGAGGGATTGAGGGTTCTACTCTTGTTTGAAGCAAGAGTGGCCACCAATTCACTTTGGAGAGGATTAGGCCAAAAACAATTGAATTATTAAGAAATTCAATGTAGATGACTGGAGTAGAGTAATAGTGCATAAACACCATTAAGCTTTTACAAAGGGGGAGGCTTCTATTTATAGGAAAAATTGAGCCTCAAACCAAGCAACCTGATTCTAGAATTTTCCAAATCAATTTGGTCAATTTTTGACCATTTTTGGGTCAGTTCAGCTTACTTTTTGGATCTAGTTTTGAAACATGAGAGAGGAGAGATGAAAATATCTTATTTTATTGATTAAAAATTGGGGGTAATGATGAGAAAAAGGCGCTTACTTCATGAGGGGAGATCCCCACTCTGAGGTGTCAAAATTTAGTTTTTTTTACTCTTTTCTTTGGTCCTTAGTCCACTCTTCATCTTATGTGAGCATTTACTCATTTTTGGGGGGGTTTTCTTTTATTCTTCAATTTATCTCCTCCCTACATTTGGATTAATCCTATTGATCCATAGGAGTCTTAATCCAAAATTTTTAAAAAATCTGGACCCTTAGGCTGTCTTTTGTGCACATTATAATTTATTTCTAATGCACCTTAGGAATTTCTTTTTAAACTTCTGTTTTGGGGAAATTTACTTTAATGAGAAGGGATATTTTTCCATCCAAAGATATCTAAAAACTGAATTATCTCTCTCTAGGCCAAAACAGGTAGAAACAAATCTTTAATTATTCTGAAAAAGGGATTAATTATGGGGGAAGAAACTGGACATCTTGAGGGGCTGGGGAGGAATCTTACATCCTCTCCTACTTGAAGAACACAAGATGTCCTCATCTCGCAAACTGGGGGTAATCTCGCATCAGTTCGGCTTCTTTCTCCCAGGTGGCGTCTTCAAAGGGTAGAACTTCCATTTGACTAATAATTCTCTCAGAATTCTATTCTTGAGAACTTTCTCTCGAACATCAAGGATTTTCTTCAAGTTGGAGTTCCATCTGCTCTTGGGTTGAAGAAGTTAAGAGTTCATCTCATTAAGCACATGATTCGGGCTTGGTACATACTTCTTAAGTAGGTTGACATGAAATACATTATGTACTTTGAGATGAGGAGGCAGAAGAAGTTCATAGGCTAAGTCACCTACTTTCTTTGTAATCAGATATGGCCCACATAATCTGTGGGATAACTTCTTGTACTTCCCAAGAGATAGAGAACTTCTTTTGGGGCGTACTCAAATGAAGACCATATCTGCTTCTTTGAATTTTCTGCCCGACCTCTTCTTATCTGTATACTACTTCTGTCTATCCTGGGGGCAGCTTTTATATCCTTGCGGATTGACTGCATCTGTTGCTCCATGTCGTCAAGCATCTGTCTGAAAATCTTGACCCTAATCAATGGGTCGGGACCAAGTTAATGGTGTTAAGCAGTCTTGTCCATACAGAGCTTTGAAAGGGCTCATCCCGATACTTCGGTGATGAGAAGCATTGTAGGCAAATTCGACTAGGTGTAGATAGCTTAGCCACTTCTTGGGTTCCCTGCCATAGCATGACTGAAGTATATCTTTAATTACTTGGTTCACCCTTTCTGTTTGACCATCGGTCTTGGGGTGGTAAGCTGTGATGAGATCCAAGAAAGTTCCTACTGTGCAATCTAAAGATTTCCTTGAGGAACACTCTGGCCACATCCACTGCAGTGTAGGTTTCTTTTACTGGAATCAGATGGGAGACTTTGGTTAGTCTATCAACTACCACGAAGATGGAATTGTAACCTGATTGCACTGAAGGTAGTCCAGTAATAAAATCCATACTGATACATTTCCACTTCATCTGGGGGATGTCTAATGTAACTTCCGAAGCATTTTTACCCTCTCGGCTTTGACTTTCTGACATATCAGGCATTGACGTACATGATTAAGTACATCCTTTTTTAGTCCAGGCCAAAAGAAGCTTTTCTTTACAGACATGTAGGTCTTGATGAAACCTGGATGTCCTGCTATAAGGCTATCATGGGCTTCATTCAGAATTTGACTAGTTCCCTTATCATTGGGAATGCATAGCCTGCTATTATAATACATAATTCATTCATCCAGGTTGTACCCTTGAACTCGGTTTAACTCCTGAGGAGTTTTGCTTTCCTGCATAAGTAGGGTAGCAATAGGGCCAAAGAATCTATCCTACATGATCTTCTCTCTTGCTTCATTAATCAATGGATTTGACACCACTGTGATTGCAAGCAAGTAGGCTTTTCTGCTGAGGGCATCTGCTACCACATTTTCTTTGCATGGGCGGTACTTGATTTCTAAATCAAATTCCTGCAGGGTCTGCATCCACCTTCTTTGGCACATGTTGAGATCCTTCTGAGTGAAGATCCACTTTAAGCTCTGATGATCTGTTCATCAAAGTGAATCTTTGACCCAGTAGGTAATGTCTCCACAACTTCAGGGCATAGACTACTGAAAGTAGCTCCAGGTCATGGACAGCATAATTTCTCTGATGCGTTTTGAGTTTTCGGGATTCATAGGCCACTGCATGAGCGCACCTCCCAGGGCAAAATCACTGGCATCAATTACTACCTCAAAGGGTAGAGAGAAATTTGGCAACTTCAAAACAAGATTGGTTACCAAGGCGGTCTTCAGCTTATCAGCACTCTGACACCTGGCAGACCATTGAAACGGGGTATTCTTCTTGAGAAGATTAGTCAAGGGAGAAGCTATGAGAGCATACTTAGGTATAAAAATTCTATACCAACCAGTTAATCCCAAGAATCCTCTGACTTCTTTCACTGTCTTTGGTTCAGGCCAATCTATGACTACATGGACTTTTGCAAAATCTAGAGAAATTCCGTCTTTGGATACTAGAAAGCCCAAGTATTCAACATGGTCGACAGAGAAAGTGCATTTGCTCTTTTTTGCAAAGAGTTGGTGCTTCCTTAGAATCTCAAGAACTTTACGGACGTGAGCTTCATGGTCAGCTGCATTCTTTGAGTAAATCAGAATATCATCAAAGAAAACAAGAACAAAATCATCCAACTATTCTCTAAGAATGTCCTGCATTAGGCGATTGAATGTAGCTGGGGCATTTGTCAATCCAAACGATATAACAATAAATTCATAGTGGCCATTACGAGTATTGATGGATGTCTTCAAGATATCTTGATCATTAATCCTAATACCTTGATTTGAGATCTATCTTTGTGATGAAGATCTGGGCTTCATTTAGCCTGTCCCCAGAAGCTCATCAATTTTGGGGATAGGATACTTATTCTTAACTGCTGTCAGCTGATTGAGACCTCTGTAATCCACACAGAGTCTTAACGTTCCATCCTTCTTTTTCTGAAAGATAACTGGCGCTCCCCAAGGTGAAACACTGGGTCTTACAAACCCTTGTTCTAACAGCTGCCTAAGATGTTCCTTGAGTTCAATGGCTTCAGGGACTGGCATTTTGTACGTTTGCTAGGCTACTCGCTGAGCTCCGGGGGTCAATTCTATCTCATGATCTACTTCCCGAATCGGAGGCATCTCAGTTAGCTCTGCTGGGAATAAATCATCATACTCACTTAACCATTCTGGTTCTTTAGCCTTTAACTTTGTGTCTACCAGATTCATTTTGACAACATAAATGAGCTGCTTCTTTCTAAGTCCTTTCAGTAACCTAGAAGCTTTTACTAATTGCAGATCTGGGGATCCGAAAATTCCAGTTCCTTGAACTTTGTTCCCGTGAAGGTCACGGAAGGAAATGGTTCCATTGTGAGACAGTGAATGTCAGCTTGATTTTTGTGGAGCCAATCCATTCCGAGGATTCCGTCAAAAACTCCCAAAGGTAAGACTCTGAACTGGTAGTCAGTTACATTCCCATCTAGATTAAATTGAATACGATCTGTCTCATGGTGAGTGAAAAGAATCTTCCCACTGGCCAATTCAACTTGCATAGGTTTCCCTGATTTCTCTTCTAAGACTAGCTTACGCAAGCATCCTGGGGAAAAAAATGAATGAGTACTGCTTGAATCAATCAAAAGCTTGAATGGCTTACCCTTATACTCAGATGGAGTATGGATGACAGAGAATTGACGATTTGGCCCTTGGTTTTCAATCGCGGAATAAATCTGACCTCTTTCCTCTTCCACTACTTTTGTTATCGTAACTGCTCTGGCTGCTGCTGCAGATTGGGGTGGAACTCTTTCTCTTTGGTTACCCCAGTTCTGGGAGGGAGCTCTGAGATTACTATGAATAGAGGCAGATGGTTGAGCTGGAGTCCTCCTGGGATTGCCCTGATTTTGGCAAGACAGTTGATTACGAAGGGGCTGGTCTCTGCACTCTGGGTCCTTGACTTCCCTGTCCTCTGGGTCCTTGACTTCCCTGTCCTCTCTGGACATGGCAGGAGTCGGTCAGTCTTTAAACTGGTGACCAAAACCCTAACACCCAAAACATTTGTTCTCACTTCTAAGCTCATCCCTCTGAATCCTTGAAAAAGGTGGGGCTCCTGAGAGAAAGTGTTCTGAGGGAAGGGTCTTCATTCACTTTTGAATCTTCTAGCATCTTGATTTTGATTAGGGCCTTGTTGCCTCTTTAGGGGTGAAAAGTTTGAAGCACTTCTCGGGGTTTGGAGCCTTTTAAAGTTTGAGGGTGCAGGCTTTGGCGGGACCTTAACAACAAATTCTTTGGCAAAGTCCTTTGCCATTCTGACAGCTTCTGCCATTGAGATTGGTTTGGCATTTTTCACTAAAGTGTCCAATGGCTTGTTCATCCCTCGAATGAATCTCGCCATCAGCTGCTCTTCATCCAAAAGTAGAGAATTTTTTAGGAGAAGGGCAAATGCCTGATGGTATTCTTCAATCGTCCGGCGATCCTGCTTCAGTTCCAAGAACTCATTCATTTTGGTTTCCAGGAAGCCCGAAGGACAGAACCTCTTCCTAAGGTAAGCTTTAAGGTCTGACCAGGTCTGGGTATTTCGGTCAAGATGGTTTGTCTCGCAATGATGCCTCCATGCGACCCTGGCTGTTTCCACAATTTTCAATCTGGCGAGAGCCATCTTGCTCCTCTCATTTATAACCGGTTATATCAAAATACTCTTCCATTGCCTCGATCCATTTTTCCACTACTTCTCCTAACTGTTCCCCTTCACCCTTGAAGGGACCAGTTGGGATCGGTGCAGGACTTTACGAACGTCCGGATCTAACTCTTCATCATCGGTAAGAGGATCCGGCTGCCTAGCAGCATGGGCCACACGCCTCATGATTCTGACAAAACAATATTTTTGTCAACTTAACTTTGTCAACAGATTTATGACTATTTAATTTTTTAGAGTTATTTCTTAAACAAATAAATATTCCATCATAATTCTTGAAAACAAGATTCACTCTGATAATTTTATTAACCAATATTCACAACCACGAAAACAATTTGGAATCTTTTGTAAAACATCATTTATTATCAAAAGTTTTTGATATATACATAGAGTGTCTCGGCTCCAAAAGTCACCGCCTCAATAACGTACACATAAAAAGGGAGATTGATTACAGGGGAGGAAACTAGATATCTTGAGGGGCTAGGGAGTAATCTTACAAAACCAACATAGCAACTTTAAATTTCCAAAAAACAAACTTCATAGTTCATACAAATGTGCTACTCTACACAATAAAACGTACTCTGAAACTGCTCATCCTCATCTACAGAGGAAACTCCCCCTTGGGGTAGTCTATCCACCATGGGCACAATATCAAAGTGTCCTTGCCCCGTAGCTTGTTGATCCACTCCTCAGGGTATAATCACATCTCCTCTATCTTGTATTGCACCCATGCGTCTGAAGGGTGCTCATGAATATATATCTGATTACACACACAACTTCTCCACCACCTAATACAGAAACATTATAATTCTTTAAAAAAATGATAAACTAACAATAACAATTGTTCCACCATCTTGTATGCTAAAATAACAATAATAGTATTGTGGCATGCTACTACATACCTGTACAAGAGGTGTCGTGATGTGCACTTCAAGTGTGGTTGTTGGTCAAGATCCAGGGTGACATGCATTTTCCTTTTCCACCTTACAAATGCCTTTTCAAAGTGAGTCTTCCTGAAAGCTTTAAGGACATTTGTGATACCTACCCTAGAGTCTAGTGTGGCTCTCTTGTGCATGCTGGCTAATGGCAAGTGAGCTCCAACTTCGCGTACAGTTGTAGCATGTACTCGGTTAATTGGAACCAGCATACATGCCGATGTATCCACATGAAGAACATTCTATCATATGGAGGAATCTGGGTGTCTCTCATTGCAAACTCACCACCCAGGCCGCCAATATGTCAAAGCCTATATATCTTGCATTGTGAACCAGTATTATATGTCTACTTACATATGAAAAAAACTTTAATGCGTCGAGAGAGTTAGAGATCTTACTCTGCATTTAAAATATGTGTCCTAGCGATCTCTGCTACCTTGGGAGTATTGAATCTATTATCCTTTTCACCCCTGCCCATCACTTTCTTAAAAACTCTTTGACACAGTCAAGGTTGGCAATTTGTGTGCCAGCTCATGTCCCCTCTTTGTAAATAGCGCCTCCTTCTCCTTCAGGGCATATTTATAATTCTTATCAAACATTTCTGCATTTAGAATGTATTCTCTACTCCCTCGCTTAGACAAGCCACTGACCTTGGCTTGGTATGTGGCATCGAACTCAAATTGCAATGCATTTATGTTTTAGAAACATATTTCAAAATCAAAACATGGCTTTATTGTGGTTTGAGAATGAGGTGCGCACATACCTTGAATACCAATTGAGAGAGGAGTGTCATGGGAAGCTCCAGCCACTTTGATCTGTTAGGCCCCCAATGACTTAAAGAGCTTTCTCACACCCAACTGCAATCCATATGTATTGGTTACCTCACTTGATGTGGCAACTTGTGACATGCCTACTTTCTACGATATTGTGATCTCGTCTGGATTTTCGGTGAAGCCCTTGGATTGTAAATGCATCCGTGGAGTAATTTTTTTTAGGGATGCGAGGGTCTGAGAACTCAAGAGTGAGAGAGATGGAGGAGTTTTGATTAATTCAAATGAGGGACAAAAATAGCCTGAGAAGGATTTGTGGGGCATTTAGGGAGAGAGGCATTGAGGAAGAGGGTGTGTGAGAGGGGCGTTGAGGGAGAGAGGGGCATTTAGGGAGAGAGGCATTGAGGGAGAGGGGCATTGAGGGAGGGAGAGGGCATGTGAGAGGGGCATTGAGGGAGAATTGGCATGTGAGAGGGAGTTGTTGAGGGGGAGAGGGAGCGTGTGAGGGGGAGGGGGAGGCCGCTTGTGAGGGGGCTTTCGGGAAGAGGGTGCATGTGAGGGGGAGGGCTCTTGTGAGGGAGCGGGCTCTTGTGAGGGAGCTTTCACTGTGTAACGGCTTAAGAAGCCATAGCCATTGTGGCATGCGCCATGTGTATGGCATGAACATGACATGCGATGTTGCCTACATCGTGTAATGCCTGAGCTCGGGCATTATACGTGGCATGCCTATGCGGACTGCGTAATTGGTGCCACGTGTAATGCTCGACCAAGGCCATTACACACGTGCTACCACGTGTAATGAACGAGCTCGAGCATGCCTACGTGGTGGACAACGTAGTCCACGTAAGTAGCATAGTCCACATAGGCATGCCATGTGTAATATCAAACTCGGTCATTACACGCGGACAATGCAGTCCACGTAGGCAACGTAGTCCACATAGGCATGCCACGTGTAATGCCCGAACTCGGGGCATTACACATGGTAGTGCCATGTGGATTGCATTGTACACGTGGCCATGCTACGTGTAATTCTCGAGTTTGGGTATTACACGTGGCATGTCCATGTGTACAATGCAATCTATGTGGCTGCCACATGTGCCTATGTGTGTGTGTGTGTGTGTGTGTGTGTATACATGCACACGCACACACACACACACACATGTATATATACATATTTATATGTGTGTGTGTGTGTGTGTATATATATATATATATGTACATATGTGTGTGTGTGTGTGTGTGTGTGTGTGTGTGTGTGTGTATATATATATATACATATGTGTATATATACATGTTTATATATATATATATATACATGTGTATATATATACATATGTATATATACATATTTATGTGTGTGTGTGTGTGCGTGTGTGCATGTGTGTATATATGTGTGTGTGTGTGTGTATATATATACACACATACATATATATATGTGTGTGTGTGTGTGTGTGTGTGTATGTATATGTATATGTATGTGTGTGTGTGTATATGTGTGTGTGTGTGTATACATATATATATGTGTGTGTGTGTGCATGTATATATATGTGTGTGTGTATATTATATATATATGTGTGTGTGTATATTATATATATATATGTATGTGTGTGTATATATATATGTGTATGTGTGTATATATGTGTGTGTGTGTGTGTGTATTATATATATATGTATGTGTGTATATATGTGTGTGTGTGTGTATGTTTGTGTGTGTGTGTGTGTGTGTGTGTTTGTGTATGTTTGTGTGTGTGTGTGTGTGTGTGTGTATGTGTGTGTGTGTGTGTGTGTGTGTGTGTGTGTGTGTAATGAAGCATAAGCTAAGGTCCAAAACATGTAAATAATGGGCCATGGGCAAGGCTACTATAAATAGGACCTTGGGTTCATTGTGGGGATCTTTTAGTCATTCATATCTTGGACATCTACATGTACTCTTGGCTCCTTTCTTGGAGATGGCCTTTCATGGTCTAGGGCTCATGGAAAACTTGATAGCCATCCTTATGGTGAGAGGTTAAATCACTTAGGCCTTGTGCACATACTTTCTTTGCTACATGTGCATGTGGATTTCTTCTATTTTCATCATAATCACATGGATTTCTCATATGTGTTTGATGCCCATCAAATGGATGTTAGATTTGGACTTTATGTGTTGATTTCTTGATATTTGGTCTATATACATTTCAATTGGTATTAAAGCTTTGATTTTGATCCACTTTCTTGAGGTTTTCTAAAAATATTTTGAGTTTTCTTAATTTTCTTGATCAAGAAGATGGGTATGGGGAATTTGGATGGTTGAATCTCTTTGTCATTATTTGTTTCTAAGCTTTTGGAGCCATGGGTTTGATTGGGATCAACTTTTGGGGGAGCCGCACCAAAAATTTGAATGCTTAGACCAAAATTGGGGGAAACTTAGAGCCATTCAAGGGGGATTTTCATTTTGTTGATTTCTACCCATGAGGGTGCTGGACATTTGGTCGATTTTCTCCCATCATTGGAGCTCAAACTTCACCATTTAAGCTTGGTATGGCTTAGGGAAGGCCTTTAGCAATGGACTCGTTGGTTCAATGGTGAGAAACAAAACAATTTGTTGATTTGTAACTCAATCACAGGGCGGCGTGCAGCGCTGTAAGATCCCTGACCCCACTGTGCAACAAATTCTGGGGTGCTAACAGTGGAAGTAGCACTTCTTGCGCGGGGTAGGGTCCCACACTCGGGGCCTCGCCCACGGATATCTAGACAAGAGACTAAACCATCGGTTTTTTCCAAAACCGAACCCGGAAAAACTTCCCTTGCCTCGAAAGCACGGGCGATTCCACACCAGGATAACTTTTCTTTAACGTAGTCAAAAGCCTTAACTAACTGAGGTCATCTGACCAAACCCGTAAGTCCCATAGTCAGATTAGGGAAAAAGACTGTACTTGGATCATAGAGACCAACGCTTTTTTCCTCATTGAGAGGCACAGCCGTTGATTCTTTTCCATAGAAATTGAGTCTCGATTTACGGATCCATCAGTCAAGCCTAACCCCATCAGTCCCATGGGTTAGCCAACCACCCAACCACTGTAGTGATGGGATCCAATTAGGAATTTGGTTAGGTTTTGTCCCGGGTACCAGGGAAAAGATTTCCCAGGCCCCTAGCCGGAAGTTCATGCAAACATAAAACTAGTCACACCACTTACATACCCAATATGAAATTGCCTTTTTCTCAGCATTAGCTATCTTAAAACAATCCTTTAATGAAACCATTGTGTCACTGATCACAATCCTCAAAATCTCTGGTTGAATCCTTATTTCCAATCATTCCTTCATTGAAGTATCTATGGCATCATTGGCAACCAGAACGCTCACCACCTGTTCACTCAGGGGCCTTTTCGATAGTTCCTAGCTCATAGTACCCGGCAAATATTCACTTATAAAAATCAAGATGGAATCCTCGTTGAAGATCAGCAAGATCAACCAACAGATCCATATAAGAGAGCTATGGACACATCAGTTGAGGACCAGCAAGGTCAATCAACCAGATCCACATTCGGTTTCAGAAATTAACTCTTACTCCTTGTCCCAATATCTTCCACGACGCACGTGTGGGTATCTTCGGCGACCCAGAGCCTGAGCACCGTATGGTCAGCACCCTCTAGGATCCTTCGCAGGTCACCTAGCGCTTCACTCATAGGCCGCTTCCTTGGTCCCTCATCCACCGTATATCGGAAGCTTACCATTTAAATCGAACCGAGGCTGGTCAAGACCTCGGCCGACCTTGCTACGCGAGACGTCCTCCATTGATTCTCTGTCGGCAGTTGCAACTTTATCAGTTAGGTCTCCACGACCTTATTCACAAGACGGTCAAAATGCTTCCCCAGTATTCTTGACATAAAACAGTCATTTACAAACAGTTTACAAAATACAGTTTCTATAATGAACTCGCATCTTTCCACATTATCCCTCATCAATCCACGTTACTTATTCCACATTCCATTCATATGTGTACTCATTCTTATCCAATCACATCATTTTCCATCTCATCACATCAGATTCATTCCCATCACATATCATTTATTCACATCCCAATTCACATGCCATCACATCTCATCCATTCACTCATATATCGAGGTCACATCATTTCACATACACATTCGCATTCATTATTCCACATACACATCCACATTCGTACTTCCACGTCCATACATCCACTTCCACATCCGCATTCATACATACATATCCATATCCACATCCATACATCCACTTCCACATACATACATCCACATCCACATCCACATCCATACATCCATTTTCACATTCACATCCACATCCATACATCCATTTTCACATCCACATTCATACATCCACATCCACATTTACATCCACATCCACATTCACATTCATACATCCACATCCACATCTACATTCATACATCCGCACATCCACATTTACATTCATACATCCACATCTACATTCATACATCTACACTTCCATTTTCACATCCACACATCCACATTCACATTCATACATCCACATCCACATTCACATTCATACATCCATTTCCACATCCGCATTCATACATCCACATCCATACATCCATATCCACACATCCACATCCATACATCCACATTCACATCTACATCCATACATCCATTTCCACAACCACATTCATACATCCACATCCACATTCATACATCCACACTTCCATTTCCACATCCACATATCCACATTCACATTCATACATCCACATCCACATTCACATTCATACATCCATTTTCACATCCGCATTCATACATCCACATCCACATCCACATCCATACATCCACATTCACATTTACATCCATACATCCATTTTCACATCCACATTCATACATCCATATCCACATCCACATCCATACATCCACATTCATACATCCACATCCACATTTACATCCACAGTCATACATCCACATTTACATCCACATTCATACATCCACATCCACATTCACATTCATACATCCACATCCACATCTACATTCATACATCCGCACATCCACATTTACATTCATACATCCACATCTACATTCATACATCTACACTTCCATTTCCACATCCACACATCCATATTCACATTCATACATCCACATTCACATTCATACATCCACATCCATACATCCACATTCACATCTACATCCATACATCCATTTTCACATCCACATTCATACATCCACATCCACATTCATATATCCACACTTCCATTTCCACATCCACACATCCACATTCACATTCATACATCCACATCCACATTCACATTCATACATCCATTTCCACATCCGCATTCATACATCCACATCCACATCCACATCCATACATCCACATTCACATTTACATCCATACATCCATTTCCACATCCACATCCACATCCACATCCATACATCCACATCCACATATCTATTTATAGAATACAAGAGAATTCTTATTTTTTATATAAGATTTCTTTACGCATCTATTTATGCATAAATTCCATTATAAGGAGAATAACACTTTCGAAATAAAAATCAATCTTTTATGCATCTTCCTATGCATAAAATCATTTTAAATGAGAATGACACTTTTGAATTAAAATTCAATCTTTTACGCATCTTCTCATGCATAAAATCAAAATTGATGAAAATAACTCTTTTGAACTAAAAATAGATTTCTTTATGCATCTTTCTATGCATAAAATCAAAATTGATGAGAATAACACTTTTGGGTTAAAATAAATTCTTTATGCATCTTTCCATGCATAAATCCAATTTAGTAGGAATTACACTTTTAGAATAAAAGAATTTCTCTTATGCATAAAATCATTTATGATGAAAATCACACTTTTAATATATAAAAAATATCTTTTATGCATACAAATCATTTATGATGAAAATCACTCTTTTAATATAAAAGAATTTCTTTTATGCATCTAATTTATGCATAAAATCATTTATGATGAAAATCACACTTTTAATATAAAAAAATATCTTTTATGCATACAAATCATTTATAATGAAAATCACTCTTTTAATATAAAAGAATTTCTTTTATGCATAAAATCATTTATGATGAAAATCACACTTTTAATATAAAAAAATATCTTTTATGCATATGTTTATGCATACAAATGAAAATCACTCTTTTAATATAAAAGAATTTCTTTTATGCATCTAATTTATGCATAAAATCATTTATGATGAAAATCACACTTTTAATATAAAAAAATATCTTTTATGCATACAAATCATTTATGATGAAAATCACTCTTTTAATATAAAAGAATTTCTTTTATGCATCTAATTTATGCATAAAATCATTTATGATGAAAATCACTCTTTTGAATTAAAAATAAAACTCTTTATGCATCTTTCTATGCATAAAATAAAAATTGATGAAAATAACACTTTTTGGATTAATTTAAATTCTTTATGCATCTATCCATGCATAAATCCAATTTAGTAGGAATCACACTTTTAGAATAAAAAGTAAAACTTATTTTTACACAATTTTAGAAAATTTTGCCATAACCTCCTTTGTATGGCTGACCATTTTTCAATTTTTAACTTTCTAAATTCAACTAGAATTTCACCAAGAGTATTTAATTCATTCTAATGTAAGTAATTTCTACTTATTTAAGAGAAACGTTATGAAAAACTTGATTTTATCCATTAATAATTCATCTAGGATAAAGAATGGTTGGATTTACTAAAGAAGAGAGGGGAATGCCTTTTTTAAATGAGGCATAACATCATTTTCATTTTAGAGAAGACAAAAATCATAAAAACCATTAAAATTAAGCGTAAATGGAAATTTATGTATTTCCTTACTACCATTCATCAATTAACTTCAATAGCATTAAAAAGCCATTCCAATTAAGCTTCTCAAGCTTGAGAGAGGTTGAGAAGAGAGAAACATTGAGAAATTATGGAAAAAGATCAAAATTCTCACTTTACCTTACAAATTGCTTGATTCTTTAATCACGGTAAAGGCCCCCAACCAATCAATTGGTTTGGTGTGTTGATGGAGCCACCAATGGAGATTGAAGAAGGAGGGAGGCTCCAATTTCTTCAATTTGGAGAGAATTTTTGAGAATAGTAAAAATTATCATTATTTCAGCATAATTCTGGCATAGTATAATTCTCCTATTTTTTACAAAGGGCTCAAGTTCTATTTATAGGAGAGGGAGGCTCTAACCAAGACCAACTGATTTCTAGAATTTTTGAGATTCAGTTTGGTTGAATTTGGACCAGATTTGGACCTAGTTTGGTTCCTTTTGATTTGGACCTAGTTTGGTTCCTTTTTTATTCAGTTTGGTTCCTTTTTTATTCGGTTTGATCCAAGAGAGAGGAGAGATAAAAATATCACATTATTTTTTAGTTTAAAACTCATTCAAGCATGTGAAGTAGGTGCCTCCTTGAAGGGACTCCCCTTCCTTACACATGTGTCAAAATGGAATCATTATACCCAAAATATCTCATTTTTTTAATAATACTCATAGTTTTTTACTAATAAAACTTGTACATGGTCAACTCTTCATCTTATGTGGGCATTTACTCATTTTTTGTTATTTTCTATTACAAATTGGATTTATCTCCTCCCCACACATGGATTGATCCTATTGGCCCACAGGAACCTTAATTTAAAATTGTTCAAAAATTTGGACCCCTAGGATAAGGCCTCTTGAGCAGATTATACTTGATTTCTAATGCACCTTCTGGAAATCTTTTTGAACTTCTGTTTTAGGGAAACTTATTTTAATAAGATGAGAAATTTTTCTATCCAAAAATATTCAAAATCAAAATAATATCTCTCTAGAATATTTTCTCTCTCTAGGCCAAAACAGGCAGAAACAAGATCTTTTATATTTCTAAAGAGGGATTTGACTACAGGGGAAGATACTGGACATCCTGAGAGGCTGGGGAAGAATCTTACATTCTACCCCACTTAAAAAATGCGAGATGTCCTCATCTCGCAAAACTAGAGGAGAATTCTTTTTCTTAAGATCCAACTGATTTTGGGTTCCTTATAGTCTGGAGAACCCAACAGAATCCTAGGATAAAGATCCCTTATATAAAACTTATCATCAGATAATTAATTCACTCAGATCGTAACATTCAATTCTTATTACAATAATGGTCCATTAGACCGAAATTTCTATCTGAACAGTTCTTCATGGAAATTTTTCTATCTGAACAGTCCTTCATGGAAATTTTTCATTTATGCAGATTTTTAATTTGACCTCCTTTAACTTGATCCACTGGGTCAAGTGTTAACAGCAGCAATCTGCCAGCACAATCCACTAATCTCATAGTGATTTGTTGGAGTCATTAATGTCATTCTAACTAAGAACATTATCACAGGGACTCGTCCCATTCATCCTCATTGAGGTTTTGCTTAGTTATTACAATTCACCCAAAATTCAGAAATCTTCATTTTTCAATCAGAATCCAAATCAACTCATCATTTCTCCATCAGAATTTAAAATCATATCAACCACATTCGAATTCATCATCTGGATAATATTAATGCTTATAATTTCAAGTCTTAGATTTACTCGTATATACTACCAGTAAAGAGCTGCAGTTATACCCTCGGTATATACGGGTAGTCACGGTCCTTAAATACTATCATATCTAGGCCTCAAGCAAGTCAGGGGTTCTATACAATTGCGATACTTCCATCTGAAGACCCAATTACCAAATTACGAATTTCAGTTTGAGCATCAAATCGTATGAAATTTATCACACAATTACAACCTTTTAGTGCTTCTTGATAAATTTTTCACATATTTGGCTTCTTGGTTGATCCTCATTAGCCAAATGGCTCTGATACCAACTGTAAGATCCCTGACCCCACTGCGCAACAAATTCTGGGGTGCTAGCAGCGGAAGTAGCACTTCTTGCGCGGGGTAGGGTCCCACACTTGGGGCCTCGCCCACGGATATCCAAACAAGAGACTAAACCATCGGTTTTTCCAAAACCAAACCCGAAAAAACTTCCCTTGCTTGGAAAGCATGGGCGATTCCACCAGGATAACTTTTCTTTAACGTAGTCAAAAGCCTTAACTAACTGAGGTCATCTGACCAAACCCGTAAGTCCCATAGTCAGTGTGAGATCCCTGTCCCCACCATGCGACGGATTCGGGGTACCAGCAGCGGAAGTAGCACTTCATGCACAGGCCAGGGACCCACACACGGGGCCTCGTCCACGGATATCCGGACAAGAGACTAATCCGTCGGTTTTTCCAAAACCGAACCCGGAAAAACTTCCCTTACCCGGAAAGCACGGGCGATTCCACCAAGATAACTTTTTACTCTAATGTAGTCAAGATCATTACTGATCACGCTGATCCGACTGCACCTATAAAGATACTCGGTCGGATCAAGGAAGAAACTTGCACTTGGATCATTGGGATCAACGCTTTTTTTCCCATCAAGAGGCACAGTCGTTGATTCCTATCCATAGAACAATTACTATCTGGGATTTACTTTATCTATCGTAATAACAGAAATTGAGTCTCGATTTACGGATCCATCAGTCCAGCCTAACCCCATCCGATCCCATGGGTTAGCCAACTGCCCAACCATTGTAGTGATGGGATCCAATTTGGAATTTGGTTAGGTTTTGTCCCGGGTACCAAGGAAAAGAGTTCCAAGGCCCCCTAGCCGAAAGTTCATGCAAACATAAAACTAGCCACACCACTTACACACCCAATATGAAATTGCCTTTTTCTTAGCATCAGCTAACTTTAAAACAATCCTTTAATGAAACCATAGTACCACTGATCACAATCTTCCAATTTATCCGGTTGATTCATAATTTCCCATCATTCCTTCATCAGAGTATCTATGGCATCATTGGCAACTAGAACGCTCACCACCTGTCCACACAGGGGCCTTTTCAATAGTTCCTAGCCCATAATACTCGGCAATATAATCACTTATAAAAATCAAGATGGACTCTCGTTGAAGATCAGCAAGATCAACCCAACAGATCCATAAAAAGAGCCATGGACTCATCCATCGAAGACCAGCAAGGTCAATCAACCAGATCCATGCCCGGTTTCAGAAAACAACTCTTACTCCTTGTTCCAATATCTTCCTCGACGCACGCGTGGGTATCCTAGGCGACCCAGAGCCCGAGCACCGTATGGTCAGCACCCTCTAGGATCCTTCGCAGGTGACCTAGCGCTTCACTCATAGGCCGCTTCCTTGGTCCCTCATCCACCGTACCGGAAGCTCACCATTTTAATCGAACCGAGGCTGGTCAAGACCTCGGCCGACCTTGCTACGCGAGACGTCCTCCATTGACTCTCCGTCAGCAGTTGCAACTTTAATAGTTAGGTCTCCACGACCTTAATCACAAGACGGTCAAAATGCTTTCCCAGCATTCTTGAAATAAAACACCCATTTACAAACATCATTTACAACAGTTTACAAATACAGTTTCTATATTAACTCTCATTTTTCCACATTATCCCTCATTAATCCACATTACTTATTCCACATTCCATTTATATATGTACTCATCCAATCACATCATTTTCCATCTCTTCACTTCAGATTCCTTCACATCACATATCATATATTCACATCCATATCCACATCCACATCCACATTCACATCCATACATCCACATCTATATGCTTACCTCCATTTTCACATCCTCATTTATACATCCACATCTCGTATCCACATTCATACTACATACACATCCATATCCACATCCATACATCCACACCCACATGCATACATCCACTATCACGTCCTCATTCATACATACATCCACATCCACATTCCCATTCACATCTATACATCCACATCTACATCCACATACATACATACATCTACATCCACATTCCACATTCACATCTATACATCCACATCTACATCCACATTCACATACATCCACATCCACATTCCCATTCACATCTATACATCCACATCTACATCCACATTCACATCTATGTATATACATCTTCATGCATACATCTACATCCACATTCACATCTATGCATATACATCTTCATGCATACATCCATTTTCACATTCATACATCCACACTCCCATCTCCACATCCACAACATCCACATACATATACATCCATTTTCACATTCCCATTCATATAACCCCATATGCCTTCACATCTAATCTTTTACATCACATCCATTCTCGCCCTATCACAACCCATATACATCTTATCCTATCACATACACTTCTTACTTCATCCCATACACATCTTAATTTATCTTATCACCTCCTCACTTATTTCATAAGCATCTTATCACCTCTTATCACATCTTATACACCTCTTATCACATCCTATCACATCTCATTTCTATTTATAGAATACAAGAGAATTCTTATATTTGATATGAGATTTCTTTACACATTTATTTATGCATAAATTCCATTTAAGGAGATTAATACTTTCGAAGTAAAAATCAATCTTTTATGCATCTTCTTATGCATAAATTCAATTTGGTAGGAATTACACTTTTAGAATAAAAGAATTTCTCTTATGCATCTAAGTTATGCATAAAATCCATTTATGATGAAAATCACACTTTTAGTATAAAAGAATATCTTTTATGCATACCTCTATGCATGAAATCCAAATATAATAAAAGTCACACTTTTAAAATAAAATAATCAACTTTTATGAATACTTTTATGCATGAAATTCAAATATGATAAAAGTCACACTTTTATGATAAAATAATCAACTTTTATGCATACTTTTATGCATGAAATTCAATTGTGATAAAAGTAACACTTTTACATTAAAATAATAATCTTTTATGCATACCTCTATGCATGAAATCTAATTATGATAAAAGTAACACTTTTATGTTAAAATAATAATCTATTATGCATACCTCTATGCATGAAATTCAATTGTGATAAAAGTAACACTTTTATGTTAAAATAATAATCTTTTATGTATACCTCTATGCATGAAAATAAAAATGATAAAAGTAACACTTTTTATATAAAAATTTATCCATTATGCATACTTCTATGCATGAAAATAAAAATGATAAAAGTAACACTTTTGATGTAAAAACTTATCATTTATGTATAATATAAAAATTTAATTTCTCCATGATTACAATGAAATTCTTTCAATTAATCTACGATGATAATTCCTAGAATATGGTAGGAAGTCCTCTTTTTATGCTTTGAATGAATTTATTTTATGCGTAATTTTTATAAAAATTTTGCCATAGCTCCGCTGCTATGTGACTGATAAATCTCAATTTTTCTAAGGGATAAAGCTTATCATTAAAGAAATAATTAGAATGGTCTCTAATTGGATCATCAATCCATAATGGATTGAATCATCAATATACATAAACTAAAAGCATAGAAAAAAGCCATTAATTTGGCCTCAAGCATAGCTTAATCTTGGATTAAGAAAAAGCTTTATGAAAAGCTTCATTTGGATTGAGAATGGGTCATGAGTATGACCATTTCTTGAGTGAGAGAGAGAAATTACATAAAAACCATTAGAATTAAGGATAAATAGAAATTTATGTAATTTTTAACTATCATTAATCAATTAACTTGAATAGCATTCAAAAACCATTCCAATTAAGCTTCTCAAGCTTGAGAGGGATTGAGAAGAGAGAAACATTGAGAAATTATAGAAAATGATCAAAATTCACTAATTACCTTACAATTTGCTTGATTCTTTGTTCACGGTAGAGGCCCCCAACCAATCAATTGGTTAAGTATGTTGATGGAGCCACTAATGGGAATTGAAGAAAGAGGGAAGCTCCAAAAACTAGTGAATTATTAATGAATTCACAGTTCTTGGCTTAGGTGGAGTAGAGTAACGATGCGTAAACACTATATATTTTTCAACAAGGGGTAGGCTTCTATTTATAGGAAAAATTGAGCTTATAACCAAACAAACTGATTCTAGAATTTTCCAAATCAGTTTGGTCAATTTTTGACCATTTTTAGGTCAGTTAAGCTAACTTTTTGGAACTAGACTTGAATGAGGAGAGAGGAGAGATGAAATATCTCAATTTTTATGAGTTTAAAACTCATTCAAGCATGTGAAATATGCACCTCCTTTAAAGAACTCTCCTTCCTTACATATGTGTCAAAATGGAATCATTATACCCAAATATCTCATATTTTTAATATTGCTCATAGTTTTTTACTAATAAACCTTGTACATTTTCAACTCTTCATCTTATGTGAAATATGCACCTCCTTTAAAGAACTCCTCTTCCTTACATATGTGTGATAGTTTTTTTACTAATAAACCTTGTACATTTTCAACTCTTCATCTTATGTGAAATATGCACCTCCTTTAAAAAACTCCCCTTCCTTACATATGTGTCAAAATGGAATCATTATACCCAAAATATCTCATATTTTTAATATTGCTCATAGTTTTTTACTAATAAACCTTGTACATTTTCAACTCTTCATCTTATGTGAGCATTTACTCATTTTTGGATACCCAAAATATCTCATATTTTTAATATTGCTCATAGTTTTTTACTAATAAACCTTGTACATTTTCAACTCTTCATCTTATGTGAGCATTTACTCATTTTTGGGTATCTTCTTTTACAAATTGGATTTATCTCCTCCCTACACATGGATTGATGCTATTGGCCCATAGGAACCTTAATTGGACCATAATCCAAAAATTTCTGAAAATCTAGACCCTTAGGCTAAGGTCCTTTATACACATTTCCAATTAATTCCAATTGCACATTGGAAAATTCTTTTTGAATTTTTGTTTCAGGGGAATTCATCTTAATTATAAGAGATATTTTTCTATCCAAAAATATTCAAAATCTGAATATTCTCTCTCTAGAATATTTTCTCTCTCTAGGTTAAAATAGTTAGAAACAAGGTCTTTATATTTCTGAAGAGGGATTGATTACAGGGGAAGATACTAGACATCAAAAAGGGGGTGGGGGAGGAATCTTACATTCTACCCCACTTAAAAAATGCGAGATGTCCTCATCTCGCAAACTAGGGTAATTTTGCAAGATGCACGAATATGAGACTTAGAGAAAAATTTTAATCAAGATTAACCACCAAGAAAAGTTTCAAGAGAGCAAGATAAGAACAAGATTTAAACTTTATTCATTCTCGGAACTTATACAGTAAAGATAGAAGAACTCTTTACACTTCCATAAGCCCGTCCATCATATGGTCACAAAAGCAGCACTCACAAGCTGCACAAGTATAAGGTAACTCATCTATGGGAATAATTCTGTTGGTTATTGCCGCACCTATCTCAGTGGTATGAGGTGATCTAACAAAAGGACCTCTGAGAGGCAAGCCAAAAACAGGGTAAAGGCATATCTTCTCATGAGGAAGAAAACACGCCAGTAAGAAGACCCGCTCAGAAAACCCAAGATGCCTTGATCTTATAACGCAGTAGTATCGGGGACCCAAACCCAAAGCTTCAATAACCATGACTAAGCGGACATTGTTACGAAAGTGCTGCTGACCCCAGGGTGTTACCCTAGTTATGTCTTGATAGGTCCGCCATTTGGTCTGAGCTACAGAAGTTCCCAAGTGAGGGAAAAGTGAGCGCTCATACTGTTCTATAAAATCCTTCTTCACAGACTCACTTGCGTCTTGAAGGTGAGGAATCATTATGGATAAAACTAATTCTTGTTGCCAAGCCATGAAGGAGATTAAGAAAGAAAGGAGATCGATGGGAGTATGATTACTGTGAACGACAAGTAAAAGTTACGACTTATATAAAGGAAGGAGCTAGCGTAACTTAGAAGCCAACGGTAACTTGCCACTGAAGTTTTACCGTCTTTCCATGATTTGGGTTTGGCACATTTTTCTATAGAAGGCATTCAGAACTTTGAGATGAGGAGATAAAAGAAGTTCGTAAGCTAAATTACCTACTTTCTTTGGTCCACAATATCTGGGAGATAACTTCTTATACTTCCCAAGAGATAAAGAACTTCTTTTGGGCCGTACTCGAATGAAGACCAAAACCTTGATATCCAAAACATCGATTCTCACTTCTGAACTCATTGTTCTGAATCCTTAAAACAGGTGGGACTCTTGAGAAGTATTCAGGGAAAAGGTTCTTCCTTTTTTAAACAGAATCTTTCTTTTATTTTAGAGAGAGAATAATTATAAGATCAGAAAGGGAGATTCTTATTCCTGTATACCTCGAAGGCTGGGGAGGAATCGTACATTCTACCCCACTTAAAAAGTGCGAGATGTCCTCATCTCGCAAGTAGAGGACAACTCTTTTTCTTAAGATCTAATTTTATTATGGGGTTCCTTATATTCTGGTCAACCCAACGGAATACTGGGATAAATATCCCTTATATAGAACTCATAACAATTCATTCAGATCATATCATTCATATCTTTAACATGATAATGGTCCATTAAACCGAAAAATTTTCTTCTGAACATTCCTCCACGGAAATTTCAGTCAAGCAAGTTCTCAATTTGTCATCCCTTAACTTAATCTACCGTCTCAAGTGTTAATAGTAGCAATTTGACAGCACAATCCACTAATCTCATAGTGATTTGCTGAAATCATTATCATCATTCCAGTTATGAATATCATCACAGGGACTCGTCCCATTCATCCTCATTTTGGATTCGCTCAGCTTATTACATTTCAACTAAATTTCAGAATTCATCATTTTCCAATCAGAATCCAAATCAATTTCATCAGTTCTCAAACAGAATTAAAAATCATATCAACCACATTCGAATTCATCATCTGGATAGCATTAACGCTTATAATTTCAAGTCTTAGATTTACTCGTATATACTGTCAGTAAAGAGCTGCAGTATACTTTCGGTATATACGGGTAGTCACGGCCCTTGGAATTATAAGGTAAATACCATCATGTCTAGGCCTCAAGCAAGTCAGGGATTCTATATAATTGCGGTACTTCCATCTGAAGACCCAATTACCAAATTACGAGTTTCAGTTTGAATATCAAATTGTATGAATTATATCACACAATTATAACCTTTTTGTCTTTCTTGATAAATTTTTGACATATTTGTCTTCTCAGTCGATCTTTATTAACCAAATGCTCTGATACCAACTGTGAGATCCCTGTTCCCACCATGCGACGGATTCGGGATACTAGCAGCGGAAGTAGCACTTCATGCGCGGGGCAGGGACCCACACACGGGGCCTCGTCCACAGATATCCAGACAAGAGACTAATCCGTCGGTTTTTCCAAAACCGAACCCGGAAAAACTTCCCTTACCCGGAAAGCACGGGCGATTCCACCAAGATAACTTTTTACTCTAATGTAGTCAAGATCATTACTGATCACGCTGATCCGACTGCACCTATAAAGATACTCGGTCGGATCAAGGAAGAAACTTGCACTTGGATCATTGGGATCAACGCTTTTTTCCCCATCAAGAGGCACAGCCGTTGATTCCTATCCATAGAACAATTACTATCCGGGATTTACTTTATCTATCGTAATAACAGAAATTGAGTCTCGATTTACGGATCCATCAGTCCAGCCTAACCCCATCCGATCCCATGGGTTAGCCAATCGCCCAACCACTGTAGTGATGGGATCCAATTTGGAATTTGGTTAGGTTTTGTCCCGGGTACCAAGGAAAAGAGTTCCAAGGCCCCCTAGCCGAAAGTTCATGCAAACATAAAACTAGCCACACCACTTACACACCCAATATGAAATTGCCTTTTTCTTAGCATCAGCTAACTTTAAAACAATCCTTTAATGAAACCATAGTACCACTGATCACAATCTTCCAATTTATCCGGTTGATTCATAATTTCCCATCATTCCTTCATCAGAGTATCTATGGCATCATTGGCAACTAGAACGCTCACCACCTATCCACACAGGGGCCTTTTCAATAGTTCCTAGCCCATAATACTCGGCAATATAATCACTTATAAAAATCAAGATGGACTCTCGTTGAAGATCAGCAAGATCAACCCAACAGATCCATAAAAAGAGCCATGGACTCATCCATCGAAGACCAGCAAGGTCAATCAACCAGATCCATGCCCGGTTTCAGAAAACAACTCTTACTCCTTGTTCCAATATCTTCCTCGACGCACGCGTGGGTATCCTAGGCGACCCAGAGCCCGAGCACCGTATGGTCAGCACCCTCTAGGATCCTTCGCAGGTGACCTAGCGCTTCACTCATAGGCCGCTTCCTTGGTCCCTCATCCACCGTACCGGAAGCTCACCATTTTAATCGAACCGAGGCTGGTCAAGACCTCGGCTGACCTTGCTACGCGAGATGTCCTCCATTGACTCTCCGTCAGCAGTTGCAACTTTAATAGTTAGGTCTCCACGACCTTAATCACAAGACGGTCAAAATGCTTTCCCAGCATTCTTGAAATAAAACACCCATTTACAAACAGCATTTACAACAGTTTACAAATACAGTTTCTATATTAACTCTCATTTTTTCACATTATCCCTCATTAATCCACATTACTTATTCCACATTCCATTTATATATGTACTCATCCAATCACATCATTTTCCATCTCTTCACTTCAGATTCCTTCACATCACATATCATATATTCACATCCATATCCACATCCACATCCACATTCACATCCATACATCCACATCTATATGCTTACCTCCATTTTCACATCCTCATTTATACATCCACATCTCGTATCCACATTCATACTACATACACATCCATATCCACATCCATACATCCACACCCACATGCATACATCCACTATCACGTCCTCATTCATACATACATCCACATCCACATTCCCATTCACATCTATACATCCACATCTACATCCACATACATACATACATCTACATCCACATTCCACATTCACATCTATACATCCACATCTACATCCACATTCACATACATCCACATCCACATTCCCATTCACATCTATACATCCACATCTACATCCACATTCACATCTATGCATATACATCCTCATGCATACATCCATTTTCACATTCATACATCCACACTCTCATCTCCACATCCACAACATCCACATACATATACATCCATTTCCACATTCCCATTCACATCTATACATCCACATCTACATCCACATACATACATACATCCACATCCACATTCCCATCTATACATCCACATCTACATCCACATTCACATATATGCATATACATCCTCATGCATACATCCACATTCACATTCACATCTATACATCCACATCTACATCCACATTCACATCTATGTATATACATCTTCATGCATACATCTACATCCACATTCACATCTATGCATATACATCTTCATGCATACATCCATTTTCACATTCATACATCCACACTCCCATCTCCACATCCACAACATCCACATACATATACATCCATTTCCACATTCCCATTCATATAACCCCATATGCCTTCACATCTAATCTTTTACATCACATCCATTCTCGCCCTATCACAACCCATATACATCTTATCCTATCACATACACTTCTTACTTCATCCCATACACATCTTAATTTATCTTATCACCTCCTCACTTATTTCATAAGCATCTTATCACCTCTTATCACATCTTATACACCTCTTATCACATCCTATCACATCTCATTTCTATTTATAGAATACAAGAGAATTCTTATATTTGATATGAGATTTCTTTACACATTTATTTATGCATAAATTCCATTTAAGGAGATTAATACTTTCGAAGTAAAAATCAATCTTTTATGCATCTTCTTATGCATAAATTCAATTTGGTAGGAATTACACTTTTAGAATAAAAGAATTTCTCTTATGCATCTAAGTTATGCATAAAATCCATTTATGATGAAAATCACACTTTTAGTATAAAAGAATATCTTTTATGCATACCTCTATGCATGAAATCCAAATATAATAAAAGTCACACTTTTAAAATAAAATAATCAACTTTTATGAATACTTTTATGCATGAAATTCAAATATGATAAAAGTCACACTTTTATGATAAAATAATCAACTTTTATGCATACTTTTATGCATGAAATTCAATTGTGATAAAAGTAACACTTTTACATTAAAATAATAATCTTTTATGCATACCTCTATGCATGAAATCTAATTATGATAAAAGTAACACTTTTATGTTAAAATAATAATCTATTATGCATACCTCTATGCATGAAATTCAATTGTGATAAAAGTAACACTTTTATGTTAAAATAATAATCTTTTATGTATACCTCTATGCATGAAAATAAAAATGATAAAAGTAACACTTTTTATATAAAAATTTATCCATTATGCATACTTCTATGCATGAAAATAAAAATGATAAAAGTAACACTTTTGATGTAAAAACTTATCATTTATGTATAATATAAAAATTTAATTTCTCCATGATTACAATGAAATTCTTTCAATTAATCTACGATGATAATTCCTAGAATATGGTAGGAAGTCCTCTTTTTATGCTTTGAATGAATTTATTTTATGCGTAATTTTTATAAAAATTTTGCCATAGCTCCGCTGCTATGTGACTGATAAATCTCAATTTTTCTAAGGGATAAAGCTTATCATTAAAGAAATAATTAGAATGGTCTCTAATTGGATCATCAATCCATAATGGATTGAATCATCAATATACATAAACTAAAAGCATAGAAAAAAGCCATTAATTTGGCCTCAAGCATAGCTTAATCTTGGATTAAGAAAAAGCTTTATGAAAAGCTTCATTTGGATTGAGAATGGGTCATGAGTATGACCATTTCTTGAGTGAGAGAGAGAAATTACATAAAAACCATTAGAATTAAGGATAAATAGAAATTTATGTAATTTTTAACTATCATTAATCAATTAACTTGAATAGCATTCAAAAACCATTCCAATTAAGCTTCTCAAGCTTGAGAGGGATTGAGAAGAGAGAAACATTGAGAAATTATAGAAAATGATCAAAATTCACTAATTACCTTACAATTTGCTTGATTCTTTGTTCACGGTAGAGGCCCCCAACCAATCAATTGGTTAAGTATGTTGATGGAGCCACTAATGGGAATTGAAGAAAGAGGGAAGCTCCAAAAACTAGTGAATTATTAATGAATTCACAGTTCTTGGCTTAGGTGGAGTAGAGTAACGATGCATAAACACTATATATTTTTCAACAAGGGGTAGGCTTCTATTTATAGGAAAAATTGAGCTTATAACCAAACAAACTGATTCTAGAATTTTCCAAATCAGTTTGGTCAATTTTTGACCATTTTTAGGTCAGTTAAGCTAACTTTTTGGAACTAGACTTGAATGAGGAGAGAGGAGAGATGAAATATCTCAATTTTTATGAGTTTAAAACTCATTCAAGCATGTGAAATATGCACCTCCTTTAAAGAACTCTCCTTCCTTACATATGTGTCAAAATGGAATCATTATACCCAAATATCTCATATTTTTAATATTGCTCATAGTTTTTTACTAATAAACCTTGTACATTTTCAACTCTTCATCTTATGTGAAATATGCACCTCCTTTAAAGAACTCCTCTTCCTTACATATGTGTGATAGTTTTTTTACTAATAAACCTTGTACATTTTCAACTCTTCATCTTATGTGAAATATGCACCTCCTTTAAAAAACTCCCCTTCCTTACATATGTGTCAAAATGGAATCATTATACCCAAAATATCTCATATTTTTAATATTGCTCATAGTTTTTTACTAATAAACCTTGTACATTTTCAACTCTTCATCTTATGTGAGCATTTACTCATTTTTGGATACCCAAAATATCTCATATTTTTAATATTGCTCATAGTTTTTTACTAATAAACCTTGTACATTTTCAACTCTTCATCTTATGTGAGCATTTACTCATTTTTGGGTATCTTCTTTTACAAATTGGATTTATCTCCTCCCTACACATGGATTGATGCTATTGGCCCATAGGAACCTTAATTGGACCATAATCCAAAAATTTCTGAAAATCTAGACCCTTAGGCTAAGGTCCTTTATACACATTTCCAATTAATTCCAATTGCACATTGGAAAATTCTTTTTGAATTTTTGTTTCAGGGGAATTCATCTTAATTATAAGAGATATTTTTCTATCCAAAAATATTCAAAATCTGAATATTCTCTCTCTAGAATATTTTCTCTCTCTAGGTTAAAATAGTTAGAAACAAGGTCTTTATATTTCTGAAGAGGGATTGATTACAGGGGAAGATACTAGACATCAAAAAGGGGGTGGGGGAGGAATCTTACATTCTACCCCACTTAAAAAATGCGAGATGTCCTCATCTCGCAAACTAGGGTAATTTTGCAAGATGCACGAATATGAGACTTAGAGAAAAATTTTAATCAAGATTAACCACCAAGAAAAGTTTCAAGAGAGCAAGATAAGAACAAGATTTAAACTTTATTCATTCTCGGAACTTATACAGTAAAGATAGAAGAACTCTTTACACTTCCATAAGCCCGTCCATCATATGGTCACAAAAGCAGCACTCACAAGCTGCACAAGTATAAGGTAACTCATCTATGGGAATAATTCTGTTGGTTATTGCCGCACCTATCTCAGTGGTATGAGGTGATCTAACAAAAGGACCTCTGAGAGGCAAGCCAAAAACAGGGTAAAGGCATATCTTCTCATGAGGAAGAAAACACGCCAGTAAGAAGACCCGCTCAGAAAACCCAAGATGCCTTGATCTTATAACGCAGTAGTATCGGGGACCCAAACCCAAAGCTTCAATAACCATGACTAAGCGGACATTGTTACGAAAGTGCTGCTGACCCCAGGGTGTTACCCTAGTTATGTCTTGATAGGTCCGCCATTTGGTCTGAGCTACAGAAGTTCCCAAGTGAGGGAAAAGTGAGCGCTCATACTGTTCTATAAAATCCTTCTTCACAGACTCACTTGCGTCTTGAAGGTGAGGAATCATTATGGATAAAACTAATTCTTGTTGCCAAGCCATGAAGGAGATTAAGAAAGAAAGGAGATCGATGGGAGTATGATTACTGTGAACGACAAGTAAAAGTTACGACTTATATAAAGGAAGGAGCTAGCGTAACTTAGAAGCCAACGGTAACTTGCCACTGAAGTTTTACCGTCTTTCCATGATTTGGGTTTGGCACATTTTTCTATAGAAGGCATTCAGAACTTTGAGATGAGGAGATAAAAGAAGTTCGTAAGCTAAATTACCTACTTTCTTTGGTCCACAATATCTGGGAGATAACTTCTTATACTTCCCAAGAGATAAAGAACTTCTTTTGGGCCGTACTCGAATGAAGACCAAAACCTTGATATCCAAAACATCGATTCTCACTTCTGAACTCATTGTTCTGAATCCTTAAAACAGGTGGGACTCTTGAGAAGTATTCAGGGAAAAGGTTCTTCCTTTTTTAAACAGAATCTTTCTTTTATTTTAGAGAGAGAATAATTATAAGATCAGAAAGGGAGATTCTTATTCCTGTATACCTCGAAGGCTGGGGAGGAATCGTACATTCTACCCCACTTAAAAAGTGCGAGATGTCCTCATCTCGCAAGTAGAGGACAACTCTTTTTCTTAAGATCTAATTTTATTATGGGGTTCCTTATATTCTGGTCAACCCAACGGAATACTGGGATAAATATCCCTTATATAGAACTCATAACAATTCATTCAGATCATATCATTCATATCTTTAACATGATAATGGTCTATTAAACCGAAAAATTTTCTTCTGAACATTCCTCCACGGAAATTTCAGTCAAGCAAGTTCTCAATTTGTCATCCCTTAACTTAATCTACCGTCTCAAGTGTTAATAGTAGCAATTTGACAGCACAATCCACTAATCTCATAGTGATTTGCTGAAATCATTATCATCATTCCAGTTATGAATATCATCACAGGGACTCGTCCCATTCATCCTCATTTTGGATTCGCTCAGCTTATTACATTTCAACTAAATTTCAGAATTCATCATTTTCCAATCAGAATCCAAATCAATTTCATCAGTTCTCAAACAGAATTAAAAATCATATCAACCACATTCGAATTCATCATCTGGATAGCATTAACGCTTATAATTTCAAGTCTTAGATTTACTCGTATATACTGTCAGTAAAGAGCTGCAGTATACTTTCGGTATATACGGGTAGTCACGGCCCTTGGAATTATAAGGTAAATACCATCATGTCTAGGCCTCAAGCAAGTCAGGGATTCTATATAATTGCGGTACTTCCATCTGAAGACCCAATTACCAAATTACGAGTTTCAGTTTGAATATCAAATTGTATGAATTATATCACACAATTATAACCTTTTTGTCTTTCTTGATAAATTTTTGACATATTTGTCTTCTCAGTCGATCTTTATTAACCAAATGCTCTGATACCAACTGTGAGATCCCTGTTCCCACCATGCGACGGATTCGGGATACTAGCAGCGGAAGTAGCACTTCATGCGCGGGGCAGGGACCCACACACGGGGCCTCGTCCACAGATATCCAGACAAGAGACTAATCCGTCGGTTTTTCCAAAACCGAACCCGGAAAAACTTCCCTTACCCGGAAAGCACGGGCGATTCCACCAAGATAACTTTTTACTCTAATGTAGTCAAGATCATTACTGATCACGCTGATCCGACTGCACCTATAAAGATACTCGGTCGGATCAAGGAAGAAACTTGCACTTGGATCATTGGGATCAACGCTTTTTTCCCCATCAAGAGGCACAGCCGTTGATTCCTATCCATAGAACAATTACTATCCGGGATTTACTTTATCTATCGTAATAACAGAAATTGAGTCTCGATTTACGGATCCATCAGTCCAGCCTAACCCCATCCGATCCCATGGGTTAGCCAATCGCCCAACCACTGTAGTGATGGGATCCAATTTGGAATTTGGTTAGGTTTTGTCCCGGGTACCAAGGAAAAGAGTTCCAAGGCCCCCTAGCCGAAAGTTCATGCAAACATAAAACTAGCCACACCACTTACACACCCAATATGAAATTGCCTTTTTCTTAGCATCAGCTAACTTTAAAACAATCCTTTAATGAAACCATAGTACCACTGATCACAATCTTCCAATTTATCCGGTTGATTCATAATTTCCCATCATTCCTTCATCAGAGTATCTATGGCATCATTGGCAACTAGAACGCTCACCACCTATCCACACAGGGGCCTTTTCAATAGTTCCTAGCCCATAATACTCGGCAATATAATCACTTATAAAAATCAAGATGGACTCTCGTTGAAGATCAGCAAGATCAACCCAACAGATCCATAAAAAGAGCCATGGACTCATCCATCGAAGACCAGCAAGGTCAATCAACCAGATCCATGCCCGGTTTCAGAAAACAACTCTTACTCCTTGTTCCAATATCTTCCTCGACGCACGCGTGGGTATCCTAGGCGACCCAGAGCCCGAGCACCGTATGGTCAGCACCCTCTAGGATCCTTCGCAGGTGACCTAGCGCTTCACTCATAGGCCGCTTCCTTGGTCCCTCATCCACCGTACCGGAAGCTCACCATTTTAATCGAACCGAGGCTGGTCAAGACCTCGGCTGACCTTGCTACGCGAGATGTCCTCCATTGACTCTCCGTCAGCAGTTGCAACTTTAATAGTTAGGTCTCCACGACCTTAATCACAAGACGGTCAAAATGCTTTCCCAGCATTCTTGAAATAAAACACCCATTTACAAACAGCATTTACAACAGTTTACAAATACAGTTTCTATATTAACTCTCATTTTTTCACATTATCCCTCATTAATCCACATTACTTATTCCACATTCCATTTATATATGTACTCATCCAATCACATCATTTTCCATCTCTTCACTTCAGATTCCTTCACATCACATATCATATATTCACATCCATATCCACATCCACATCCACATTCACATCCATACATCCACATCTATATGCTTACCTCCATTTTCACATCCTCATTTATACATCCACATCTCGTATCCACATTCATACTACATACACATCCATATCCACATCCATACATCCACACCCACATGCATACATCCACTATCACGTCCTCATTCATACATACATCCACATCCACATTCCCATTCACATCTATACATCCACATCTACATCCACATACATACATACATCTACATCCACATTCCACATTCACATCTATACATCCACATCTACATCCACATTCACATACATCCACATCCACATTCCCATTCACATCTATACATCCACATCTACATCCACATTCACATCTATGCATATACATCCTCATGCATACATCCATTTTCACATTCATACATCCACACTCCCATCTCCACATCCACAACATCCACATACATATACATCCATTTCCACATTCCCATTCACATCTATACATCCACATCTACATCCACATACATACATACATCCACATCCACATTCCCATCTATACATCCACATCTACATCCACATTCACATATATGCATATACATCCTCATGCATACATCCACATTCACATTCACATCTATACATCCACATCTACATCCACATTCACATCTATGTATATACATCTTCATGCATACATCTACATCCACATTCACATCTATGCATATACATCTTCATGCATACATCCATTTTCACATTCATACATCCACACTCCCATCTCCACATCCACAACATCCACATACATATACATCCATTTCCACATTCCCATTCATATAACCCCATATGCCTTCACATCTAATCTTTTACATCACATCCATTCTCGCCCTATCACAACCCATATACATCTTATCCTATCACATACACTTCTTACTTCATCCCATACACATCTTAATTTATCTTATCACCTCCTCACTTATTTCATAAGCATCTTATCACCTCTTATCACATCTTATACACCTCTTATCACATCCTATCACATCTCATTTCTATTTATAGAATACAAGAGAATTCTTATATTTGATATGAGATTTCTTTACACATTTATTTATGCATAAATTCCATTTAAGGAGATTAATACTTTCGAAGTAAAAATCAATCTTTTATGCATCTTCTTATGCATAAATTCAATTTGGTAGGAATTACACTTTTAGAATAAAAGAATTTCTCTTATGCATCTAAGTTATGCATAAAATCCATTTATGATGAAAATCACACTTTTAGTATAAAAGAATATCTTTTATGCATACCTCTATGCATGAAATCCAAATATAATAAAAGTCACACTTTTAAAATAAAATAATCAACTTTTATGAATACTTTTATGCATGAAATTCAAATATGATAAAAGTCACACTTTTATGATA
The DNA here is from genome assembly GCF_041138505.1 of Cibotium barometz. Taxonomy (NCBI): domain Eukaryota; kingdom Viridiplantae; phylum Streptophyta; class Polypodiopsida; order Cyatheales; family Cibotiaceae; genus Cibotium; species Cibotium barometz. The sequence continues at coordinate 22,128,021 of NC_141110.1, forward strand.
AAATAATCAACTTTTATGCATACTTTTATGCATGAAATTCAATTGTGATAAAAGTAACACTTTTACATTAAAATAATAATCTTTTATGCATACCTCTATGCATGAAATCTAATTATGATAAAAGTAACACTTTTATGTTAAAATAATAATCTATTATGCATACCTCTATGCATGAAATTCAATTGTGATAAAAGTAACACTTTTATGTTAAAATAATAATCTTTTATGTATACCTCTATGCATGAAAATAAAAATGATAAAAGTAACACTTTTTATATAAAAATTTATCCATTATGCATACTTCTATGCATGAAAATAAAAATGATAAAAGTAACACTTTTGATGTAAAAACTTATCATTTATGTATAATATAAAAATTTAATTTCTCCATGATTACAATGAAATTCTTTCAATTAATCTACGATGATAATTCCTAGAATATGGTAGGAAGTCCTCTTTTTATGCTTTGAATGAATTTATTTTATGCGTAATTTTTATAAAAATTTTGCCATAGCTCCGCTGCTATGTGACTGATAAATCTCAATTTTTCTAAGGGATAAAGCTTATCATTAAAGAAATAATTAGAATGGTCTCTAATTGGATCATCAATCCATAATGGATTGAATCATCAATATACATAAACTAAAAGCATAGAAAAAAGCCATTAATTTGGCCTCAAGCATAGCTTAATCTTGGATTAAGAAAAAGCTTTATGAAAAGCTTCATTTGGATTGAGAATGGGTCATGAGTATGACCATTTCTTGAGTGAGAGAGAGAAATTACATAAAAACCATTAGAATTAAGGATAAATAGAAATTTATGTAATTTTTAACTATCATTAATCAATTAACTTGAATAGCATTCAAAAACCATTCCAATTAAGCTTCTCAAGCTTGAGAGGGATTGAGAAGAGAGAAACATTGAGAAATTATAGAAAATGATCAAAATTCACTAATTACCTTACAATTTGCTTGATTCTTTGTTCACGATAGAGGCCCCCAACCAATCAATTGGTTAAGTATGTTGATGGAGCCACTAATGGGGATTGAAGAAAGAGGAAAGCTCCAAAAACTAGTGAATTATTAATGAATTCACAGTTCTTGGCTTAGGTGGAGTAGAGTAACGATGCATAAACACTATATATTTTTCAACAAGGGGTAGGCTTCTATTTATAGGAAAAATTGAGCTGATAACCAAACAAACTGATTCTAGAATTTTCCAAATCAGTTTGGTCAATTTTTGACCATTTTTAGGTCAGTTAAGCTAACTTTTTGGAACTAGACTTGAATGAGGAGAGAGGAGAGATGAAATATCTCAATTTTTATGAGTTTAAAACTCATTCAAGCATCTGAAATATGCACCTCCTTTAAAGAACTCTCCTTCCTTACATATGTGTCAAAATGGAATCATTATACCCAAATATCTCATATTTTTAATATTGCTCATAGTTTTTTACTAATAAACCTTGTACATTTTCAACTCTTCATCTTATGTGAAATATGCACCTCCTTTAAAGAACTCCTCTTCCTTACATATGTGTGATAGTTTTTTTACTAATAAACCTTGTACATTTTCAACTCTTCATCTTATGTGAAATATGCACCTCCTTTAAAAAACTCCCCTTCCTTACATATGTGTCAAAATGGAATCATTATACCCAAAATATCTCATATTTTTAATATTGCTCATAGTTTTTTACTAATAAACCTTGTACATTTTCAACTCTTCATCTTATGTGAGCATTTACTCATTTTTGGATACCCAAAATATCTCATATTTTTAATATTGCTCATAGTTTTTTACTAATAAACCTTGTACATTTTCAACTCTTCATCTTATGTGAGCATTTACTCATTTTTGGGTATCTTCTTTTACAAATTGGATTTATCTCCTCCCTACACATGGATTGATGCTATTGGCCCATAGGAACCTTAATTAGACCATAATCCAAAAATTTCTGAAAATCTAGACCCTTAGGCTAAGGTCCTTTATACACATTTCCAATTAATTCCAATTGCACATTGGAAAATTCTTTTTGAATTCTTGTTTCAGGGGAATTCATCTTAATTATAAGAGATATTTTTCTATCCAAAAATATTCAAAATCTGAATATTCTCTCTCTAGAATATTTTCTCTCTCTAGGTTAAAATAGTTAGAAACAAGGTCTTTATATTTCTGAAGAGGGATTGATTACAGGGGAAGATACTAGACATCAAAAAGGGGGTGGGGGAGGAATCTTACATTCTACCCCACTTAAAAAACGCGAGATGTCCTCATCTCGCAAACTAGGGTAATTTTGCAAGATGCACGAATATGAGACTTAGAGAAAAATTTTAATCAAGATTAACCACCAAGAAAAGTTTCAAGAGAGCAAGATAAGAACAAGATTTAAACTTTATTCATTCTCGGAACTTATACAGTAAAGATAGAAGAACTCTTTACACTTCCATAAGCCCGTCCATCATATGGTCACAAAAGCAGCACTCACAAGCTGCACAAGTATAAGGTAACTCATCTATGGGAATAATTCTGTTGGTTATTGCCGCACCTATCTCAGTGGTATGAGGTGATCTAACAAAAGGACCTCTGAGAGGCAAGCCAAAAACAGGGTAAAGGCATATCTTCTCATGAGGAAGAAAACACGCCAGTAAGAAGACCCGCTCAGAAAACCCAAGATGCCTTAACGCAGTAGTATCGGGGACCCAAACCCAAAGCTTCAATAACCATGGCTAAGCGGACATTGTTACGAAAGTGCTGCTGACCCCAGGGTGTTACCCTAGTTATGTCTTGATAGGTCCGCCATTTGGTCTGAGCTACAGAAGTTCCCAAGTGAGGGAAAAGTGAGCGCTCATACTGTTCTATAAAATCCTTCTTCACAGACTCACTTGCGTCTTGAAGGTGAGGAATCATTATGGATAAAACTAATTCTTGTTGCCAAGCCATGAAGGAGATTAAGAAAGAAAGGAGATCGATGGGAGTATGATTACTGTGAACGACAAGTAAAAGTTACGACTTATATAAAGGAAGGAGCTAGCGTAACTTAGAAGCCAACGGTAACTTGCCACTGAAGTTTTACCGTCTTTCCATGATTTGGGTTTGGCACATTTTTCTATAGAAGGCATTCAGAACTTTGAGATGAGGAGATAAAAGAAGTTCGTAAGCTAAATTACCTACTTTCTTTGGTCCACAATATCTGGGAGATAACTTCTTATACTTCCCAAGAGATAAAGAACTTCTTTTGGGCCGTACTCGAATGAAGACCAAAACCTTGATATCCAAAACATCGATTCTCACTTCTGAACTCATTGTTCTGAATCCTTAAAACAGGTGGGACTCTTGAGAAGTATTCAGGGAAAAGGTTCTTCCTTTTTTAAACAGAATCTTTCTTTTATTTTAGAGAGAGAATAATTATAAGATCAGAAAGGGAGATTCTTATTCCTGTATACCTCGAAGGCTGGGGAGGAATCGTACATTCTACCCCACTTAAAAAGTGCGAGATGTCCTCATCTCGCAAGTAGAGGACAACTCTTTTTCTTAAGATCTAATTTTATTATGGGGTTCCTTATATTCTGGTCAACCCAACGGAATACTGGGATAAATATCCCTTATATAGAACTCATAACAATTCATTCAGATCATATCATTCATATCTTTAACATGATAATGGTCCATTAAACCGAAAAATTTTCTTCTGAACATTCCTCCACGGAAATTTCAGTCAAGCAAGTTCTCAATTTGTCATCCCTTAACTTAATCTACCGTCTCAAGTGTTAATAGTAGCAATTTGACAGCACAATCCACTAATCTCATAGTGATTTGCTGAAATCATTATCATCATTCCAGTTATGAATATCATCACAGGGACTCGTCCCATTCATCCTCATTTTGGATTCGCTCAGCTTATTACATTTCAACTAAATTTCAGAATTCATCATTTTCCAATCAGAATCCAAATCAATTTCATCAGTTCTCAAACAGAATTAAAAATCATATCAACCACATTCGAATTCATCATCTGGATAGCATTAACGCTTATAATTTCAAGTCTTAGATTTACTCGTATATACTGTCAGTAAAGAGCTGCAGTATACTTTCGGTATATACGGGTAGTCACGGCCCTTGGAATTATAAGGTAAATACCATCATGTCTAGGCCTCAAGCAAGTCAGGGATTCTATATAATTGCGGTACTTCCATCTGAAGACCCAATTACCAAATTACGAGTTTCAGTTTGAATATCAAATTGTATGAATTATATCACACAATTATAACCTTTTTGTCTTTCTTGATAAATTTTTGACATATTTGTCTTCTCAGTCGATCTTTATTAACCAAATGCTCTGATACCAACTGTGAGATCCCTGTTCCCACCATGCGACGGATTCGGGATACTAGCAGCGAAAGTAGCACTTCATGCGCGGGGCAGGGACCCACACACGGGGCCTCGTCCACAGATATCCAGACAAGAGACTAATCCGTCGGTTTTTCCAAAACCGAACCCGGAAAAACTTCCCTTACCCGAAAAGCACGGGCGATTCCACCAAGATAACTTTTTACTCTAATGTAGTCAAGATCATTACTGATCACGCTGATCCGACTGCACCTATAAAGATACTCGGTCGGATCAAGGAAGAAACTTGCACTTGGATCATTGGGATCAACGCTTTTTTCCCCATCAAGAGGCACAGCCGTTGATTCCTATCCATAGAACAATTACTATCCGGGATTTACTTTATCTATCGTAATAACAGAAATTGAGTCTCGATTTACGGATCCATCAGTCCAGCCTAACCCCATCCGATCCCATGGGTTAGCCAATCGCCCAACCACTGTAGTGATGGGATCCAATTTGGAATTTGGTTAGGTTTTGTCCCGGGTACCAAGGAAAAGAGTTCCAAGGCCCCCTAGCCGAAAGTTCATGCAAACATAAAACTAGCCACACCACTTACACACCCAATATGAAATTGCCTTTTTCTTAGCATCAGCTAACTTTAAAACAATCCTTTAATGAAACCATAGTACCACTGATCACAATCTTCCAATTTATCCGGTTGATTCATAATTTCCCATCATTCCTTCATCAGAGTATCTATGGCATCATTGGCAACTAGAACGCTCACCACCTGTCCACACAGGGGCCTTTTCAATAGTTCCTAGCCCATAATACTCGGCAATATAATCACTTATAAAAATCAAGATGGACTCTCGTTGAAGATCAGCAAGATCAACCCAACAGATCCATAAAAAGAGCCATGGACTCATCCATCGAAGACCAGCAAAATCAATCAACCAGATCCATGCCCGGTTTCAGAAAACAACTCTTACTCCTTGTTCCAATATCTTCCTCGACGCACGCGTGGGTATCCTAGGCGACCCAGAGCCCGAGCATCGTATGGTCAGCACCCTCTAGGATCCTTCGCAGGTGACCTAGTGCTTCACTCATAGGCCGCTTCCTTGGTCCCTCATCCACCGTACCGGAAGCTCACTATTTTAATCGAACCGAGGCTGGTCAAGACCTCGGCTGACCTTGCTACGCGAGATGTCCTCCATTGACTCTCCGTCAGCAGTTGCAACTTTAATAGTTAGGTCTCCACGACCTTAATCACAAGACGGTCAAAATGCTTTCCCAGCATTCTTGAAATAAAACACCCATTTACAAACAGCATTTACAACAGTTTCCAAGTACAGTTTCTATATTAACTCTCATTTTTTCACATTATCCCTCATTAATCCACATTACTTATTCCACATTCCATTTATATATGTACTCATCCAATCACATCATTTTCCATCTCTTCACTTCAGATTCCTTCACATCACATATCATATATTCACATCCATATCCACATCCACATCCACATTCACATCCATACATCCACATCTATATGCTTACCTCCATTTTCACATCCTCATTTATACATCCACATCTCGTATCCACATTCATACTACATACACATCCATATCCACATCCATACATCCACACCCACATGCATACATCCACTATCACGTCCTCATTCATACATACATCCACATCCACATTCCCATTCACATCTATACATCCACATCTACATCCACATACATACATACATCTACATCCACATTCCACATTCACATCTATACATCCACATCTACATCCACATTCACATACATCCACATCCACATTCCCATTCACATCTATACATCCACATCTACATCCACATTCACATCTATGCAGATACATCCTCATGCATATATCCATTTTCACATTCATACATCCACACTCCCATCTCCACATCCACAACATCCACATACATATACATCCATTTTCACATTCCCATTCACATCTATACATCCACATCTACATCCACATACATACATACATCCACATCCACATTCCCATCTATACATCCACATCTACATCCACATTCACATATATGCATATACATCCTCATGCATACATCCACATTCACATTCACATCTATACATCCACATCTACATCCACATTCACATCTATGTATATACATCTTCATGCATACATCTACATCCACATTCACATCTATGCATATACATCTTCATGCATACATCCATTTTCACATTCATACATCCACACTCCCATCTCCACATCCACAACATCCACATACATATACATCCATTTCCACATTCCCATTCATATAACCCCATATGCCTTCACATCTAATCTTTTACATCACATCCATTCTCGCCCTATCACAACCCATATACATCTTATCCTATCACATACACTTCTTACTTCATCCCATACACATCTTAATTTATCTTATCACCTCCTCACTTATTTCATAAGCATCTTATCACCTCTTATCACATCTTATACACCTCTTATCACATCCTATCACATCTCATTTCTATTTATAGAATACAAGAGAATTCTTATATTTGATATGAGATTTCTTTACACATTTATTTATGCATAAATTCCATTTAAGGAGATTAATACTTTCGAAGTAAAAATCAATCTTTTATGCATCTTCTTATGCATAAATTCAATTTGGTAGGAATTACACTTTTAGAATAAAAGAATTTCTCTTATGCATCTAAGTTATGCATAAAATCCATTTATGATGAAAATCACACTTTTAGTATAAAAGAATATCTTTTATGCATACCTCTATGCATGAAATCCAAATATAATAAAAGTCACACTTTTAAAATAAAATAATCAACTTTTATGAATACTTTTATGCATGAAATTCAAATATGATAAAAGTCACACTTTTATGATAAAATAATCAACTTTTATGCATACTTTTATGCATGAAATTCAATTGTCATAAAAGTAACACTTTTACATTAAAATAATAATCTTTTATGCATACCTCTATGCATGAAATCTAATTATGATAAAAGTAACACTTTTATGTTAAAATAATAATCTATTATGCATACCTCTATGCATGAAATTCAATTGTGATAAAAGTAACACTTTTATGTTAAAATAATAATCTTTTATGTATACCTCTATGCATGAAAATAAAAATGATAAAAGTAACACTTTTTATATAAAAATTTATCCATTATGCATACTTCTATGCATGAAAATAAAAATGATAAAAGTAACACTTTTGATGTAAAAACTTATCATTTATGCATAATATAAAAATTTAATTTCTCCATGATTACAATGAAATTCTTTCAATTAATCTACGATGATAATTCCTAGAATATGGTAGGAAGTCCTCTTTTTATGCTTTGAATGAATTTATTTTATGCGTAATTTTTATAAAAATTTTGCCATAGCTCCGCTGCTATGTGACTGATAAATCTCAATTTTTCTAAGGGATAAAGCTTATCATTAAAGAAATAATTAGAATGGTCTCTAATTGGATCATCAATCCATAATGGATTGAATCATCAATATACATAAACTAAAAGCATAGAAAAAAGCCATTAATTTGGCCTCAAGCATAGCTTAATCTTGGATTAAGAAAAAGCTTTATGAAAAGCTTCATTTGGATTGAGAATGGGTCATGAGTATGACCATTTCTTGAGTGAGAGAGAGAAATTACATAAAAACCATTAGAATTAAGCATAAATAGAAATTTATGTAATTTTTAACTATCATTAATCAATTAACTTCAATAGCATTCATCAAATTATGTAACTCTTCATTAACATTCATCAATTAACTTGAATAGCATTCAAAAACCATTCCAATTAAGCTTCTCAAGCTTGAGAGGGATTGAGAAGAGAGAAACATTGAGAAATTATAGAAAATGATCAAAATTCACTAATTACCTTACAATTTGCTTGATTCTTTGTTCACGGTAGAGGCCCCCAACCAATCAATTGGTTAAGTATGTTGATGGAGCCACTAATGGGGATTGAAGAAAGAGGGAAGCTCCAAAAACTAGTGAATTATTAATGAATTCACAGTTCTTGGCTTAGATGGAGTAGAGTAACGATGCATAAACACTATATATTTTTCAACAAGGGGTAGGCTTCTATTTATAGGAAAAATTGAGCTCCTAACCAAACAAACTGATTCTAGAATTTTCCAAATCAGTTTGGTCAATTTTTGACCATTTTTAGGTCAGTTAAGCTAACTTTTTGGAACTAGACTTGAATGAGGAGAGAGGAGAGATGAAATATCTCAATTTTTATGAGTTTAAAACTCATTCAAGCATGTGAAATATGCACCTCCTTTAAAGAACTCTCCTTCCTTACATATGTGTCAAAATGGAATCATTATACCCAAATATCTCATATTTTTAATATTGCTCATAGTTTTTTACTAATAAACCTTGTACATTTTCAACTCTTCATCTTATGTGAAATATGCACCTCCTTTAAAGAACTCCTCTTCCTTACATATGTGTGATAGTTTTTTTACTAATAAACCTTGTACATTTTCAACTCTTCATCTTATGTGAAATATGCACCTCCTTTAAAAAACTCCCCTTCCTTACATATGTGTCAAAATGGAATCATTATACCCAAAATATCTCATATTTTTAATATTGCTCATAGTTTTTTACTAATAAACCTTGTACATTTTCAACTCTTCATCTTATGTGAGCATTTACTCATTTTTGGATACCCAAAATATCTCATATTTTTAATATTGCTCATAGTTTTTTACTAATAAACCTTGTACATTTTCAACTCTTCATCTTATGTGAGCATTTACTCATTTTTGGGTATCTTCTTTTACAAATTGGATTTATCTCCTCCCTACACATGGATTGATGCTATTGGCCCATAGGAACCTTAATTGGACCATAATCCAAAAATTTCTGAAAATCTAGACCCTTAGGCTAAGGTCCTTTATACACATTTCCAATTAATTCCAATTGCACATTGGAAAATTCTTTTTGAATTTTTGTTTCAGGGGAATTCATCTTAATTATAAGAGATATTTTTCTATCCAAAAATATTCAAAATCTGAATATTCTCTCTCTAGAATATTTTCTCTCTCTAGGTTAAAATAGTTAGAAACAAGGTCTTTATATTTCTGAAGAGGGATTGATTACAGGGGAAGATAGTAGACATCAAAAAGGGGGTGGGGGAGGAATCTTACAGTCAGATCAGGGAAAAAGACTGTACTTGGATCATAGAGAATAACGCTTTTTTTCTCATTGAGAGGCAGAGCCGTTGATTCTTTTCCATAGAACAATTTTTGTTCGGGATTTACTTCATCTATTGAACTAAACAGAAATTGAGTCTCGATTTACGGATCCATCAGTCTAGCCTAACCCCATCCAGTCCCATGGGTTAGCCAACCGCCTAACCACTGTAGTGATGGGATCCAATTAGGAATTTAGTTAGGTTTTGTCCCGCGTACCAGGGAAAAGAGTTCCCATGCCCCCTAGCCGAAAGTTCATGCAAACATAAAACTAGTCACACCACTTAATGAAATTGCCTTTTTCTCAGCATTAGCTAGCTTAAAACAATCCTTTAATGAAATCATTATGTCACTGATCACAATCCTCAAAATCTCTGGTTGAATCCTTATTTCCAATCATTCCTTCATTAGATGGCATCATTGGCAACCAGAACGCTCACCACCTGTTCACCAGGGGCCTTTTCGATATTTCCTAGCTCATAGTACCCGGCAAATATTCACTTATAAAAATCAAGATGGAATCCTCGTTGAAGATCAGCAAGATCAACCAACAGATCCATATAAGAGAGCTATGGACACATCAGTTTGAGGACCAGCAAGGTCAATCAACCAGATCCACACTCGGTTTCAGAAAACAACTCTTACTCCTTGTTCCAATATCTTCCACGATGCACGTGTAGGTATCTTCGGTGACCGAGAGCCCGAGCACCGTATGGTCAGCACCCTCTAGGATCCTTCGCAGGTCACCTAGCGCTTCACTCATAGGCCGCTTCCTTGGTCCCTCATCCACCATATCGGAAGCTTACCATTTAAATCAAACCGAGGCTGGTCAAGACCTTGGCCGACCTTGCTACGTGAGACGTCCTCCATTGACTCTCCGTCAGCAGTTGCAACTTTATCAGTTAGGTCTCCACGACCTTATTCACAAGACGGTCAAAATGCTTCCCCAGCATTCTTGACATAAAACAGTCATTTACAAATACAGATAATGAACTCGCATCTTTCCACATTATCCCTCATCAATCCACATTACTTATTCCACATTCCATTCATATGTGTACTCATTCTTATCCAATCACATCATTTTCCATCTCATCACATCAGATTCATTCACATCACATATCATTTATTCACATCCCAATTCACATGCCATCACATCTCATCCATTCACTTATATATCGAGGTCACATCATTTCACATACACATTCGCATTCATTATTCCACATACACATCCACATTCATACTTCCACATCCATACATCCACTTCCACATCCGCATTCATACATACATATCCATATCCACATCCATACATCCACTTCCACATGCATACATCCATATCCACATCCACATCCATACATCCATTTCCACATTCACATCCACATCCATACATCCATTTCCACATCCACATTCATACATCCACATCCACATTTACATCCACATTCATACGTCCACATCCACATTCACATTCATACATCCACATCCACATCTACATTCATACATCTGCACATCCACATTTACATTCATACATCCACATCTACATTCATACATCTACACTTCCATTTTCACATCCACACATCCACATTCACATTCATACATCCACATCCACATTCACATTCATACATCCATTTCCACATCCGCATTCATACATCCACATCCACATCCACATCCATACATCCACATCCACACATCCACATCCATACATCCACATTCACATCTACATCCATACATCCATTTCAACATCCACATTCATACATCCACATCCACACTTCCATTTCCACATCCACACATCCACATTCACATTCATACATCCACATCCACATTCACATTCATACATCCATTTCCACATCCGCATTCATACATCCACATCCACATCCATACATCCATACATCCACATTCACATTTACATCCATACATCCATTTTCACATCCACATTCATACATCCACATCCACATCCACATCCATACATCCACATTCATACATCCACATCCACATTCACATTCATACATCCACATCCACATCTACATTTATACATCCGCACATCCACATTTACATTCATACATCCACATCTACATTCATACATCTACACTTCCATTTCCACATCCACACATCCATATTCACATTCATACATCCACATCCACATTCACAATCATACATCCATTTCCACATCCGCATTCATACATCCACATCCACATCCATACATCCACATCCACACATCCACATCCATACATCCACATTCACATCTACATCCATACATCCATTTCCACATCCACATCCACATTCATACATCCACACTTCCATTTTCACATCCACAGATCAACATTCACATTCATACATCCACATCCACATTCACATTCATACATCCATTTTCACATCCGCATTCATACATCCACATCCACATCCACATCCATACATCCACATTCACATTTACATCCATACATCCATTTCCACATCCACATTCATACATCCACATCCACATCCACATCCACATCCATACATCCACATTCATACATCCACATCCACATCCATACATCCACATTCATACATCCACATCCACATCCACATATCTATTTATAGAATACAAGAGAATTCTTATTTTTTATATAAGTTTTCTTTACGCATCTATTTATGCATAAATTCCATTTTAAGGAGTAACTCTTTTGAAATAAAAATCAATCTTTTATGCATCTTCCTATGCATAAATTCATTTTAAATGAGAATGACACTTTTGAATTAAAATTCAATCTTTTATGCATCTTCTCATGCATAAAATCAAAATTGATGAAAATAACTCTTTTGAACTAAAAATAGATTTCTTTATGCATCTTTCTATGCATAAAATCAAAATTGATGAGAATAACACTTTTGGGTTAAAATAAATTCTTTATGCATCTTTCCATGCATAAATCCAATTTAGTAGGAATTACACTTTTAGAATAAAAGAATTTCTCTTATGCATCTAATTTATGCATGAAATCATTTATGATGAAAATCACACTTTTAATATATAAAAAATATCTTTTATGCATACAAATCATTTATGATGAAAATCACTCTTTTAATATAAAAGAATTTCTTTTATGCATCTAATTTATGCATAAAATCATTTATGATGAAAATCACACTTTTAATATAAAAAATATCTTTTATGCATACAAATCATTTATAATAAAAATCACTCTTTTAATATAAAAGAATTTCTTTTATGCATAAAATCATTTATGATGAAAATCACACTTTTAATATAAAAAATATCTTTTATGCATATGTTTATGCACACAAATGAAAATCACTCTTTTAATATAAAAGAATTTCTTTTATGCATCTAATTTATGCATAAAATCATTTATGATAAAAATCACACTTTTAATATAAAAAATATCTTTTATGCATATGTTTATGCATACAAATCATTTATGATGAAAATCACTCTTTTAATATAAAAGAATTTCTTTTATGCATCTAATTTATGCATAAAATCATTTATGATGAAAATCACTCTTTTGAATTAAAAATAAAATTCTTTATGCATCTTTCTATGCATAAAATAAAAATTGATGAAAATAACACTTTTTGGATTAATTTAAATTCTTTATGCATCTATCCATGCATTACACTTTTAGAATAAAAAGTAAAACTTATTTTTACACAATTTTAGAAAATTTTGCCATAACCTCCTTTGTATGGCTGACCATTTTTTAATTTTTAACTTTCTAAATTCAACTAGAATTTCACCAAGAGTATTTAATTCATTCTAATGTGAGCAATTTCTACTTATTTAAGAGAAACATTATGAAAAACTTGATTTTATCCATTAATCATTCATCTAGGATAAAGAATGGTTGGATTTACTAAAGAAGAGAGGGGAATGCCTTTTTTAAATGAGGCATAACATCATTTTCATTTTAGAGAAGACAAAAATCATAAAAACCATTAAAATTAAGCATAAATGGGAATTTATGTATTTCTGGAAATCTTTTTGAACTTCTGTTTTTCAAGGAAACTTATTTTAATAAGATGAGAAATTTTTCTATCCAAAAATATTCAAAATCAGAATAACCTCTCTCTAGAACATTTTCTCTCTCTAGGCCAAGACAGGCAGAAACAAGATCTTTTATATTTCTGAAGAGGGATTTGACTACAGGGGAAGATACTGGACATCCTGAGAGGCTGGGGAGGAATCTTACAAGCGCCACCTCCATGGAGACCGTCTCTAAGCATTAATGTTATTGGTCATGATTTTCATCCTTGAAATGGTGGCTCAATGATGAGAAACGTGGCCGAATCGATGAAATGCAGCCTCACAGCTATTGTGCGCAACACTGGCCCTTGAAGATCCTATTTGAAGCCATTAAACATGGAATGGGGTTTGAGAGCCATAAGCAAGATTTGAATGCTTCCTGCATTTTGAGAGCCATAAGCAAGATTTGAATGCATTATGGAACAGGGGATCGCATTGAGAATGGGATGCTTTATGATCGATATAGCTTATGCTTATGCTCAATGTGGATGCTTTTCTTTGTATTAAACATGGATATGGATATGGCTCATGCTTATGCTCAATGTGGATGCCCTTGAAGATCCTCTTTCAAGCCATTAAACATGGAATGGGGTTTGAAAGCCATAAGCAAGAAAGGGATGCATTACGATGGATATGGCTCATGCTTATACTCAAGGTGGAGGCCCTTGAATATCCTCTTTGAAGCCATTAAACATAGAATGGGGTTTATTTATGCTTTCCATTTATTCTTGCACTATTAGAAAGCTAGTTATGTGGTGAGGGTACCTTGGCGATTGGTGGAGAGGCCAAGGGGAGAATATCTTGAATCTGGTGTGCCATGATTGCCTTGGAAAAGTGGTACATCGAAGGATTAGTTAGGTACATAGAGTGAAGACATGGCCTCAACTCATGCCATCAGATTTCAAACTTTGGTAAGAGGGTGAGAAGGTTGGTGGGCCAGGAGATTGGCAAAAGAAAAAGCTCTCCATTGACACACTCAAGCTTCAACGACCTATGGAATGCAAGAGGTCATATTGGCCAACACTATGTGATGCATATGCATTGGGACAATGAATTGACTTTGTAATGGAATTGATGCCAAATGCATTATGGAATGATGGTCAATGATGCCTTGATATGGTAAGTGCATTGGCAAATGTAAGGGATATTGTGGGAATGCCATTTTGAATGCATGGGAAGTTGAAATTTTGTCCATAATACAAAGGAGATTATGGTAAAATTTCTCTAAAATTCTGATGCATGCAGTGAATCAATGGCACATAATTGATGAATGGAGTTGCTTTTGATGGTCACTACACTTGGGGAGAGCAAGAGGCAATGCATTGCAAGTTGGAGTGTAATATGAGCCCATTGGAACCACTTTTGACAATTTCTGCATAGGTACTAAAACCCTCACATTAGGACTGAAGTTTAGGTGTTTACATAAGCTCATAGTACTTCCTTACATTAGGGAAATTATGAGCTCATTTTGGGGTCCTCTGAAGAGTTTCATGCTCTTTCTCTCTTAAAAACAGGGCCACATTGAAATTTGAGCACATCATTCCTAAATGTTTTGGAGTTGGTAAATTTAGAATGTATGCTTCAAGATCTTTCTAATGGTATATAACATGATGGGGTTCTAACATAGGATATAGTGAATCTCCCCAAAAAGTGGTTTCAAAAGTGATGATGTGGCATGTAACATTACATTTTGGCATCTTAAATCTTGTTTGTGGTGTATCTTGAGCATTAGTACTTGAAAGTTGTTAGAAATTGTATATTTGAAATCTACTCATCAATCATAAGCTTCTCAATGATATCTCACATGGAGGGGTTTTGACATAAGATTGATAGGGCTCACCATGGCCCCATTTTTTAGAGAGAGAAATAGCATGAAACTCCTTAGAGGGCCCCAAAATGATCTCATAATTTTTCTAATGGACCTACACAACAAGCCTTTAACCTCTCCGTTTCGACATCGTTTGGGTAGTCAAACCTAAGTTGTTGACTTTGACCAAAAAGTCAAAACAGAGTATACTTGCACTCTGACTTTGGTCAAACTCTCTTAGGCATAGCTAGTACTCATCATCACAAGCTCTCACACCAAGTTTCCTCCAAATCCGGTGAATTTTGAGTATTCTATAGCCTAATTTCCATTTTCACCTATATACCTGAGAACCCTAAAACAGAGAATATTAGGGCACCTCATCGTAATTGGGTCTTTCCATGGTTGGATAGGGCATCTCCTAAGATTTCTATTAAGAATTAGATATCTCCAATCCAAGGTTCCTACCCCAAGTTATAACCAATTTTACAAAAATAGTAAATTCTCATGGCACCCAAGCCCAAAGGAAGGCCGAGGAATAATGCATTGAGTTCCAAGGATATAGAGGGTGAAGAGATGGTGGAACATGGTAATATGGAGGTATCAGAGGAGACTTTTGGGAAACCTTCAAGAGAGGTTGAAGAAGAAATGAATGTTGGAAGTGCCTCCAAGCATACCTCCCAACCCTCACATACCATCTCAAATGACACTCTTATCCAAATGTTAATGGAAATGAATGCAAAATTTTACACTATGGCCAAGAATTGGATTGGTGGAAGAAAAGTTAACCCAAACAATGGGTCAACTTAAGCATGATGATGGTCATGGTGGTCATCAAGGAGACAAACAACCTTCTCATGGACCCTCTTTTGAAGACCAAAGAGAAGGCAAGAAACATATACAAGAGGCTTTGACTAGGGCTACCCCCATGAGAATCCTACAAAGAATGCCACAAGTGGATTCATGGTGAAGGCTAGAAGGCCTCTCATGAGGGAAATGAGGCTTACATCTTTCCAAGCTGGTCCCTCTCAACTACATGGGAAGCAACATACATCTTGGTCTACACATTTGGAACCAAACCTTGGAGAACCTAAAAGAGCATCTTTAGTACCCCAAGGAAAATCAATCTTCAATTTTTGAAGAGGAGTTGTATGTTGATGGTGATGTGGTTGAGTATGATTGGGAGCATATTTCATTCACCAAAAGGCAAACGGAAGCTCATGATACATGGATGGAAATGCCTAACTTTATCAAGAGGGAGTACAAGGATTTTGCACAATCTGGGATCATATGTGCAAATAATGCAAAGGTACAAACCCTCTAATCATCATGAGAACGCATCATCTACCGCTTCCAAGGATGTTAAGGATAAGGTCTCAATCCTCAAATTCAAGGGTGAAGGATAAACCCCATGAATTGGAGGAATGGATGAACAAAATGGATATATATTTTCAGCTATATCTAAAGAATGAGCAGGATAAAGTGCAGTTTGCATCCTTACATTTGGAAGATTATGCCCATCAATGGTGAAGGCATTTGGTCAAAGAAGGGAATATACCACATACTTGGGAGGAATTGAAGACAGAGATGAATATGACATTTGTTTCACCTTTGGTTCTTGACTGATACCATGAAGAATGATATGAACTCTCACAAAAGGGTACATTAAAAAGTTCATGAAACTCTCTTTATTTGTGGATATCCATTCATTCACATCTATCTGATTCAAGGTTTGAGTCGGATAAGATTTTTCCTGAACTATCTTTCTCGAAAAGGTTTGATAATTCAGCTATACTATTTTACTGAATTTCTTTCTTTGAATATTCACTTAACTGATTTCTAAATTAGTTACAAATTCCAATGAGGAATAAATTAATCATTTATCTAAATATTTTGATCTCGATAGATTTCTTAAATTTTCTTTTTACAATCTGTGTAAATATAAAACGATAGAAATTTCTCTCTTAGAGTATTTAATTATTCATTTATTAAATACTCATAGAATTTAAACATAAAATTTAAGAGAATTCTAAATTTGATATAAAAATTTCTTTATGCATCTATGCAAAAAAATCAACTTCAATGGGAATAACACTTTAATAAATAAAATCCTTTTATGCATCTATTTATGCATAAAAATCAACTTCAATGGGAATAACACTTTTATAAATAAAATCCTTTTATGCATCTATTTATGCACAAAATCAAATTTAATAGGAATAACACTTTTATAATTTAAAAAAAACCATTATGCATCTTTCTATGCATAGAAATCAAATTTAATAAGAATAACACTTTTGTAATAAAAAAATTCCATTATGCATCTTTCTATGCATAGAAATCAAATTTAATAAGAATAACACTTTTGTAATAAAAAACTTTCTTTATGCATCTTTCTATGCATAGAAATCAAATTCAATAAGAATAACACTTTTATATTAATAAAATTTCTTTTATGTATCTTTCTATGCATAGAAATCAATTTTAATAAGAATAACACTTTTGTAATAAAAAAATTCCTTTGTGCATCTTTCTACGCATAGAAATCAATTTTAATAAGAACAACACTTTTGTAATAAAAAAATTCCTTTATGCATCTTTCTATGCATAAAAATCAAATTTAATAATTAATATCAGTGATATCCATGCATATTCATAGGTGAATATGTACATGGAGTAATTAGAATATTTCTTTTAGATGCAAAAATGGTGGTAAATTACTCTTTTGGAATAACATAAAAACAAACTTTCTTTTTCATAAAATTTTGGAAAATTTTGCCATAACCTCCTTTGTATGGCTGACCATTCCTTATTTTTATCTTTCTTTATTTAACTTAATTAACCCAATTTAGAATTATAGAACTCTAATCTACACAATTTTCTAAATTCAAGAGAGTAAACAATAAGAAGAGTTTAATTAATCACTTAGTTAATCTTTCTAGGATTGATAAAGGTTGGAATGTAAAGAAGAGAAGGGGGTGGCCTTTTTATCAAAGGCATAGCATTTGAGTTTAATTCAAACATTTGCAAAACATAAAAATCAAGAAAACCATAGATTTTTCATTAAAAATTCGTAAACAAAGTAAGAAAATTAGCTTATATGGAGCTTGTAAGCTCTCCTTTGGCTTGAGGGATTGAGGGTTCTACTCTTGTTTGAAGCAAGAGTGGCCACCAATTCACTTTGGAGAGGATTAGGCCAAAACAAATGAATTATTAAAAAATTCAATGTAGATGGCTCAAGAGGACAGGAGTAGAGTAATAGTGCATAAACACCATTAAGCTTTTACAAAGGGTGAGGCTTCTATTTATAGGAAAAAGTGAGCCTCTAACCAAGCAAACTGATTCTAGAATTTTTCAGATCAGTTTGGTCAATTTTTGACCATTTGTGGGTCAGTTCAGCTTACTTTTTGGATCTAGTTTTGAAACAGGAGAGAGGAGAGATGAAAATATCTCATTTTATTGATTAAAAATTGGGGGTAATGATGAAAAAAAGGTGCCTACTTCATGAGGGAAGATCCCCACACTGAGGTGCCAAAATTTAAATTTTTAATTCTTTTATTTGGTCCTTAGTCCACTCTTCATCTTATGTGAGCATTTACTCATTTTTGGAAGGTTTTTCTTTTATTCTTCAATTTATCTCCTCCCTACACTTGGATTGATCCTATTGGCCCATAGGAACCTTAATTGGACCGTAATCCAAAAATTTCTAAAAATCTGGACCCTTAGGCTAAGGTCCTTTATACCTATTTTCAATTAATTCCAATTGCACATTGGAAAGTTCTTTTTGAATTTTTGTTTCAGGGGAAACCATTTTAGACGCTAGGAGGATTTTTATATCCAAAAATATCTCAATTTTGAATTACCTCTCTCTAGAGATTTTCTCTCTCCAGGCCAAAACAGGGTAAAACAGGATCTTTCTTTTATTTCAGAGAGGGGAATAATTATAAGATCAGAAGGGAAGGTTCTTACACCTGGAGGGAGGAATCTTACAGCCCTCTTGCCCAACCGCACCTTCCCTTGTGCGACCTCCCATCTTCATCATCTATAAACATCTCCATACAAGGAGAGCCCTAGGATAGATTTCACGTGCCTCACTTTGTCTTATTCACACATGTAGGGGTGATATCACTTTAAAAAATTCCCCCTACAGGTGGCTTGGTCTCACCCCTACATGTGTCAAATAAGACAAATGTAGGCACCTAAAATTAATTGCCCCCTATAGGTGGCTTGGTCTCACCCCTACATGTGTCAATAAGACAAATGTAGGCACCCAAAATCTATCTTGCGTCGTCTCGATGGCTTGGTCTCACCCCTACATGTGTCAATAAGATAAATATAGGCACCTGAAATCTATCATGCACTGTCTCGGTGCCTCTCTTGCATAAAAAGAGTGGGCCTTTTCAGCTTCAAGTGCCAATGTGGAGGCATTTTCTACTCACATTACTTCTCCCTTCTCAATGGTCTCACATTGTTTCTCCCTTCCATGATCAATGATCATGTTTGGGTGGAGGATAAGCACAATACTCCATATATGGTTGTTGCATACCTTGCGCAATCACTCCTCTCGCCACCACTTCCCATGTTGCCCTAATGTTAGGCCATTGGTGAGGTGCTCTCTCTAGTCCAGGCATTTGTGCCGATTGAATACCCTCCATTGAAGGCACTCAAGAGCTTATATCTCACCCAAGCCCTTGGGCAAAGAATAATGAAAAAAGAATAACAAATATGTTAATCTAAGGGAAAAAGGAGAGGAGAGAAGAAGAGGGTAACAAGAGGGAAAGGAACTATTTTAAAAGGAAAAGCAAATGCAACACAATACCATCACTCATACCAACAACTCACCTCCATACCATACTCACCTCTCACTTACAAGCCTAAGAAAATAACAAGGACATGGCAATGAGACGAAGGAAAACTCACACAAGCTCTCAACCGTCAGTCTCTCACACATGGGGGGTGCTCAAGAGAGTAAGCAAGCCACACCCACAACACTAAACACCCTAAACTCCACTCCTAAGAGAATAAGGAGGAGATAAACTCACTTAACTCGCTAATCTAAGAAGGAACAAAAGGATGGCCTCCACAATTTGGGCTAGAGGGTTATGAGATCTCCCTTACCCATGCTCTTATATATAGGAAAAGGTAAGTCCATCCCATATGCATAATGCCACATGGCAAGCATAGGTGAGTCCTCAAAAAGATACACAATGAAGCTCAATGTTACCCAAATCATATGGCAAATAATATAGGATATGTGCACCAAAGTGATATACATGTACATGTACATGAGCATGTGCACCAAAGTGATATACATGTACATGTGCATGTGCACCATCATGTGGACAGGGTAGGTAGTGCTAAGCTATGGTGTAGGGAAAGGGGTCAACATCCCCCAACCTCTCTGATCGCACGAATGTGGTTAGATGAGATGGTAACAAGTATAAAAATGAAGGGGGGAAGGGGGAAAAAAAAAAGGAAATATCATGCCAAAGATATGTTGATGTAGAGCATGACACAAGACTAAGGTCCATAAGATGTGTCAATGAAGAGGATCCTCCATGCACTAAAAAGGTGAAACGAGGAAAGCTCCCCCACCTCAAGAGTGTAGACCATGAAAAAAAGGAAGTGAGGGGTGATGCCTCACTTCCTTTTAAGGTGATCCCTCACCTCAAAAGTCAATCCCATCTTTTGAGATCCCAAATGAAAACGGTGAGCTCGGGGGCCTCTCAAAGGTGTATACCAGGATCCCAAATGTAAGACGCTAGAGTAGGCACTCTAACAAACGTTAAGGAAAGGTATGTCGATGGAGATGGTGGCATCACTGAGGCTGATTCAAGCCAAAGGAGAGCTTACAAGCTCCTTGTAAGTTAATTTTTCTTACTTGTTTAATGAAGAATCTAAGGTTTTCTTAATTTTAATGTTTTGCAGATGTTCAATTAAATTCAAATACTATGTTTTGCAGATGTTCAATTAAATTCAAATACTATGAGTTTGATAAAAAGGCCACCCCCTTCTCCTCTTTGCATTCCAACCTTTCTCAATTCTAGAAAGATTAACTAAAGGATTAATTAAACTCTTTTTATTGTTTACTCTCTTGAATTCAGAAAATTGTGTAGATTAGAGTTCTATAAATCTAATTTGGGTTAATTTAAGTTAAATAAATAATAATAAAAATGAGAAATGGTCAGCCATACAAAGGAGGTTATGGCAAAATTTTCTAGAATTTTGTGGAAAAGAAAGTTTGTTTTTATGTTATTCCAAAAGAGTAATTCCCACCATTTTTGCATCTAAAAGAAATATTCTAATTACTCCATGTACATATTCACCTATGAATATGCATGGATATCACTGATATTAATTATTAAATTTGATTTTTATGCATAGAAAGATGCATAAAGGAATTTTTTTATTACAAAGTGCTATTCTCATTAAATTTGATTTTTATGCATAAAAAGATGTATAAAGGAATTTTTTTATTACAAAAGTGTTATCCTCATTAAATTTGATTTTTATGCACAAAAAGATGCATAAAGAAATTTTTTTAATTACAAAAGTGTTATTCTCATTAAATTTGATTTTTATGCATAAAAAGATGCATAAAGCATTCTTTTTAATACAAAAGTGTTATTCTCATTAAATTTGATTTATATGCATAGAAAGATGCATAAAGGAATTTTTTTTATTACAAAAGTGTTATTCTCATTAAATTTGATTTTTATGCACAGAAAGATGCATAAAGAAATTTTTTTTAATTACAAAAGTGTTATTCTCATTAAATTTGATTTTTATGCATAGAAAGATGCGTAAAGGAATTTCTTTTATTACAAAAGTGTTATTCTCATTAACTTTGATTTTTATGCATAAGAAGATGCATTACAAAAGTTTTATTCTCATTAAATTTGATTTTTATGCATAGAAAGATGCATAAAGGAATTTTTTTATTATAAAAATATTATTCTTATAAAAATTGATTTTTATGCATAAATAGATGCATAAAGAAATTCTTTTTATTTTAAAAGTGTGATTCCTATTAAATTTATTTTTATGCATAAATAGATGCATAAAAGAATTTTTTTATATAAAAGTGTTATTCCCATTAAAGTTGATTTTTCTGCATAGAAAGATGCATAAAGAATTTTTATATCAAAATTAGAATTCTCTTAAATTCTATGTTTAAATTCTATGAGTATTTGATAAATGAATAATTAAATACTCTAAGAGAGAAATTTCTATCGTTTTATATTCACACGTATTGTAAAAAGAGAATTCAGGAAATCTATCGAGATCGAAATATTCAGATAAATGATTAATCTATTCCTCATTGGAATTCCTAA
Organism: Cibotium barometz; assembly: GCF_041138505.1. Lineage (NCBI taxonomy): Eukaryota > Viridiplantae > Streptophyta > Polypodiopsida > Cyatheales > Cibotiaceae > Cibotium > Cibotium barometz. The sequence continues at coordinate 22,150,756 of NC_141110.1, forward strand.
CTAATTTAGAAATCAGTCAAGTGAATATTCAAAGAAAGAAATTTAATAAAATAGTAACTGAATTATCAAACCTTTTCGAGAAAGATAGATCAGGAAAAATCTTATCCGACTCGAACCTTGAATCAGACTATGACCAAGACCAAACTCTCTCGTCAGTTTTGAGGAAAGAAGGTGTGATCAGTTTAGAAAAATACACTCAAAACTCTCGCCAAATCTAAAACTAAGTTTGAGACCCTTCGAATTGATCTGTGGATCAAGGTTATAGAATTCAAGGAATTCTGGTATGAAATTCAGAATTTCGATCAAGAAGTTTTGGGGATACTGATTCAAGAAATACTTCTTGTATTCAAAAGAAAATCAAACTGAAAACTAGTATAGAAAATTAGATGTGATGATATGTGATGTGAGTAGATGTGATGATATGTGATGTGAATAGATGTGATGAGATGTGATGTGAATTAGATAGATGTGAATGAATGGATGAGATGTAATGTGATGTGAATCAGATAGATGTGAATGAATGCATGGATGAGATGTAATGTGATGTGAAACGGGATGTGAGTGAATGAGATGTGATGTCATGGGAATCGTGATGTAAATAAATGATATGGGATGTGAATGGATGTGAATGTGTATGTGAAAATGGATGTGAATGTGTATGTGAAAAATGGATGTGAATGTGTATGTGAAAATGGATGTGAATGTGTATGTGAAGAATGAATGTGGATATATGTGAAAGAATGGATGTGGATGTGTATGTGAAAGAATGGATGTGGATGTGTCTGTGAAGAATGGATGTGGATGTGTATGTGATGAAAATAGATGTGAATGTGTGTGAAGAATGGATGTGAATGTGTATGTGAAGAATGGATATGGATGTATGTGAAATAATGGATGTGGATGTGCATGTGAAAGAATGGATGTTGCTGTGTATGTGAAAGAATGTGATGTGATGTAAAGAGATGTGACGTGACATGAATATATGTGGATGTGAAGTGATAGATATGAATGTATGGATAGATGTGAGTAGTCGTACATGTGAACGATTGGATGGATGTGGATGAGCGAGATGAGATGTGTATGAATGAGATATGATGTGGATAGAAGTGATGTGATATAATAAGGATAGAATGCATATGATGGGATGGTTATGAGAATGAAGGTGATGGATATGAATGAATGTGATGTGATGGATGTAAATGGATATGAATGAATGATATGATGTGATGGATGTAAATGGATGTGATGTAAATGGATGTGATGGACGTGAATAGATGTGATGTGATGTGAATGGGGATGTGAATGAATGAGATGTGATGTCATGTGAATCGGCATGTGAGTGAATGAGATGTGATGTCATGTGAATCGGCATGTGAGTGAATGAGATGTGATGTAAATGAGATGTGATGTAAATTGGGATAGATGTAATATGTGATGTGAATGAATATGATGTGATGAGATATGGATATGGGTAGATGCGAGTGGATATGGGTAGATGTGAGTGGATATGGGTAGATGTGAGTGGATGAGATCTGATGCGGATAAATGAGAAAAGATGTGATGAGATGGAAAATGATGTGATGAGAATGGGAATACATATGAAATAAATGAGGATTGATGTGGAACAATGTGGAAAGACAAGATTTCGTTATAGAAACTGTATTTATGACCTGTTTTTAAATGACTGTTTTATGTCAAAAATGCTGGGGAAGCATTTTAACCATCTTGAGAATGAGGTCGTTGTAAGATTCCTCCCTCCAGCTTTTGAGGTTGCAGGTATAAGAACCTCCCCTTCTAATCTTATAATTATTCCCCTCTCTAAGAAATAAAAGAAAGATCATGTTTTAGCCATGTTTTAGCCTGTTTTTGGCCTGGAGAGAGAAAATATCTAGAGAGAGGTAATTCAAAATTGAGATATTTTTGGATATAAAAATCCTCCTAGTGTCTAAAATGATTTCCCCTGAAACTAAAATTCAAAAAGAACTTTCCAATGTGCAATTGGAATTAATTAAAAATAGGCATAAAGGACCTTAGCCTAAGGGTCCAAATTTTTAAAAAATTTTGAATTATGCTAATTAAGGTTCCTATGGACCAATAAGATTAATCCAAATGTAGGGAGGAGATAAATTGAACAATAAAAGAAAAACCCCCAAAAATGAGTAAATGCTCACATAAGATGAAGAGTTGACTGAGTACAAGGTTTATTAGTTAAAAATTAAGAGATATTTAGAGGAAATGATGCATTTTTGACACCTCAGTGTGGGGATCTCCCCTCATGAAGGAGGTGCCTATTTCACATGTGTGGAGGAGTTTTAAATTCAAAAATAATAAGATATTTTCATCTCTCCTCTCTCCTGTTTCAACTAGATCCAAAAAGTAAGCTAAACTGACCTAAAAATGGTCAAAAATTGACCAAACTGATCTGGGAAATTCTAGAATCAGTTTGCTTGGTTAGAGGCTCACTTTTTCCTATAAATAGAAGCCTCCCCCTTTTGTAAAGCTTAATGGTGTTTATGCACTGTTACTCTACTCCCAGCCAGAGCCATTTCCATTGAATTTTCTTGATAATTTAATTATTTTTGGCTTAATCCTCTCCAAAGTAATTGGTGGCCACTCTCGCTTCAAACAAGAGTAGAACCCTCAATCCCTCAAGCCAAAGGAAAGCTTACAACTCCATGTAAGCTAAATTTTTCTTACTTTTTAATTTTAAATCTATGGTTTTCTTGATTTTCTTGTTTTATAGTTGATTAAAGTAAATTCTAATGCTATGCCTTGATGAAAAGGCCACCCCCTTCTCTTCTTTACAATTCAGCCCTTCTTTATCCTAGAATGATTAACAAAAAGATTAATTAAACTTTTCTTATTGTTTACTCTGTTGAAAATTAAAAATTGTGTAGATTAGAGTCCTTTACATCTAATTGGGGTTAATTTAAGTTGAAAATAGAATGATAAAAATGAGAAATGGTCAGCCATACAAAGGAGGTTATGGCAAAATTTTCTAGAATTTTGTGGAAAAGAAATTATGTTATTCCAAAAGAGTAATTCCCACCGTTCGTGCATTCTAAAAGAAATATTCTAATTTACTCCATGTACATATTCACCTATGAATATGCATGGATATCACTGTATTCTTAAAATTAATTTCTATGCATAGAAAGATGCATAATGAAATTTTTTATTATAAAAGTGTTGTTTTCATTGAGTTTTATTTCTATGCATAGAAAGATGCATAATGGAAATTTTTTTATTATAAAAGATGCATAAATTTGATTTTATGCATAGAAAGATGCATAAAGGATTTATTTTTATTTCAAAAGCGTTATTCTCATTAAATTTGATTTTATGCATAGAAAGATGCATAAAGGATTTATTTTTATTTCAAAAGCGTTATTCTCATTAAATTTGATTTTATGCATAGAAAGATGCATAAAGGATTTATTTTTATTTCAAAAGCGTTATTCTCATTAAATTTGATTTTATGCATAGAAAGATGTATACAGGATTTATTTTTAGTTCAAAAGTGTTATTCTCATTAAAGTTGATTTTTATACATAAAAAGATTTTTATAAAAGTGTTATCCCCACTGAAGCTGATTTTTATGCATAAATAGATGCATAAAGAATCTTTATATCAAAATTAGAATTCTCTTAAATTCTATGTTTAAATTCTATCTTTATATTAGAATTCTATTAAATTCTATGTTTAAATTCTATGAAATAGATGTGAATGAATGGATGGATGGATGGATGTGAATAGAGGGGATGAGATGTGAGGTGAATAGATGTGATGTGAATTAGATAGATGTGAATGAATGGATGGATGGATGTGATGCAAATAGAGGTGATGAGATGTGAGGTGAATAGATGTGATGAGATGTGATGTGAATTAGATAGATGTGAATGAATGGATGAATGGATGTGATGTGAATAGAGGTGATGAGATGTGAGGTGAATAGATGTGATGTGAATTAGATAGATGTGAATGAATGGATGGATGGATGTGATGCAAATAGAGGTGATGAGATGTGAGGTGAATAGATGTGATGAGATGTGATGTGAATTAGATAGATGTGAATGAATGGATGGATGGATGTGATGTGAATAGAGGTGAATAGATGTGATGAGATGTGATGTAAATTAGATAGATGTGAATGAATGGATGGATGGATGTGATGCAAATAGAGGTGATGAGAAATGAGGAAAGATGTGATGAGATGAAAATGATGTGATTGAATGTGAATGAGTATATGAAAGATGGATGTAAATGTGTATGTGAAGAATGGATGTGGATATGGATGTGAAAGAATGGATGTGGATGTATGTGAAAGAATGAATGTGGATGTGTATGTGAACGAATGTGATTGTGATGTGATGAAAAGAGATGTGATGTGACATGAATATATATGGATGTGAAGTGATAGATATGAATGTATGAATAGATGTGGGTAGTCGTACAGGTGAACGATTGGATGGATGTGGATGAATGAGATGAGATGTGTATGAATGAGATATGATGTGGATAGATGTGATGTGATGTTATGTTTGTGATGGGATGGTGATGAGAATGAATGTGATGGATATGAGTGAATGTGATGTGAATCAAGATGTGAATAAATGAGATGTGATGTCATGTGAATCACGATAGATGTGAATGAATGATGAGATGTGAGGTAAAATAGATGTGATGTGATGTGATGTGGATCGGGGTAGTTATGAATGGATGAGATGTGAATGAATGTGATGTGATGAGATGTGGAGATGGGTAGATGCGAGTGGATAAATGTGATGTGATGAGATGTGGAGATGGGTAGATGCGAGTGGATGAGATCTGATGAGGATAAATGAGGAAAGATGTGATGAGATGAAAATGATGTGATTGGATGAGAATGGGAATACATATGAAATGGATGTGATTTAAATCAGGTGGATTGATGTGGAACAATGTGGAAAGACGAGAGTTCGCTATAGAAACTGTATTTATGACTTGTTTTTAAATGACTGTTTTATGTCAAGAATGTTGGGGAAGCATTTTGACCGTCTTGTGAATGAGGTCGTGGAGACCTAATCTGATAAAGTTGCAACAACTGATGGAGAGTCAATGGAGGACGTCTCGCGTAGCAAGGTCCGGCCTTCGATTTAAATGGTGAGCTTCCGGTACGGTGAATGAGGGACTAAGGAAGCGGCCTATGAGTGAAGCGCTAGGTGACCTGCGAAGGATCCTAGAGGGTGCTGACCATACGGTGCTCGGGCTCTAGGTCACCGAAGATACCCACACGTGCATCGTGGAAGATATTGAAACAAGGAGTAAGAGTTGTTTTCTGAATTCGGGCATGGATCTGGTTGATTGACCTTGCTGGTCCTCAACGGATAAGTCTATGGCTCTTTTATATGGATTTGTTGGTTGATCTTGCTGATCTTCAACAACGAAGATTTCATTCTGATTTTTATAAGTGAATATATTGCCGGTTACTATGAGCTAGGAACTATCGAAAAGGCCCCTGAGTGGACAGGTGGTGAGCGTTCTGGTTGCCAATGATGCCATAGGTACACCGATGAAGGAAAATTTGGAAATTAGGATTCAACCGAATATTTTGGAAGTTTATGATCATTGATACTATGGTTTCATTAATTGATTATTTTTAAGACAGCTGATTCTGTGAAAAAGGCAATTTCATATTGGGTGTGTAAGTGGTGTGACTAGTTTTAAGTTTGCATGAATATCCGGCTAGGGGCCTGGGAACTCTTTTCCCTGGTACCCGGGATAAAACCTAACCAAATTCTTAAATGGATCCCATCACTACACTGGTTGGGCGGTTGGCTAACCCACGGGACTGGATGGGGTTAGGCTAGACTGATGGATCCCTAAAATGAGACTCAATTCTGCTATGGTATGATAGATGAAGTAAATCCCATATAAAAATTGTTCTATGGAAAAGAATCAACGGCTGTGCCTCTCAATGAGGAAAAAAGCGTTGGTCTCTATGATCCAAGTGCAATCTTTTCCTTGATCTGACTATGGGACTTACGGGTTTGGTCAGATCAGTTCAGATAATTAAGGCTTTTGACTACATTAGAGTAAAAATGTCCTGGAGGAATCGCTCGTGTTTTTCGAGCGAGGGAAGTTTTTCCGGGTTCGATTTTGGAAGAACCGAGGGATTAGTCTCTTGTCCGGATATACGTGGGCGACGCCCTGAGTGAGGGACCCTGCCCTGCGCAAGAAGTGCTACTTCCGCTGCTAGCACCCCAGAATTCGTTGCTCAGTGGGAACAGGGATCTTTCAAACTCGATCCCAGACTTGGTCGGTTCTCTAGTGTTGGGTCATTTGTTGCATTAATTGAGTGGCCAACTGTTCAACTTGTTGTCCGAGGTAGACTCCTTGCTTTTTCCCTCAAATCTGGTGTTGGTTATTTTGAAGGAGGCCTCAGATGTACCCTCGTGAAGTTCTCGGGAACACGTTCCCTTGAAGTTATACTCGAAATCCATAGCACTCCTACAGCATTGCTCAAAGGAGGTATGGGCCAGAGCATACAAAGAATTATGTAAGGTACATCATCTAGGACTTCAAGAAATCTCCCAATTAGACTTTGGTTAGAGAACTTATCTCTAGCACTACAGTGTGAGTGGATATACCTCACCCTGTTGATGTAGTCCTGGATGGTTTTGTCGTCCTTTTGTTTGACGTTGTGTAATTGCTCAACGGGGCTCCATCGGGTTCCTTGACTAGAGTATCAAACTTTGAAGGCCTCTTTCAAGGCTTCAAAGGTGGCTTTATCTTCTGTCTTCAAAAACCTAAACCATTGGCCAGCTTTGCCATCTAGGGTGAGGCCAAAGGCACTCATCACCTTGACTTGATCATTTACATGGTGGAATGCTTCACAGATCTGATTCAACATCTCTAAGTGTGGTATGGGGTCTCCAGTTCCATCAAACTTGGTGATCAATTTAGAGATGTTAGCGGATTTTTTTCTCTCTCGCCTAGGCCCTTTGTGCAGGGCAGAGTTGGTGTTGGGGGCATGATGCCAATAGCTACCCCCTCCCTATTTCCATGGCTATCCTAAACATTTCAAGGGTTAGCCCTACCATGGCTAGAGTGTGTGCTGGTTGTGGAATAATAGATGGAGGAGTTGGGCCAGTTGGATAATAGACCATTGGGGGTCCTTGTCTTATGGGAGGACCAAGCTGTGATGGTTGTGGAATAATAGATGGAGGAGTTGGGCCAGTTGGATAATAGACCATTGGGGGTCCTTGTCTTATGGGAGGACCAGGCTGTGCTTCATATACAGCCCCATATGGTACCCTGGGTATGCTCCACGAGGTGGGTGCTGCTGGTACATTGGTTCCCAAGGATATGACGGGGCCGGGTAGGCCCTTTCTCTATGATAGAACGTCTTGGGCCCCTGGAGAGTTGTTAAGGATAACATGCTACCTTGCACACAAGGAAGGAGAAGAGAAGAGATACATGCAAGGGTTGAGTCCTGAGAGTTGCCACTAGGGGCTCACTCCACCTCTTATTGTGTCACCCAAGAAGAGATACAATGGCTAGGTAGCGAGATGCAGGAAGGAAGCTATGGAGAGATCAACCTTCACCTCATGCAACTAGCATACAAAAGAGACTTGGTAGATAGCAAAGAGAGGGTAGAGAAGAAGAGAAATGAGAGCATTACCATCCCTAAGTACATACACCGATAATCAAACATGCAAGCAAGCAAGAAAACAAGCTAACATGCATCCATAAGCTCAAATGAGAGAGACGTCAAGCTCAAATGAGACAAATGGGACTATTCCTCATGACCGGCATTACACAAGCCGTAAGCTCGATCATCCCATGTCTCATATACAATAAGCACATTGTGCGGTTACAAAAGATAGATTAAAAGGTAATGTTAACCAGAGTGGTTAACATACCCCCCTCCCTAATGCAGGTCCATCCTCAGAGCTGGACGCGGATCTATCTATAGTAGTAGATCAAATAGGTTCGGATGAAGTCGCGGCATGAGGTTGGAGTAGGGGGGGCTCGATGGAAGAACTTGTAGCTTGTCTAGAAGGTGGTCTCCATCATGTCTTCAAAGGTCTGTACGTGCCAGGCGGGCATCCACATGATGCGCTCATAGTAGCCAAAAATCTGCTTGAGGTTTAGACCTTTGTTGTCAAAGGCCAACCCCTGCGTGCCATGGTAGTGGTCCTGGTCTAGAAAGGACTTCAGCAACATGATGATCAAGTGGAAGAAGCATATCGTTTTGTGATCATGGCTGGGCTTGGGACTTTGTCGTATAGCGGCGGATGAAGTCATTGAAGTGCATGATCATCGTCTCTTCAATACAAGGCTTTTGCGCTGACAGAGGAGCGAACCAAGGAAAGTTGAATTTAAGCTTCGGGTTCAGCTTCTGATCCATATGGAAAACATGCCATGCCCACCGTCTTTGTATAGGGAGGTAGTCCAGGCTGATGCGGAGTGCGTGAGGCGCGTTGCAATAAGTCTCCTAGATGAAAGGTTTGAGGAGGAAAGGGCGCCTCCGGGCCCCCTACTAGCCCATGAGTTTGAACGTGATAGGACGAGCAGCGAATGGCTGGCGTGGTATCCTCCACGCGCCCTTGGGGGGTGTTCTCACCACCACTGGTGATGCTTGGATTCAAGGTAAGGATGTAGGACATGGATGTTCATGCCGTCCATGATGCTTGTGATGGGATTTTCCTAGAGTTGTCAATGGAGAAGGTTGGCAATCGCTTGCTCGATTGAATGAGGGTGGAGGAGTTGTCGAGGTGGAGGCTCCCGTGTGGTGGCGAGGCTCCCGTATGGTCGAGGGGGTCCTGCCAGTTAAGAGGGTTGAGCAGAGGGTCAGCCTCCGCACACTCTAGTGGTGGCGGCGCGGCGGAATCTCTCCCTCTTCGAGATTTTGTGGGGAGGGCTACTGTGTCAGTGATGAATGAGGGTGGAGGAGTTGTCGAGGTGGAGGCTCCCGTGTGGTGGCGAGGCTTGCGTCGAAGAGGGGTGGGGGTTTTGTGGAGGTGGATGGAATGTCACGGAAGATGGTGTGTATTCCTAGCCATAGTTATAAAAAGGGGGGTGAGGGTGGTGTGGGAAAATGAATGGGGGGAGAAGAAGGTTGTTGGATGGAAGAGTGGGAGGGTGGATGTGCCAGAGGAGGGGAGTGGGGATGGTGGGGGTTGGGTGCTGGAAGAGGGGGGAGAGGAACCATGCAGTGGTGGAGGGGGAGGTGGGGGAGAAGAAGAGTGTGGCGGTGGGGGTGGTAGATTGCCATGGCCATCATTGCCGCTATCTTAGTTGTAAGAGGTAGGGCCTACTTTGGCGGCATCCGCAAGGCCGTGTGCATGGAAGAAAGCTTTGGCAGGAGCTTCTTCAGAGGAGAACTCAACAAGAAGGCGACATGAGAGTCGTCGAACTGGTAGATGCCAGTGGCAGCCATCACTTGCAGCTGCTCATGGCACTTGTGGGTAAAGGATGAGGAGGCCTTCGGTGTGAAATATGGGGGAAGAGCATCTACACAGAGGGAGAGGTAGGTGCTATTTACCACGTGCCAACCAATATCCTGTAGATAATGTAAAGCCCCGATAGAAATCTGGGAGGGGTTAGGATATGGGCAGAGAACTTCTGGAACTGAGAGGTCTATAAGCTCTACTGGGTTGGAGGGGAAGCCAAAATGGAGTAGTTGGCAATGGCTCGTCAAAATGGCTTGGAGAGGGTGTTGAGGGAGCTCATAGAAGTCGTGGAGGTGTTGGAAAGAGAGAAGGCCTTGAAAAAAGAAGTGGGGGATAAGGGTGATACTACTAGAGATGGGGAGCTTGGTGAGGAGGTACGTGTAATGCTGTCGGGAGAGGGGCTCGTCCAAGTAGAGGTTGTGCTGGAGGAGGTTCAGCTGGACGCTCCGAAAGTGGAGGTCAATGAGTTGGTAGGGGCTTTGTGGGGCGAGTGCTAGGATAGGGAGCTCCGTGGCTGTGTCCATCAAGGCATCTACCTTGCGATTGAAGGTGCTGGAGGAAAGAGAAGAGGGGGTGGAAGGTGGTTGTGTTGCCCGGGCTTCAGCGTCGCCTAGTTGCTTCTCTAGCTGGTGGATGGTGCCTTTCTGAGACTTCATAGAAATGCTAAAAGTCCATCTTAGTTTGCTCATGTGCCTCCTCTGCATCCTAGGCTTGATCTTGGGCATCATGTGCAAGGTTCTCCATGACTGACAGTTTGTGGTGTGCCCGCTGTGAGTAGCTTCATGTGCCTATTGGAGTTGCTACTAGAGGTCTGTAATGCGAGCGAGGGCATGTCCGAGCTGCTAAGTTTGCTCATCAAATTTTCTCTGGAGCTACAAGTTAAGCAAGTTGACTTGATAAAGATCTTCAGAGATCTGTCTTTCATGGGCCTTGGTGAGCAGCATCTCCCTCTAAGAAACAAAAGCCACCTCCTGTTGTTGACAGTAGATGCAATCCGTCATTTGTGTGATAAGCTCTCTGGCTATATGTGAAAATCCCAAGGCAAGATTGGGCACGTCCCCATGGGCTACATAAACACTTTCTACGTAAGCCTGGCTAGAGTGGAAACTTCCCGAGTGTGCCCAGAGGAGGGTGTTTATTGTATTCTATTGAAATGCATTAGGAGAGGAGGGTCCAGCCTCTATGAACAATGGGATATCTATGAAGCGGTCCGGTTGTGGTGTCTCATATAGATTTTGCTGAAAGAAATCTTGCTTCTATTTTTCCTCCTCCTTTGCGACCTTTTTGTTTGCCTCAGTAGAGTTGCCAGCTCCTGCTGTGTACGGCCTGGACTGGGTGGCGAAGGTACATGTGCTGTGCCCGCTAGCTCTTGTGTTGCCTCTTTGTGCTAGTGGGGAGTGGGGAGAAGTCTGTGGTGGGGGCAGAGATGTGATGATAGCATCGAGGCTGTTGAGTTGAATGGCGTGGGGCAACTCGGCCGCATTATAGAGTACTCATGTCAGTAGGGTGGCCCGCTGCCAGCTTCCCTTGTGGGTTTGAATAGACTTGATACAGCTCCTTGAAAAGGTACTCGGCCCAATTCACCATTTGGCCTTGGAGCACACATGCTAAAGTGGTCATGCTGCACCTACTAAACATGTATATCCAGCGAGTCATTAAAAACTATAAAGCCCGAGCTGACATGATCAGATCCAGTTGGGTGATGTTGGCCCACTCTACCCCATCTTTGTTTGGGTTCCCTCTGTATACTCCCCTGGCCAGATTGGGGGCATTGGTGATCCATACATAGGGTCGGTCCATGTTAGGGAGCTATAGGGCATCTTTGATGAGTTCCACATTGAGCTGGACCCTATGTGTTGCTAGCCAGTCATCGTCCAGATTTTTTCCTATATGAAGATTGGCATCATAGGTCTCTATAAAATATAAGTTGTTGTAAAGGTCGGGCCCCCATGGCTCCAAAGTAGGCAATCTGCCCAGGCCTAGTTGCTCCTACTTTTGTACAACTGTAGGGTCCACTACTACTGCCCTGTAACATGGCCCTGTGAAATATAGGAGCTTATGCTCCACCTTGTTGTTGTTCTTCATGGGGGGAGTGCATTGTGTGGCCATTGACCTACTTCATCGGGGCCTCTCTTAGATGAGATAGCTGGGTGGGATGTCGGGCATACTCCTCAAATCTGCCCCCTGCTGGTCCCTTCCTCCTCCTGATGGAGGTATGGTGGAGGACCTCTCGAGATGAGTTTAAAGTATCAGACATGGTGCAGAGTAGGTGTGAGAGCTCAAGAGAAAATTTTGCAAGAGTTTGGCTAGAGGGAAAGTTGAAAGTGAGGAAATGAGAGGGTGGGGCCCATATTTATAAGTTTCAAAAGGGTACGGCCGTGGTAGTTGAAACGAACGGCCTTGGCATACGTCCACGATATTACAAGCAAATGGCCATGGTGACTCAAATGAACGGCCATAGCAGTTGCAAAATAGGAGCGAACGGGTGCAGGCTTTTAAAATGGAGAAGGGAACGGGTGTTCGCTTGCAAAAACGAGAAGAGAATGGGCGTTCGCTTGCAAAATCTGAATGGAATGGGCGTTCGCTTGCAAAAATGAGAAGAGAACGGGCGTTTGCTTCAAGATTGAAAGTTGGTACGGTTGTGGCTAATTTCGAATAGGCATCCCAGTTAGTTGAGGATGGAACGGCTGGGGCATTTCACTACATGGATTGGAATGGCCGTGCCAAATTCGGATGGTCATGGCAAATTAGAACTTGAAAAGAGTACATTCGGTGACAAATTCAGAACGCTCGTGGCATTCTTTTTTTTTTGGCACCTTGAATTAGGTTTTGTACCCAAAGGCTATGCTGCTAGCACCCCATTGTGGGTTTTGTACTGACTGCATGCCCAATTTGCCAAGATGAGAAATCGATTTTGATTTGGTGATGGAATGGTCGGGGGTAGTACTTCCTTAAGGGATTCTGAGGTGGGTGGTACCTGAGACTAAAGGAGTTGATGATGGCATTACATTACTCCGTTGTAGCCTCACAATGATAGGTGGGTGAGTTGCTGACATTGAGGGTATATCATTCGTTAGCTCTGTCAGTGTGGCAGAATGGGGGTTCTTGTGTCACAAGCTTTTGCTTCCCTTTTTCCTCCTGAGCAATCTTTACATGCTCGATCTCATAGATGAATCCGGTAGCATCAATGAGTCTGTCGATCTCTTCGCGGACTGTCTTGGAGTATTTTGGGTTTATTGGGTAAGCCCATTGTTTGACCAACTTGGCTCCATCAACCATTGGAATGGTGTGTTGGACTACTTTAGGAGGTACACCTTTCATGTCCGTGTATTCCCAGGCAAAGAAATCCTAGAATTTTGTCAGTAGAGCGATAAGTTTGGTCTCTTCTTCTATAGAGAGGTCTTCCCCAATATACACCGGCCCCTCGGGTCCTCACTTGGGGCTGCCAAAGTTATCTCCTTGACCTTGGTTGTGGACCATCATAAGAGGTCCCTGGTTGCCCACTGTCAGACCTTTGAGCCAAATCATATTGGAAAAATTGGTTGGCCATCTGGAAGGTCTTGAAATGTTTAGGCACCTGTCTGGTCTCTTTGGCTTTAGCACTTTCAACTAGCCTTTTGGCTTCTTTTTCAGCTAGTGCTAACTTTTTGTTGCGTGCTGAGTGACAAAGCTTCTCTGATCCTGGTTTGGACTACTCGACAGGCCCTGCTGACTGTGGGATGGTTGTGTGGATCAACATGGAGCTATTAGCAAACTCCTTTTGCCACATTTCATTAAGTGGCATGTGCTTCCACCTCCCCAACATACTTGAGCTAGTGGGTATGTGAATCGTTTGGGAAGACGTATCGTTCTGGTCCAGGGAATCCCTCAGGCCTATGAGTTCTATGGGAGTGTGTGCCCCTTGATGGCTTTGCTCTAATATCCTGTTCAAGTTCTTGGGTGCGACATTGGGCAGGTATGCTGAACTAAGCATGTATAGAGATGTAATCTCTTGCCGTCTACCATAGAAAACCTTGTACCGATGCGCTTAGGCAAAATATCCAGGGTAGCAAGGATAGGCATCCAGTTCTCAGAGTCTTCTGGCTCTGGAAGAGGTGCACACTCCTCACTATCCTTTCATCTTCCAATGTCTTGTGACATGTCTGACACAGATGGACTACGGTGGATCGCATTGTTGTGACATAGTCCTCTGTGAATGGTCTTCCACTCATGGGGTGTACCTTCCACGTGCATAGATTGATCTTGAATGTTTGATCTTTTCCCTGAATGTATATGTAGTTGGTATCCCCCAGTCACATGAATCATTTTTTATTCTCTCATGAATGGTCTGCCAAGGATGTAGTCATAAGAAACTAGCTGACATCCAAAGTTCATCACCACACAAAGGTGTGGCGGCGGTAAGTAGTTCCAAGGATCTTAATTTTGAGATCCCTCAAGAGACTGATGGGTCTAGTTGTGGCTTCATCATCAAGTTTGACCAACAATGTGGTATCATCTAAGGCAGGTGCTCCCCATTGTAATAATGCTCTCTTGCTCCTCCATCCAAGAATTTTTATAACTTGGAGGCCATCAAAGGTGATCGGTAAAGCCGCATTGAGTTCGTCTCCTTCAAAGTATTATCCAAGTTTGTTCACTCGAACCGTAGGGGAGCCAGTTACCTTATGGGGTATAAGAAATTCTTCTTCCTTGGATTCATTAGAGCTATCCGGATCCACCATAGATTCGTGCATGCCTGCCGCCCCGAGGCATCCTTCTATCCAATCCTTCAGATCATTCCATAAGCTTGGGCTACCTTGGAGAAAGGTGTTGATAGGGATTTGGATCTAAGAAGAGAGGGAGGAGGAGAGACCTACAATCTCTCTTGGAGCAGGGGCTGTCCCGGAGGAAGGTTGGTTTGGCTTAAGCTCTTTTGTGAGTGTACGGTATGGGAACAAGGATTTCGGTGCTCATTCTCCTAAGATGGTCATCCCCCAGGTTTCTAATATATTTAGCCACCCTATCTCCCTTCTGAGGGGTAGCTGCTGCTTCTACTAGCCTTTGTGGGGGTGGCTGGTCTAGGAGCTCTCTAGGATATACTTGCGCTTCTTCTGTAGGTCTCAAATTTAAGACTCATGGGGGCATGGTTCAAGATAGGCTGTAGGAGGCTCATCTTCCATTTGCACTTGGCATTCCTTGACCAACTCTTGGGCTACCAAGAGCCTCTCTTTTTCCTCTATAGGGTTAGGATATTCAGTGAGATTTTTCGGTAGTTGGTGTGTGTCGATGGGTTCTTTGGCTCGGGTGGCAGAGCGTAGCAAATCTTCTTCTTCAAATGAAGAAGTCGATGCATGAGTTGTCGTGCCATCTTCTGAACCACTTTTGATAACCACCCGATTCTCACCCTTGCCAATCTTTGTGGCTTTCTTTCTTGAGCGCCTAGTCCCTCATGCTTGTTTAGGGGAACTTGCTTGGCCATGGTCTCGTGGGAGGTTGATGCCTCTACTACAACGTGAATTGTGGCCCTCTTCCTATTTTGTAGTCTCGTTACATCGTTAAGTAGGACTGCTCTGATGAAGCCGTATCTAACACTCAGCAAGTTAAGGCTGGTGCTCGGATTGGCTTCGTGAGCCCTTCCTATTGTTCCAAGTCTTAGCAGACAATCCTTATACATGTGATCAATACAACACCCTACACATAATGGAGTCAGGGCAAGAGCACCTGTAGAGGTGCTCACCATCCCTTTCTTGTTAGGACACTTAGCCACTGAAAGATCCCTGCCCCCTCCGCGCAACGAATTCAGGGGTGCTAGCAGCAGAAGTAGCACTTCTTGCGCAGGGCAGCAGAGCCTCTCACTCGGGGCCTCGCCCACGGATATCCAAACAAGAGACTAATCCCTCGGTCCTTCCAAAATCAAACCTATAAAAACTTCCCTCACCCAAAGCACGGGCGATTCTGCCAGGGTATTTTTATTCTAACGTAGTCAAGAGCCTTAACTAACCAAACTGATTCGACCGAACCAGTAAGTCACATGGTCAGATCAAGGAAGAAACTTGCACTTGGATCATAGAGACCAACGCTTTTTTCCTCATCGCTCGAGAGGCACAGCCGTTGATTCTTTTCCATAGAATAAGACTATCCGGGATTTACTTCATCTATCGTACCATAGAATAAGACTATCCGGGATTTACTTCATCTATCGTACCATAACAGAATTGAGTCTCATTTTAGGGATCTATCAGTCCAGCCTAACCCCATCCAGTCCCATGGGGGGTTAGCCAACCACCCAACCACCCAACCACTATAGTGATAAGATCCATTCAGGAATTTGGTTATGTTTTGTCCTGGGTACTAGGGAAAAGAGTTCCCAGGCCCCCTAGCCAGCGCTTCAAGCAAACTTCAAGATAGTCACACCACTTACACACCTAATATAAAATTACCTTTTCACATATTCAACTGTCTTTAAAATAATCTTTTAATGAAACCATAGTATCATTGATCATAATCCTCCAAAATATCCAGGTTGAATTCTAATTCCAATCATTCTTTCATCGCTGTACCTATGGCATCATTGGCAACAAGAACGCTCACCACCTATCCACTCAGGGGCCTTTTCAATAGTTCCTAGCTCATAGTACCCGAAAATATATTCACTTATAAAAATCCAGATGGACTCTCCGTTTTGAAGATCAACAAGATCAACCAACAGATCCATATAAAAGAGCCATGCCCCTAAACCCCGTTGTGTCCTTGCAACTGTTTGAAAAATGGGGCATTGATTTCATAGAGCCCATTAGTCCGGCGGCTCGATACATCATCGCAGCCATGGACTATTGCACAAAATGGGTCGAGGCAAGGGCTACCCGCAAGGCTGATGCACGATCCACTGCCAAATTCTTGTATGCGTCAATGATCACTCGCTTTGGATACCCTCTTAAGATCGTGAGCGACAATGGCACACACTTCATTAATGAGGTGATACAATTCCTCTTACAAAAGAAGTCCTAGTCACTCACATAAAATTCTCCCCTTACTTACCCCAAGAAAATGGCCAAGCAGAAAGCACAAATAAAGTCCTTTGTGCCATTCTAACCAAAACAGCCGAGGCCAACCGGAATGATTGGGAACAAAAATTGCATGTGGCACTCTGGGTCTATCGAACATCCTACAAGGCTACCACCAATACAACACCCTTCAATTTAACCTATGGTACTGAAGTGGTCATGCCTATGGAGTTCTTGGTTCCCAGTTTGCAAATTGAAGTAAAGGAAACACTCACAAGAAATGCCTTCGGGCTGTCGCCTATTTGAGCTTGAGAAGCTTGATGAAACACGTCTCCTCGTTGTCTATAGTATGATTGTCAAAAAAATGAGGCATAAACAGTGGTTTGATGACCAACTTAAGGACAAACAAATGAATGAGGGCGACATGGTTCTCCTCTTTAGCAAAACAAACCACAAAAAGAAACTCAGGCTTAGGAACTTACCTAGTCACTAAGATAACCCCGCAAGGCACAATGCGCATCGACGAAACACTCGACGGTGTCAAGATGGTAGGATATTTCAATGATAGCAAACTGAAACACTACTATGGCCCACTCACTGAGTCCACACTCTGGTCCATCCATGACAAAAAACAACGAAAAACACAGCATGAAGAGATGAAAGAAACCGCCCAATGAGAGGCTAAAGAATGCCAACCCAAACTTCAAGGGAAAAACATCGTGGGTCAACATGGCCCACCAAGTAGTAGACCTTGAAGAAGAAGATTGGGAGGTGAAACCTGCTTGGTTGTGGTTAGGAATGACCACCTCGACAAGCTTCACCCAAAAATTGGATCTTGTTGATATAGGGGCTAATCACAACTTGATGTCCTATGACACATGGCTCTCCCTTGGGAGGCTCCCATTGAAAGAGACCCTTGTCACGGTCACAATAGTGGCCTCACAAGCAATTCAATATTTAGGCACAATCACAACCTTATTCCACATTGGAAATAATCCTTTGGAAGGGAAGTTTTATATGATGCCTGCAAGAACTATGTGTGAGGAAATTCTTCTTGAACGAGGATGGATGGGACACAACCGTTGCAACATCGATTGGGATGCAAGGACTGCCACCCTACAACTGGCCTCTGACTAGGTTACAGTCCTAATGACAGAAGAAGAACCCGTGTCCTCCGATCATTCATTCCAAGATGATAACCCCCCTTCTTCCCTCACCACTATTATTCCTTTCTCCGATCAACACCGATCTTCCATACCGCTTAAAAAGAGGCCTCTCCCCACTTTGAACACCCAATTGCCTCACTTATCCTCTCACCACTACCCAATTCTATAGTAGCCCAATCCAACATCCCCAATGCCACCACCACTTCTGACCCCCCTCGCAAAACTAACCTCACTAACAACACTAACCCTACTAACAAATCTAACCGACACACAGGGCATGCACTCTTGCCACCTAAGAAGCTTCTCACGGCCCAAGGGTATTATGAAGGTACCACTACTCTATGGAGCCCCCGTCGATCCACTTCCCACACTCACATAGTGGCAACACCAGCTCCTTGTCCCTCTCCAAGGCAACCCATTCGACAACCCCAAGCCCACAGGGTACATGACCATCGTCGGCCCAAATGCTCCCCAAGGCCAAACCATCCTCGCTCACACCCTAAGCTTTGCCCAAAGACAAATTACTGGTGGATCCCCAAGCCTCTACTTCAAGCTCAAAACTACTATCAAGGCAATCGCTAAATTTGGCTTCCGAAACCTCCAAGGTACCCCCTTCCTCCCCTTGTCCTCTCAAAGTTGCCAACATTTCAATGGAATCCCAAAGAGACCTCTGCCACTACTATTGCACAGGCAAAAAGGAAACAAAAGCATCACGAAGCACCCTTTCCCCCCCAAATGAAACCCATGGTCCCTGATTGTGATATACCCTCGACTTTGGCTACTCCCCCACCCCTCATTATCTGGCTCCCTCAATGTACTCCCACTCAACCCTTGGCCCCTCCACCCTCCTACAGCAGCTCGCTCCTTGAAAGCCTCTGAAGGGATATACCAACCTCGCCACCCACCACCAAATTGGAGCCATCTTCTCACTTTAGCAAACTGGGCGCACGGAGTCAGTACAAAACCTGCAATGGGCACTGGCTACATAGCCCAAGGGTACAAAACCTATTGCAAGATGCCCCAAATATATATATATATATATATATATATATATATATATATTGAAGCCACGATCATAACAACTTCAAGCCATGGCCATACCAACCATCTGCCATGGCAGTCCCTGGAGAAGCCACGCCCGTACCCTGAAGAAGACACGCCCTTACCTTCCTAGTTGCCTGGCCGTACCAATATTTGCCATGCTCGTGTCCTTCTTGCAAAACTATAAAAAGGGGCCCACCACTTCATTTTCCTCACTCTTTTCTCTCTCTCTAGCCAAACCCTTGCTAATTTTTTCCTTGAGCTTTCACCTTCCTGCCTTCTATCCTCCACACAAAGGCCGAGCACTCCAACTCCTCCCTCAAAGTCCTCACCCACACCCCATAGAAGAAGAAGCATCCAGGTGGGGACTACTTTGAGGAATATGCCAAGCACCCCACACAAGTGTCTCATCTCGGGGAGCCCCTAATGTGTCAGGTCAGTGGACACACGTCTACAGCCTTATGAAAAATAATCATAAGGTGGAGCACAAGCTCCTATATTACACAGGGCCTTGCTATAGACCTATTGCAGATCCGACTATAGTAGCCCGCCTGGAGCAGATTGGGCTAGGCGGATTGCCCACATTGGAACCGTGGGGCCCCGACTTGTTCAACTAAATTTATTTTATCGAGAAATACGATGCCAATGCTGCCCACTAGACAGGTGTTGGGGATGCTACACGCCAAGCCCAGACCGTCCATCTAAGTCTCGATGTGGTCCACAAAGCCCTGCACCTCCCGAGTATGGACTAGCCGTACAAGCGAGACTGACCAACTCCACCCATCTGGCTCGTGGAACTTACCAAGGTACCACCACCAAGGATGGGGTGGAGTGGTCAAACATCACCAAGGAAGAACTTGTCATGCCGGCCAGGGCCCTACCCTTTCTTCTAACCACTCAATAGACAAATCATTTCAGCAGATGCAGCCTCTCTACACTCGCCAAGATCAACCAAGGCACACCCGTCAATTGGGCAAAGTACCTGCACAAGGAGCTACACTCTGTATGTGCCAACCCACAAGGAAAGCGTCCCTACTCATCACAAAAGTGCTTTACCATGCTGTAGGATAGGAAGAACTCCCCAGGGCCATTCAGCTAGAGGGGCCAAGTGTAGTTCCAACCTCTCCCCCTCCCCCTTGCTCCTCTCCCACCTCTCCACCCCCCAAGCACCATCACCCCAACCCTCAGCCACAAGAGCAGGCTCCCCCCCCAATCCGCTGGCCCAAGCCATTAAAGCCCACTGCCAAGCTGCTGAGGAGGAGGTGCAACGAAAATCCTTTTTTGACCTAAACCTATATGAGACCCCACCCCCTTCAGGCTCCTCTCCATTCCTTCCTTACTTCTCGGAAGCTGGCCCATCTTCCCCTGCCTCCTTTCGTAGAAACACATTGGAAACCCTCCACTGGGCATGAACAGGTGGTTTTTGTTCACATGAGGCTTACTCTGAAGGCATCCGTTCATCACATGGAGAAGTGTCGGACTTCGCCCAAGGCTTCTCACACTTGGCTTGAGAGCTTATCACAGCCATATGATGGATTGCATGTCCAGACAGTAGGAACTAGCAACTGTGGCACAACAACAGATGTGGCTTGCAAAGGCCCAGGAGTGTTGCCATATATATAGGCAGTGATGTGTGTGAACACACTTAGGACCGTCAGGGCACTTTTTCCCTCCTTAGGAGGTTTTTTCCCTCGGCTTGTATATACGCCCATTATTCTAGGGCTAACTTATCTTTATACATTGACACAATCTAATACACTGTATGTTGTGTGCATTCTTGCTTCTTCTTCTCCAAGCTTTGTGTAATTTCCTGCAACCCTAATTCCAACAATTGGTATCAGAGCAGGCATCGGCTCCCAGGGCTACTCCGCTAGCACCCTCCGACTCACGTTCTCCGATTGAGGTGAGCTTTCACGAGTGCTTGCAGGTCCCTAAACTCTGCAAATAAGCCCATAGGGCTTGGCATTCTCAGAAATTGTATCTGAGGTCGTTTCGGGCTCCGTTTTTGCATTACAAGCTCTGTACATGTGTTTTCGTCAATGCAGTTTTCTGCAAAACAGGCATACGTATTCTATTGTGGACCGTGCTACATAACACGAGTTGTTTTCTGTTCAGTCTTTGCTTCATTACAGGTAACTTTTGCATCAGTTTTAGTCAGTGGCCATGGCTGATAATAGCAATGATGTATTTCGCATGTTGTCTCTGCTGATGACAAATTGGATGGAGATAGCAACTACCCACTTTGGGCATACATGATGCAGCATGTTTTGGTTGCAAAAGGAGTGTGGAACATTGTGCAGGGTATGGATGTACGTCCAGGTTCTGTGGATGTAGGATCTGTTGAGGATGTTGCAGGTTCTAGCAGCTCTACTGTTGCTGTTATTTTACCCACTACTGAACAAGCTCGTTGGGATGGTAAAGATGCGCAGGCTCATGCCTTAATTACACTTTCTGTCAAACGTAACATCACTCCTCATATTCGTTCAGCTAAAACAGCAAAACAGGCTTGGGATATTCTAGCTGGTTTGTATACAGGTCGTAAAACGAGGCAAAAATCTCTTACCTGCGTAAAGAGATGGAATCGAAGATTATGCAGGAAGATGATGACATGAATGTCTTTCTTGCTGAGATTAAAGATCTCAAGGAACAGTTGATTTCTGTAGGTGAGATTATTCTTGATCATTCTCTTGTGCAGACTGTTCTTGATGCTTTACTTGAGTCATATCAGACTTTTGCTTCCATGTGGAGACTTGTTACTGAGGACAGACCTAATGTTGTCAAGTATGATACTTTAGTCAACAAGCTCTTGCAAGAAGCGCAGTCCAGGCAAAACAGCGTGCAGTTGATCAGGCATTTGTTGCTGCTTAGCAGAGAAGAAGTGGTAAGGCAGCCCCTTCCACTGTTTCTTCTCCTATTAGTAGGTCTGCAACTTCTTCTCCTTCCACAGGTAGCAACAATAGGTCTGAGAAGGCTCTTGATAAAGGCAAGAAAAAAATTAGGTGCAACTATTGTAAGGCAGTTGATTATGTCATTAAGAATTGCCCTAAGCTAAAGGCTAAAGAGGCAAAGAAGAAAGAGTCAAATGCAGCCACAATAGCGGATGCTTCTACAAATGCAGATTCTACAAATGTTATGGCCTCATCCCGAATATTCTTATATTCTGCCCCATTGGAGTTATATGAGCTCTTCTTCTGCATAGAATCCAAGGGCATCTTGTCAAAAACATGGGCGTGTACCTTGACTGGTGGTGGGAGCTATAGAGCTCCACATATTAGATCTTCTGTGACAATCTAATACACTATGTGTTGTGTGCATTCTTGCTTCTTCTTCTCCAAGCTTTGTGTGCTTTCCTGCAACCCTAATTCCAACAAGGAGCAACAGAGCTAGGGATCTCTTTATGACGCCACTGTCACCAACCTCAATCTCCACCAATGGGCACTAGAAGATCGAGAGGCAGAACTTCAGCAGCATGACAGCTCTAGGTGGCACAGGAAGCAAAATAGCGAGCCTACATGCCCTTTCCCTTGCCCAAGCCAAAGCACAGGACCTCTGACAAAGAGTGGCCACAACTGAAGAAAACCTCACAATCACCAACCTCAACTTTCAGCAGTATCATGAAGTCGTAGAGGAGGCCCTCCACCACAAAACCTCACTACTCGAAGCTGTGGAAGCTCGGGTCGCCCAACCCCCACCCACCCCATCTGGCCCTATCCCCAGCGCGCTCGAAAGAAAGGTCGACGCATTGATTTACCCCACCATGGAGCTCCCCATCCTTGCCATTCCTCCCCAGAACCCATCCCAACTCCTTAAGCTTCATTTCTAAACCATTCGTCTGAACTTACTACAACATGATATTTTCATCAACGAACCCCTCTCACAAGCCACCTTCTCCTATATCCTAACCAAACTCCCACTTCATAGCATCTCCCTACTACTGGCAACCTTCTTCTTTCAGGGCTAGCTTTCTTTCACCCACCCCACCATCTTTTTTAAGCTCTCGGCCCATCCCCTCCAAGCCAATCTCATGAACTGGTCACATCTCGTGCTGGGTGGGGGTGGCGGTGGTTGGGTGCTTGTGCTGGGGTGAGATGAACTGGGAGGAGGGGGTTGATGTGGGGGAAATGAGGGTGGAGGATGCTGATGGGGGTGGGTGCCTGGGGCTCCTCTGCCGCTACCGTCATTGTTGTTGTTGTTTTCTTCGTTCGTCATCAAAGGAGGTGTTATCAGGGGCTTTTGGAGTGGAATAAGGCTTTGGCTTCAACGGCTTCTTGGGGGGTGAACTCCATGGGGAAGGCCATGTGGGAGTCGTTGAACTGTATTATCCCATGGCCTGTATCACCTCCATTTGTAGATGGCACCAATGGTAGAGGATTAGGAGACCCTCAACTGTATACGACGGGAGATCGCAAGGCATTTGTTGTTGCATATACGATCTAGTGCAGTGGAGGTATCAGAGGGTGTTGGCTATTCAGGGGGAGGAGTAGGACCAACCACATGGACCTTGTCCTACGACCATACCTCGACGCCAAGCACCGTATCTAGAAGCGCGATCACCCCCCTCGTCAAGCATCGCAACTAGAAGCGCGAGCACCCCCCTCATCAACGTGGTGGCTACCATAGGCCCCCCATCGCCGCCATCGCTGCTCACCCCATCACGTTCGAATTCATGGGAGAGTAGCCGACTTGGCGACGTCCTTTCCTCCTTAAGCCCTTCATATGGGATAGGTACTACAAAGCATCGTGCCAGCTCCGAATTAATCCAGAGTATCTACTGATCCACCAACACTAGGTCTGGAACATTTTCTATCAGGAGCAAGCAAAGAACGCAAATCTTCTTTACAACTTCTCGTGGCGTGCTCCTATGATGCCCCAAAATCCTTGCACAAAAGAGACCATGCTCAAACGCATCCACGACTTCATCACTAGATACGAGTAGGTGTCGGATCCAATAGAGCCACCATCCGGTTCCTCATCATCACTCTCTTGGATACCTTCCAGGATTGGTGACACTACCACGAGGTCAGTCAAGGTTTAGCCTTCGACCTCAACAAAGGCCCCGCTCCTGAAGCAACTTTTTGGCTACTACAAGAGCATCCAGTGGATGCCTACCTAGCACCTATAGACGTTTGAAGATATGATGGAGATAACCTTCTGGACAAGTTACAAAGTCTTCCATTGGGCCCCCCACATCCCACCTCGCGTGATGAGACTTCATCCGCACATACTCGATCTACTACTGCTAAATCCCTTGCCAGCTCCGAGGATGGACCTGGATTAGGGAGGGGGTATGTTAACCACACTGGTTAACATCATTTTTCAAGCGTGGTTATGCTTCTTGTAATTCATCATTATGTAACCATGCTAAGCACTTATTGAGAAAAGATATATGGGATGACCAAGCTTACGGCTTTTGTAAGGCCGGTCGTAGGAATGAGCTAGATGTACATAGAGCTAGGAAGCCAATTTTGGGCCCTTAATTGTAAATGGGCAGCTCGCCCCATTGTAAAAAGTGATCTCATGTATATAAATGATTTTATGGAATATGAAAGGGGACAATATTGAGTCTTGCCTTCTCTCTCACACACACTCTCTTGTGTTTATGGTTGTAAGCTTGTGTTTGTGAATGCTTGCTTGCTTGATTGAGGTGTATGCATGGAGTGGATGGTGTTAATCTAAGCTTTTCTTCTCCCTTCTCTTGTTTTCCTTTCAAGATCCCTCTTGCATGCACATTGGCATTGAGTAGAGGTGGAGCTCTCCATAGCTCCCTTCTTCCTTGCTCATTACCTAGCTTGTGGATCTCCATTTGAGTGACACAAGTGGAGGTGAAGTGAGCCCCTAGCAGCCTTACATCGGGGAGTTAACCCTCATTAGGGTTGGCTAAATGCAAGTCTCTGAATTAACCCTTGCATGGCATCATTCTCTTCTCCTCTCCCTCTCTTGTGCAAGGTAGTATGTTTTGGTCAACAGGAACAAAATAATGGACTCCACAACTTGGGCTAGAGGGGAATGAGATCTCCCTCACCCATGGTCTCTATATATAGGAAAAGTAGGTCCATCCTATATGCACAATGCCGCATGGCAAGCATAGGTGATTCCTCAAAAAGATACACAATGAAGCACAATGTTACCCAAATCATATGGCAAACCATATAGGATATGTGCACCAAAGTGATATGCATATACATGTGTGTGTGCACTATCATGTGGAGATGGTAGGTAGTGCAAGCTATGGTTTATGGAAAGAGGTTAACACTTGCATATGCTCACTCAAAGTGTTGATCAAAATGCACATTTTGCTTTTGATGTTGGTGGTGTTGGTGTTGATGTTGATGTTGATGTGGCTCCTACTGCTCATGGGATGTGTGCATTATGCTCCCTATGATGTTGTTGTTGTATATGGACTTGGAGAGCTACATATAGAGCTTCCATTGATGCAACTTTGCATGTAGTTGCTTATCTATTTAATGTATGTTTTCCAATAACAAACTTGAGTCTATTTTAAGAGAACTAGAATAAAATGCTACTACTTACCCCCTCTCTCCTCCTCTCTTCTCTCTCCTCCTTCCCCCCTCCACCACATGTTCAAGTATGGTCTTCTTAAGATGTTTTGGATTTGATTACTAAGCATTTCTTAGGGTGTCGTCTGCACACCTTACTCTTCAAATCAACGATAACAAAAAAATGCATCCATAATGCTAGGGTACTCACCATACAATGCCTATTTGGGTTGGTCTCAATGTTGTCTCTTTTTTGGGTGGATTCACACCCGCACATTGACTTTGCTCTCTCCAATCGCTTTGGGTGTAGCAAACCGGGTCGTGTAGAGTAGGGACCTAAAGTCTACATGTAAGAGGGCCTAAGAAAAAACTAAGAGAGCTTGATTAAAGCCTTGAGTGAGGGAGAGTGAGGTTTAATCCTTCATAAAAACCATTAAGAGCTTGTGGAGAAGTGAGATCTGATTTCTTTTGATGATTAACACTGTCTTGTGAGCTCTTCCATATCTGGCCCTTATTATGCACATGCATGTGTGGGTATGTGTGTCATTGGTGAGAAGATAGCCTTATCCGGCTACTATCGACACCCGATAATAAGCGACGATCAAGGCAACACCGCCACCACTGGCAAGAAGCCATCGACATTAAAAAAATGGCCCCATCCGACTACTATTGGCAACCCGAAAAGCGACAATCAAGGCAACACCGCCATCGGCCAAAAGCCATTAGCAAGAAGATTGCCTCATCAAGCTACTATCGGGGGCAATCCCTGGTTTTTAGCGACAATCAATGCAACGTCAACAATCCATGCCTTCCTCCCGATAAGTGCAAGTGACCACTTCACCCTCCTTTTACTACTTATTTTGGCTCCCCACCACTGAGTGGGTAGAGCACTCCCCCCATGAAGGGTAGAGCTGTTAAGGCTACAATTGTTTGCAAGTACCTTACTCAGAGACCCCAATTACCAAACCACCCGCAAACCCAAAAGAAAATCCCACTACCACCAAACCCAAATCAACTTCCACTTCTAGCTAGACCCTTGGAAGTTTTTGGTGTGCAATCAACCCTCTTCACACTAATATCCATTTTCCACTAGCACTTAAGCACATAGAACCGAACCATCCTTCCTACCTTGTGGTCCATCTAGAATCTAACCACTAACCCATGCCTTTCGTCAGTCGCACACCCAATGGCCTAAACTACAACTTATCAAGGCTTTCCAACCCCGAATCCCATTCTTGCATGCAACATCCATGCCTCATGCCAACACCTTGCATGTTTATCTCCTAATCAAATCGGCATCCGAATCATAATCTATGTGGAGCCATTGGATCCATGCACCTAAATTGTGATCTTTACATAAAGCAATGACTTAGTCCACGACACTCTACATCTCACTCTTCGGCACCAAACTTACCTACATCCGTGCTAATCAAGCGAGGTACAAATGCCCACAGTTCATTGCAAAATGTATGCCCATTATTGCGGCATTCCACCACCATTTCACCCCCTAAGCCTGCGAACTCTCTATACTGCTTTTCTTTGTTCCACCGACATCAAGCAAGTGGACTGTATAGCCACCAACGTTTCAAAACAAGGCTCAAGAAGCACTCAAATCCACTCGACAAGCCACCCATAGTTCGCACTTTACCAATGTTCCTACCAAAATGGTGTCCTAAATTCTTCCATTCTCATGGACCACCAATCTCATCCACACCCACCTTATTGGCCAGCCTCATTACACATTAATCACCAATTCTTATCTCAAATCATGTGTAAGAGTCGAACAAAGCAGACAAATCAATATTGAAGAAAGCATAGTATTGGAGTTTTTATTGGAGAACAAGCTTCTATATGGGCCCACCTTTTGCCCCACCAATAACAATGCATGCCACCTGCAATATATCCACGGGCCTACCTTTTGCCCACCAATACCAATGCATGCCACCTGCAATATATCCATGGGCTTTGTAGGTTATAGACACATAGGCATTGTTCCTTCTCAAACCTGTGTTGAGCCTCATCTTTGGATGGCAAGACACGATTGGGTGCATGCCCACCATGGTCCCCCCATCTTTGCAAAGGTTATAGACAGGTAGGCATGTTTCTTCTCAAACTTGTGTTGACACCCATCCAGGTACATCTCTAGATGGGGGGACCATGGTGGGCCCATGCGTGGCCCATGGTATAACCCCTTTCTTGGACCTCCCCAAATCAACATGAACCTTCTGTGGCCTCATCTTTGACCACACCACCCATTCAATCCATTGTGGCCCTATTGCAAACACCAAATCCCTTAAGGCACAGGGGCTGTCCAGCTCCCTTACAGAGCTCTGGGCACAACCATGTGCAAATCCGATGTCATGTCCTCAAACACTCTAATGATCGTAACTCCCCTAGAAAAGGGATATCAAGTAAATGTCCAAGAAAGCAAAAAATAGAGTTGAAGAAAGCAGTTAAGTTGGAGAAGTGTTCTTGTTGGACACATACATGCACACCTTCTGCCCCCATTGCCCATGCAGGTCACCTCCATATTTCACTACGGACATCATACTTTTTTGCTTCTCGTATTGCATGGCACTGCACATAAATGCATGCACATAAAACTAACCTCATCAATGCCAACCCTCTAGGTACATCTCTGGATAAAAGTGTGCATATACCATCCATAAGGTGCTTCATCATCTTACTTGCATATAATGAAAGCCCATTTGTTTGTAAGAATCTATGAAGCAGCCTTACCTTGCACTTAATGCCAAATACGGAAGTCACAACTTCGTGTATATACTTGCTTACATTAGAAATAGTGGCCCTAGACCCTTTTGAAGTTATGGTCAGCTAAGTGTAAACACTAGTCGTTTGTATATAAGTTAATTTTGACATTAAGCAATAGATAATCATTGTAATACAAGCATTAGAGTACTTTAAACATTCAGAATACTTGTGAGATCTCCCTACACTCTTTCTTGCTTGTATTTTGTTGAATCCTTACATAGATTGATGGTGTTTGCATGGATAGAATTGATTGTAATCTTCTTTCTCTCATGAGCTTCCCTTCTACCTACCTCTTGTGAGATTGAACTGCCGCCGTGAAGGTAACCCTTTTCCTCCCTCTATCTAGGCAGATAAAGCTCTCCCTCTACACCCATAGCCATGGAAGTTCTCCATCTAGGTGGATAGAGTTCTCCCTCCACACCAATAGCAATGGAAGCTCTCCAACAAGACAATGGACTAAGGACTGGGGATGGAAAGTTGCATTTCATGGCAAAGCTCCCAATGACATCATTTGTTATGCAAAGGCAAGGTAAGCTCTTGAGTTGAAGAGAAGAGGACCTTGAGAAGTGGGGAGACACCCTTCACACACTTAGAAGGTGAGGGGAGGAAAAAAGTTGAGACTTGAGACACCCGCTCATTGGGGAGACAAGGGGATTTTCCTCTCAAAAGTAGGCTTGGAAGGGAGGCTTGGGAGTGGCTTCTTTAAAATAAAAATATAAATCTTAAAGTCCCACATACCTCAATGTTTTGGATTGAACCATTTTTAGAAACATCATAGTTAAGTGTGCTTGTTCATAAGAACCTTAATGGGATGGGTGACCTCCCCGTATCTTTTTTCTATCCATGGTCTTCAATATTTTGGCCATACACATAGTTTGGAGTTGTTGAACAAGGAAAACTTGGCTACTTGGCCATGCTTAGGCCTAACTTAGGGACTCCATAGCCCACCTTGGCTCCTTTTTTGAGTGCATACATGCACGGACCACATTAAGAGAGTCTCAATTGTCTCTACTACAAATACTGTGTAAGCATTTGTGTTTACTTTTGTCAAACTCCGAGGCCTAAATTAGATTTGCCAGACATTTTTAAGGTCCCTAAGAGGCTATTTGCATGCAAATTAGTCTTTCTTGCATTGCTAAGCTAACACCTCAAGAGAGAGAAAATGCAAGAGTGTGATGCCTAGTTTAGGAGAGGTGAACTTCAC
This sequence comes from Cibotium barometz, assembly GCF_041138505.1. Lineage (NCBI taxonomy): Eukaryota > Viridiplantae > Streptophyta > Polypodiopsida > Cyatheales > Cibotiaceae > Cibotium > Cibotium barometz. The sequence continues at coordinate 22,179,853 of NC_141110.1, forward strand.
CATGCACATGGAAATGCCCTAGAAGTCACTTAAAATCACCTTGATAAAAATTTCCAATCTCATGGCTAAGTTTGATGGAACAAGTGATCGATGGAGTATCTTGAGAAATTTGAACACACCTATAAAGCCTTTGGAAACCCGGATTGGCCACAAAGGTACAAGCCTAAAATTTGTGTTTAGAGGGCAAAGCAAGTCAATAGTTTTGAACCTTAAGGCCCAAGATAAATGTTAATTTTAGAACATTAAAGGAAGCCTGACAAGGTCCTAAGTGGAGTGCAGCAAGAGAACTCTACACAATAAAGCAAAAACGTGAGGAAGCCATATGGGATCACATCTTGTGTGTATGAAAACCCTAAACTCACAATGTGAGGACTCAGAGAAGCTAATGACACATAAATGAATAGATGTTTTCTCATGGGATTGAGGAAAAATAGTTTGCACAACTTTATACAACTTGACCATAGTCTCAAATCTAGATTCTTTTGATTAACACGTTGGAGGATAATTGTGGAATGAGATCTCCCTAGTCTAAAACTGAGTAGAAGCAAGGAATAAAGGAAAATTGATCTTTAGAATATCAAAGGAAGAATTCTATATTGCCTTGCTTGAGAACTTCCAATGAAATGGCCAGAAGGAGGACGAGCTTAATCATCAACAATCTTTATAACCCCTTCTGCTTGTGGCGTGTACATTGCCATCACTATACCCAATGTGTTGTGTACATTGCCATCACTACCAATCAAATTCATACTATCTGTACCTTGCAAAATTTTGGGTAATGACACTTCAGAGTGACTCCATCTACGTGCAACAAATGCACAAAATTATCTCAACTATTGATGGTTACACTCTAACCCTAAATGATAGGTGTTTCACTTCTTGCACCATCGACTAGCACCCCACGTGACCCAATCAATGGCCCATACGTCTCAAGCCAAAGAGATTCCATTGGGAAATCAAGTCCCAAAGAAACAAACTAAGGGGTAGCTGTTATTGCGGAAGCAACTAGACAATCAATGTAGTGCTTCTACTACAGTGGACCACACAAGACGTTGATACCAACAAAAACGGGTGAATCTTACTCTGGCAAGGGTAGCCCTATAATACTATGAAAGTATGCAAAAGTGTGGATTCCAAAGAAAGCCAAAACACTCCCTAAGCTTGCACAAAGGAAGACACCACAAAGGCAACAACTACCAACTCATAAGCTGGTCGTGTGAAATAAATATCCACCGGTTGCAAAATTGAACTAGCAAATCGGTGGACTCCAGTGGTGTTTTGCTACAATTGTGGAAAATCTCATGACAATATTGCGAAGTTATTGTTTTTGTCACAATACTTAAAAGCAATTTTATACAGAGATTTATGACTATGTAGTGTGTTGCCCACCATTGTTATTAGAAGTTAAGGCCGGCTTCACAAACACATCCGCAAATTATCGGTAGAGAGTAGTTGGGCATCATTTTTTGGTTTCACAAAGTCCGGACTGCCGAATGATGGCGCACCTTTTTTTGCGTCCGAGCAAAATCTTGTCCAATGAGCCAAGGCCATCATTCCATACTACCAAGTTTAAAACCTGTCCGGCAGAATGGAGAAGTGGCCTGTAATTGTTGGGCCCTCTAGCGAAGGTAAGCTAGGCTCTTAAAAATGCTGTCCAGCACTTTAACAGCCCAAAGACACAGCAGGATGAAACCTTATGAGGCAAAATCAAGGCGAAATTTCTTCGTCCAGAGACAGAATCTATTCTCTCCTGCAGGCATGCTCGAAGAAGAACGACTTGGCGGCATGCAGGGGGGTCTACTCCCTCATGATCAAAGGTGGGCTCGACTCAATTGCTGTTCTGGGCGACCACCTGATCCGCCTGTTTGCCTCTTGCGGAAGCTTGCCAGATGCAAACCATGTGTTCAACCAAATTGCAAAACCATCCGTATACACATGGAATGCGATCATCTCAGCACACATAAAGCTTGGAAAAGATAATCAAGCCCTTGAGCTCTATCACACAATGCAGCACGTGGGCATCCTTCCTGACAAGGTAACATTCTCTACCATTTTGAAAGCATGTAGTAACAGTAAAAGCATAGAAAAGGGAAGATTTACACATGATCAAATTGTTATACATGGCATCTCCTTAGATGTTGTCATGGGTGGTGCCCTAGTTGATTTCTATGCCAAAGTTGGAACCCTAGAGGAAGCTTCTAGAGTGTTCCATGACTTGCCACATCATGATGTGGTCTCATGGGGTGCCATGATGGCGGGGTTTCTGCGGCATGGCCATGGCCATACTTCCCTAGTCTTTTTTCAGCGCATGCGTCATGAGGGCATGTTGCCCAGCAAAGTGATATTTCTGCTCGGCTTGAAAGCATGTGCTAGCATCAAAGCCATAGCACAAGGCATGCTGATTCATGATGAAGTAAACAAAGTTGCTGTTGAGCCTGACACGTTTCTACAGAGCATTCTTGTAGACATGTATTTGAAATGTGGGTGTCTAGAGGAGGCACAAAGAATTTTTGAAAGATCGGAGCATCGAGATCTAGTGTTGTGGAGTGCCATGATTGGTGGATATGCCCAATGTCAAAATGGTCTGCCTGCCCTTGAACTTTATCAGAGAATGTTACAGGAGGGCATTTCACCAGACAAAGTTGTTTTCTTATGTGTCTTGCAAGCATGTGGGATTGATGGAAGTGTTTCGGAAGGCAGGCTGTTACATGATCAGATCATCCGAAAAAGACTTGAATCAGATGTGGCAATTGGGAACACCCTAATAGACACATATGCGAAATGTGGGGGATTAGATCAAGCACATAGGCTTTTTCAACAACTGCCAGATCGAGATGTGGTATCATGGGCTGCCATCATGTCAGGCTATGTGCACCATGGCCAAGGTCCTCATGCTCTTGAGCTATTTGTCAAAATGCAGCTGGAGGGGATTAAACCAAGCAAAACTGTGTTTTCTTGCATTTTGAAAGCATGCTCTAATATAGCAGCTCTTCAACAGGGCCATCTTATACATGGACAGCTTATCAAACTTGGGCTCAATGATGATCCTATCATTGGTAATACACTTGTTTACATGTATTCTAAATGCAGCATCCTGAAAGAGGCTCATAATATGTTTGACAGGTTGTCAAACAAGGACGTGGTTTCATGGAATGCCTTGATTGCAGGATATGCTGAGCAGGATCAGGGACACCGGGCACTTGAGCTGCTGGGGACAATGCAACTGGAAGGAGTAAAGCCAGACAAAGGCATTTTTTTGTGCAGCTTAAGTGCATGTGGCAATCTAGGAGCATTTCAACAGGGTAGGAGGATACACCATTCACTTCTTAGCCTTGGAGTGGAACTAGATACAAAACTGGCAAGTGCCCTTGTGGACATGTATATCAGATGTGGAGCATTGCAAGATGCGCACACAATATTCAATAGTTTAAGAAATTCAGATGTGGTTTTATGGAGTGCATTGATTGCAGGCTACTGTGAGCATGGGCAGGCTGCTCTTGCTCTTAAATTTTTTGAGAGAATGCAAGAAAGTGGTATGGAACCGGACCAAATTACATACTTGAGTGTTATCAGAGCGTGTTGTGATCTAGGAGCCCTAGAGAAGGGCAGAATTTTACATTATCAGATTGTTGGAACCCAATTTGATTGTGATGCTGTCATCGGGAGCACTCTTATTGACTTATATATCAAATGTGGGAGCATAGAGGATGCATGCAAAGTATTCAATGGATTGCCGAATCGGGATTTGGTGTCATGGGGTGCAATGGTAACAGGGTACGCTTTACATGGCAATAGCAGGCTGGCCAACCAATGTCTTAAGGACATGCAGCAAGAAGGCTTCAAACCAAACGGTGTCATCTTTACTGGTATTTTTGTTGCTTGCAGTCATGCTGGCCTTCTGGAGGATGGCTGCTGTTATTTCAAACACATGAGAGATGACTTCGGCATCTTACCAAGCAATGAACATTATGATTGCATTTTAGATCTTCTTGGACGTGCAGGTCAGCTCAACCAGGCTACAGATCTACTTCAGACTATGCCAAGCCCAACAAATGTTTTAGGTTGGACGTCGATGCTAACTGGCTGCAGAACGTATGGAAACATGGAGGTAGGGAGACAATGCTTTGCTCATGTTGTCCAACTGAAGCCAGACGATGCAGCAGGCTACGCTCCCATGTCCAGTATCTTCTATGATGCTTGCTTGTGAAAAGATGTTCACAAGCAGTGTTTTAGTCAAGGCAAGATGGGCAGGAGAAGCATGAATTCTAGGTCTTGAACCTTTTCATACCATTCTATGGGGCAGAGGAGCTGTGGCCGGGTTTGGCCATGTAACCGTCTTTGAACAGTCAGGCAGGCAGGTTGCAGCAGCAGCAGATGGACAGAGGATATCCGACCACACAGCAAGAGCACGTAGACCAGGCATCTGGAAGGTGGACATACTCAAATGCGTCTTCGAAGATGTTGAGTTCTCCTACGATAGATCTTGGTCTGCATCCCAATATAGCACGAAGTAAAAGCATTAATGGATTTTCAATGCAAGCGTCATGGCATCAAGAGATCTCTCGTGACTGTTTGTTTCTCTGCCTCTATCTGACCAGTGACTGGCATATTGCCACAACCTATCAAGACACCAAAACAAGCCTAACCTCAATTTAGGACACACTGTTCGACTGCACCTACTCTCCCATGTTGTGGCTGGCTGCAGAAGGTGCCTAAAGTATCAAGATCTTTTAATACAACTTAGACTGTTTTACCAACAAAAGCACAAGGATAACTAAAGTTTGAAGACTGCAAGACACCAGACTCTCATCGCTGGAATGCAAGCAAAGGGGCTGGTGCCATGGGACTGACCAAGTTGATATAATAAGGTTGCACGTTATACTTGCTGCTGTTTACTTGGGAAGAGTTTTCTAGTGCATGCCATGTACAGGCTACTAACAGGCTATCCTAGCCGTAAAGCACTGAATCTGCCATCGTCCACAGTTTTCGAACCTTTTGTACAGTATTTGTCAACTTATCATGCTCTTTTGCGCAATCGTGTGTTGTTCTCTCCGAGTTAACATAACTCTTGCCCCTTTCTCCTCTTCTGTATACATATGGAGCTTTGGAGGTTTGGCGTCAGAAATCTCTCCCTTCTTGCCGCATTTCTGCTTTATCTCATGGCACCCCGAACTTCTCATCACCAGAAGCCCTCTTTGCTCAGGCCCAGTTGGACCTGTCCCCTCCATTATCTCAGGAGCACCCTGTCCTCCCCTCGAGCCTTTCCTTTGCAACGGGCTCAATTCCGAGTGCGGAGTTCTGCTACCAAGCGCAGTAAGAGATTGAGGTGTTTGCTCATAAACCCTTTCCCTCCACTCCTTGCCCTTTCTCCTCAGCCCTCAATGAACAAGCAAGAATCTAAGAAGACCCCTCTCACTCATAAGAATGCAGTATTCTCTGGCCTCTGGCCCTCTGTGAGGAGGGCAATGAGAGCCTGGACCACATATGATCCATGTGATGGCACCAAAGTAAAACGAATAGGACTTAGAACCCAAGATCTCTCGTTTAGGAGCCCAATGCAGAAAGAGGAAGAGACCTTTATTCCACATTACTAATCCAGTATGAAAAAAAATCAAGACCAATGAAATTGAAAAAATGTGGCCAGATGATACAAGGTACACAATGTAGTGTTAAGGGATGGTGGTAGCTTGTGCGCTAGCAAAAATAGGACACAAGGACAAAGTCTCAAACTAAATGGTGAGGACAATTGACTGTGTCTCTACGTTACACTACTGCAAATCGATCTAAGACACACGCTCCTTTGGGATGGACTTCACAATTTGATTAGTATTTTTAATAAAGTTTCAAATAAACAAATGCTTTAGGTCTCTAATACCCTTTGTTTTTTAATGCTATATGAGAACGACTGAATACAAGGTTGTGACAAGCTAAGACATACATATCAAGATTACATATTATTTTCAGAACCTGGCTGACTAAACGGGGACATCATATATATGGCAAGGAAGTGTTGTTCATGAGAAAGCATCAGATCATGATGACAGAGAGCTCTCATTGGAATACAATTGATAGGAAGACTCTGAAGCTGGCTGGTTGCTTCCATGTTGACCTTCCAGCTTGATTCAAAGCTTGTTTCCACATATTCTTGGGCTTCTCTTGATTATCCACAGCCACCTGGCCAAGTAACTTCAGCTCCTGCTTAATAGCATCCATCATGTCTTCCGGGAAGGAATTCTTGCTGACCTCAGACGGCCTCTCTCTCTCTCTCTCTCTCTCTCTCTCTCTCTCTCCATGTTTGGACACTACAAAACGTAATTACATCCATTTATAAACCTCAAATATGATGTTAAATTTTTCTACTAGTTCATGGGATTCTAAAGATATGTTCATAAATTAAAAACTAACTTTGATCATAACCCTTCTGAGCATGTGGCAGCTTTATCTACAGCATCGAAGATGTTCTTCGTCCCAACATAAAAGCAATCATGTCAAGAAAGGGGCCATGTTTATCTCCAAAATCTCAATTTCTATACTTATGATAGATAGGCTTTGCTTGCCCTTATGCTTGAGCAACGAAATGTGATTTCTACCTCTAGAGCATGGAGTCTCTTTTGCTTTGTGGTTCCCATTGATATTGCCTATACTGCAACTGATAAAAGGCTTGGAAGATATTTTCTTAAAAAGACACATCAAGAATGTTGAGACCAAAACCCATAGGATGATTTAACGTGGAGGTAGATAGAAAACCCTAGAACCTAGAAGCAGAATAGGAGGATGTTTCCAATGGACTTGAGCTAGAGAACCTAACCAAGACATGGAGAGAGAGCATGAAAAAAAAGAGGTAATGCCTATAAGAATGGATAGATAAAAATCTAGAGCCTCAATCCCTAGGGATTACCCTCAAAGAGGCCAAGGTACAAGCAAGTGGCAAGGAGGAGGTAGAGTCCCCTTCATGTGGAATAGAAGGGAAGGAGCCAGATTGATTGGAGGGTAAGGGAGGTTTTTTGGCTAGAGATTCCCTATGGTCCGAGGGGAGAGAAAGAGGATGAGAAGCCTTGTGATCAACCAAGTCAGCATTCATCTCAATCTAGTAAGATGGAAGAAGCAGGATGCAAGAAGCAAACGATTTAATTTCCTTACTCTCTAAGGCTTCAGAAGGTTGAAACAAGGAAAGAGCCAAGGACTCAAAAGATTCTTTCACTTCTCGAGAGAGAAGGTCCAGATCTATGAAGTTATGCATAGACTCATTATTAGGAGCTAAACCAGCATAATGGCTTACAATTATTTAAGGCAAGCATATCGTGCAATGCCTGGGAGGATTGCCAAATAGCCATTGAAAGAGGCCCCGCCCGATGATTCAAAGCCCAGTAGATTGGTTGAAGTTCTTTTCAACTTAGTAAGGCCATCAGCTTTGGTAGCTCGCGAGAACTTCCAGAGCCTCACTCAGTCATTAAAAGACAAGGTTCATAGTAAAAGCACTTAGATATGGCATCTAAGTCATGAGCTACAATGAAAGCACGGAACTCTGAATCGGTAATGCATGCTAAGATGGCCTGAGAAGTGAAGCAAAAAGGTGTACTAACTGGAGAGATTGTTACCTACCACCATCTTTTGTTATCACTATCATGCTTACTCGGACATAAAGCCAAACAAATTTAAAAACTTAGGACTGATGACTTCTGGAGAGGTTAAGTGACAATTAATGATAACCAAGGATTTAGCATTTTCTGCTGCATGAAAAATTGCTTATGCCATCATACAAACTAGTTAATTAAGGAGATTAAGCAGTTTGTTCAAACAGGAATTACTCATCAAAAAATGACCGTCAAATTATATCAATTAGGGTAACAAATATATTCTTTGATAACCTAGTTAATCCTCGTGAATGAGTCCAAGTAGGGTAACAAATGGATAACCTAGTCACGAATGGGTCCATCCCGGTTGTCGTCTTGAAGATATGCAGGAGGTGATGGAATTCAAATAATTGTGATAATACAACTTTTCTGAGAATATTACATTCAAGATGAAAGATCATTTAAATAACCATGGATGGCGTGATTGCCAAGGACCTGATTACGATGCAATTGATGCAGCATGATAAATACGAGGTGATGAGGTTTAGGCAAAGTCGATTAGGTGCCTTCATCAAGATTTTAAGGAGCCGTGTAAAGTCGAGATGACACATAAGAAATACTTATAATTGCAGCAAGAGACAGATTAGCGACTTGTGACCCAGACTAATGGCCGAAATCTTTAGCAATAGTAATTACGTCTACCAAGGAAAGTGACGTTAAAGTATCTCAAAATTTTATGAGTGATAACAATTTAGAAATTATCCAACCATGTTTCATCAATGCTTTTAGGAGCTAATGGCAAAACCCGGAAGGTAACCAGCCCCAAGGCTGAAAGAATAGCGTCCAATGGATCTAATGTTAGTGTGTGAGAGAGAGAGAGAGAGATTGGGGCTCAGAAAGAATAGTGTGAAACCAAAGCAATGATCTAATGTGTGTGTGTGAGAGAGAGAGAGAGGGAGTGTATGTAACAGTCTTCATGTCCTTTCCTTTCTTAACCCCCAAAAAAAAAGGCCGATTTGTTGGCATGGGAATTACCAAAATACAACAAACCACAAGAGCATCAAGACGCTCTCTACATCATACCTACAAAAAAATAACAGACTTTTATGCACTAATTGAAATTTTAAACTAACTGTTCTGTGCAGTAAAAATACTTTTCAAGATCAAGAGTTCAAAACCTCAATATGGTCAGCTTTCGCCCTATTTTTGATGGACACAACAAATAATAAGATGCATAGATGGAAAATTATCTCTTGGTTTTAAGGTCAAATTTTTTCTCTTGGTTTGAAAAAAGTAGGTACTTTCTGCCCTTGGTTTTAGACTTCTGTTTCTCTTTTCTCCCCCTTATGGTGGATCATGCCCTTTACTGTGCGCCCACTACTAAGGCACATAAAAAAGACCATGGCAAAAATTTTTGTTAAGACTGGCAGATACAAATTTATTCTTGATTACAGTAGTTACTTTACAGGAGAAGCAGATAAAAGTAAAGTCCTCATTTATCAATGATTCTCAGTTATTACTCTAAACGGGGGGCTTTGTAGGGCATCGAAGTCAATGGAGTGTGAGCATGGCTAACATTTGTAAAACCAGTATTTATACAAATAATCAAGTTCCATATTATCTTGGTTGTAGTCCCAAGTTTGTTGCAAAGTAGCCTACATTGTGCTTCATTCATCTCTTTCCCTCTGTTCTTCCTCAACATTCTCAGCCGCCTCAGACACAAAGAATGCAGATCAGACCTTACAAAAGGATGCACAAAAACAATACCCATGATTTAAGGAGACTGCATGACATCAACCTAGCATACAACAGAGCTGCTGCACAAAAACAAACCATTACCAAGAATCCCCTCTATTTAAACCGCAAGTCCTAAAAAGTGCCTTCGGCAAACATGTTATGGGCACAGATAAGAATCAAGCATAAGAAAAGGAAGACTAACCTAGAGCAAAACTTGCCGGTTGCCTGCAATAGTACCAAGCTCATCTCTGATCATTCAAAACCTGGTCAGAAAGGTCACCTCACAGAAAGCAACAACCAACATATTCAAAAACGCAGTATCAATTAAAAAAACTTACATGGACATATTCAAAAACGCAGTATCAATTAAAAAAACTTACATGGACCTGCTACAAAGGTTCACAAAGTGTTAACAGTAAGAGACAGCATACTTAGACTAGCAAGGTCCTTTTAGATTTCAACACCTGCTTAATGAGAACTCTTCTAAAATGTGAGACTAATTCTCTCAATCCAAGAACTCTATAAAAGACATGAGGCAAAAGTCTTACAAGCAATTCAATAACATACAGCATGCTTGAAGAATCCATAGCTCAACTTCACAACTTCTGAACAAAGCCCATAAAACACAGTATAAACCATGAAAAGCCTATTTTCACAAACTCAATCTATGTTGATCCTAGACTGTCAGGCAAACTGAGGACACAAAACATGTTGCTGGCAAAGAACTATGCTTTAAAGTTAAAAATAATAATCTGATAACAAGTTTCCCTTTATCTATTTGAAAACAAACAGAATACTTCTCCATGCCAGATTGACATGTCATCACAAAACCACAAGATCTATAAACTCCTGAAACCAAAAAGCATAATTCTCCATGCCAGATTGACATGTCATCATGAAAATGTAGAAAAACAAGATGTTTTAAGACATAAAAGAACTAGGGGCTTTTTAGACAACGCCACCCATCCAATGGAAGGGCAGATCCACCTGACATTTCCCATGGTCAGAGGATCTCCCATCCAACCCCTGCCCGTCCAGAAAACAAGTAGAAGAATGTGTTGACCTCTAGATCAACAAGAAACAATAATGTATCGTAGTCATCCGCAACATCAGAAGCAGCTGCTTAAAAGAAATATTTTGATTCCACAACTTTAAGTGCTAGACAACTTATTAATCTGGGAAGAAACACAATCAAGCACAAGCACAATCACAATCACAATCAACCAATGTACTGAATAAGAAAGCATGAAGTAGCCAAAAGTGTCCACAGGCTTAGTTAAGATACTATTCAGTCTGGTGTCCGATGTTCTAAACAAACTTTCTAGAACTCTTATGCTGTGAAGAGAACAATCACACAATTAAAGGTGATCTGTAGTCAGAATAGCAATGCTCAACTGAGAAGAAACACCAGCGGAGCACTGAACTTTGTTGCATTTCAGCCATCCTCACAAGCACACACTCCTGTACAATAAGACATTATGATATTAACCAACAAGCACAGGCCCATTGCATGAACTTGCGCCATGGCCTTCACACCCCAAGTTTACTTGATTTGAAGACACATCAAAATGCAGCTCACTTTTTGTGACTGCCACGAACTCCAGGCTTGGGCTTGCCGTCAGCGGGGGCAGCAGCGGCAGATGTAGAAGATGCACCACTTGCGTGCAGGTTCAACAGTTTGTCCTCCTCGAATGGAAGCTTTGGATGCCGGGCGTCATGGTGAATCTGCATGCTTTTGATGTCTGGAGCTGTAGCTTTGCATATGGGGCACGCTAACTTTGCATGTCCTCCTTTATCAGCACCTGTGCGATCTTCTAAGCCCGCTTTCCCTCCACCTCTGTTTGTGGTGGCAGCATCAACTTTTGCAGCAATTTCTTTTGCAGTGTGCTTCTTTGGCTTGGCCTTACCTGTCATGGTGAGCAGCAAAAGGTGCTAAAAGAAACAGACAATACAAATGGATCAGCATAAGTAATACATCTTGAAGTTTTGACTAGCAGTAGCCAACTGTTAGTACAAAAAACAGACTCAGAGCATATTTGGCATTAAACAAAGCAAAACCGCAGTAGCAAACATCAATTTTTCAAAGTTGAACTGCCATCTCATGAAAAGTAGCCATTCATGAATCCATATCGCTTAACATAGCTCGCATTAACATTAGTAACTAAACCCTAGCCCTTCCAACAACCAAAACCTGGCAAGACCAAACCGTATCGACTCACAAAACCCTATCCACTCAAAGCCATCGAACCCTAGCCTTAAAAGAGAACAAACAATAGCCATACACAGCCATCAAAAGGTCAGAGAGAGCAAACCCTAGCGGCCTCAAACTCTAGCCAATGACAGCCCTCAAACCGTAACCATTTACAGCCATAAAACCCTAGCGACTCACAGCGATCAAACCCTCGCCCGTACCCTATCCATCAAAAACATAGCCTACGTATTTAAAATCAAGGCCAAAATGGCACACCATCGAAAGCAAATCAAACCTAGCATGAAGGCCTCCACCATACATGGCAAACCATAGCAGTCCAGAAGACACAGAAAAAGAGAAGAAAATAAGAGCATCCATGGCATGAAAATACCATGCAGAGGGCAAAAGATGAAAGGGGGAAGTACCGGGTGGAGAGGGACGCCTGTCTGTTCGTTGGTTGCAGAGAGACCCTAATTGACGATGGTGGCGAAGGTGAAGATGAAGATGAAGAGGAAGCGTGACGACCCCTACTACGCTGCCCTAGCCGTAACCGCGGCCGCAAGTGCGGTCGACATGTGACCAACATTTTATGACACCCTAACGCCGGCCCTATAAATTACATTTTCTTAGCAATCAATTAATTAATCGGGGAAAAAAATTTAAAAAACGCGATTTTTAACATGTGTTTTATTCCCTGCATAAATAAGAGAGAAAAAGAATACTTAATTGATAAACTTAATGAACTCAAGTACATAATTTAATATTAAACTAGAATGCTTGTGCACATGTGCCTCTGTTCTCTCGAGTAGTGCATTTAAAATGTACGGTACAAGGGAGATGCAAAAGAGTTGAAAGTATGTTAACAGTATGTTAACGTGCTTATATCGAGCCATGACCCAGCTAGCATAGTAAATGAAATAACATATGCTATGTTTGGAAATCATAGAAGCCTTTGTTAATCAATATATCTTCACAGGGTACTAATAAGTTGTTCTCAGTATTATTGTAGAAACATAAATAACTTTAGGAAGGACATAAGAGTACACCAAGAGAACTTAATAACAATCCCTCATTGAACATGGAATCAAGAATGCTATTAGAGGTGCACCTATTAGAATTTTGAGAATTGTTGTTAGAAACAAGGCGGGTGCTTCGATAAGAAGTCTCTCACAAAATCCTTGCACAATATGTTAGCCAACATTAGTCCTTGATTAAGTCAATTGTTTTGGCTACAACAACAATTCTCATATGTAAGTATATGTGAGTGTTAACCCCATTTTGGAATTAATTTAGCATCTCTCCATTACATATGAGAGATAGCACAATAAGTGAGAGTCAACCGATTAACTTAGCATCTCTCCATTACATATGAGAGATAGCACAATAAGTGAGAGTTAACCCCCTTTGGGATTAACTTAGCATCTCTCCATTACATATGAGAGATAGCACAATAAGTGTCATGAAACAACACTCTAAATGTTGTAATTATGAGAATAACTAGCTATGCCACAAAATTATGTAATTTAGTTCGTATTTCGTTACGTTTTGAGCGCCCAAGTGTGAATAAGGGCCCAAGTGTATAAATAATATTATTCTCATAATACAAGACACAATCCCCCTTTGTTAACAATCAATGCTCTTTATGACCTTGTCCAAAAGTAGCAATTAGCATGTACATCAAAAACCACTCTTGATGAAGACCCACCTTCTCCATCAAATATCCTTTGTGATGCTCTCAATATCCAACATACCCCCAAAGAATGAATCAGTCCCAAATCTACATATTCACGGTCCTCAATCTGCAGATCCCCATGAAGGTGACCATTTCATTTATCCAAAATTTGGAGTAAGAGCCACATCTTTGAAGGAAGAGCCGCCCAAAGTATAGTCACTGTGTCTCAAGAACCTCATCTACAAGTGCCACCACAGAAGTAGCAAGATCTTAAGCACCATATCTTGTCTACAATAGTCACTCCTAGAAACCATTCCTAATCATCAACACTGGCATCAATGGTCAAACCCATGCCTAACAAAGGACCCAACTACTACAAGGAAAAATCCTCGATTAACATCACCAACAAAAGAAAAGCCTCACACCAAGGGAACCCCATCATCAATAGCTCCTCTATTACCACCTCCACGACCCTTGACCATAACAACCAAGCTTATTACTTCACAGCTAACCGGGAAAAAAAGAGTGGATTCATGTAGATGATCTGTGGAGGTGTCTCTAATTGCATTCCTTCATCGGATGAAGTGAGCAACAGGTTCTTGTGTCTATCTCCCTTTTTAGGAGAGTAGGTTCTTGTGTCTATTTCCCTTTTTAGGAGAGTAGGTTCTTGTGTCTATATCCCTTTTTAGGAGAGTAGGTTCTTGTGTTTGCCAATGAGCTTTTGCAACCTCAATTGTTGGTTCAAAGAGTGGGTTCATGTAGATGATCCATGGAGGCATCTCTAATTGCATTCCTTCATTAGATGAAGTGATAGGCAATTCCTCTTGGTGTGGGTAAGTAGGTTGTTTTTGCTTTGGTTTCCACACCATAGAATTATTTTGGGCTCTTAGTTGAAGTTGATGATGAAACATGATTAATCTTGACAGCCTTAGGCACCCATATGATGGTGCCTTCATAGTATCCCTGATCCTAGAGTAGGTTTGTGGGTACCCATCTTTGATGAATTCTTGGGTATCGAGCATGGTACCTTGGTTGCTGGGTTCTCCCTTTTGGTGTAGACTTCTTCTTGGGTGCATACCTCTTCTTGTTTGGGAGCATGGTTTGCCTTTTCAGGATCCAAACTTGGGTTTCACCGTTATGATTTCCTTGGGCTTGTAGTATTACCTTTGGAATCCATATTTCCTTTACTGGCATTTGCTTGTGTGTTTTCTACTTTTGATACCATGGTTGAGGCTGTGTTCTTGTCAGGCCTTTGAATTTCTCCATGTGAATGTTGTTTGGTCTGACTAGGTAACCACATAAGATTACTACCCTTGTAGAACCCTTGTACTTGGAGCAATCGCTTTTCCACGGACCTTTTGATGCTTTGGAAATGTCTTCTCTCGCTGGCGAAGAACGGATTGACTAGGCAGGGGTCTTCAAGAAGGAGGGGCTGCCGATGTTGAGGCTATGTCTTGGATTTTACCAAATCTAATTGTGGATCTGATCTCTTTTGTGATTATAGACTTAGGGACTTTAGTAAGAGGGGTTGTTGTTGACAAGGTTTCTATTATAGCTTTTCAATTAAATATTTCAAGGGTCAAATGACGAAGGACAGACAACGATTCCAATAGTTTTCACGATCGTGATTCTTCAAAAACCACGCCCGTGATTCTAAAAATCACGTTGACCAAAAATCATGGTACAAACAAGTAATGTGGTGATTACTAATGGGTCCACCTTAGAATGGACACAAAGAAGTTACATAAGATCAATTCTACAAAGGTTTGTTCGCCATGATTATCTCCAGAATCACGGTCATGATTCCACAATCATGCTTTTCAAAGGTCAGTAGAAAGCCAAGGAATGGTATGAATAGTGATGTATAAGCTTCAAAGAATACATTTGAACCTCTCACTAGTCCCATAAGGCTTGGTTTTCATGATTCTACAGTTATGCCACATAGTAATCACACCGTGAATTACAGTCCACGACCATGATCAATAATCATGCCAACAAAGAATCACTTGGCTCAATCATCTACACACACAAGGATGTTGCATATGCTTTGTACATCAGCATAATATATAAAAGAACTAGGATATGTTGTCGTGATTCCTAACGTCAGTGAGAATCATGCCAAAGAAATAACACCATGTGCCACATCATGTGCCATGCCATCAAAAATCATGGTGATTAACATATGTCCAAATGCATTCAAATCATGCCCATTACTTTCAAATTGCACTCCATATGCATATTCTACATTCATATTTTGTGATCACTTCTCATGGCCGTGATTTTTTCAAGAATCATGCTTGCAATTCCTTTAAATCACGTCGACCCCAATCTTTTTCAAAATTCCCAAATGCATGGTATTTTGGCATTCTCTCATCATTTCTAAACTAGTAAATTCATCTCCCCTCCTCGACAAACATGCAATATTATCACCATGATTCTTCCAAGAATCACGCCCATGATTCTTAGGTCTACATAATCACGTTGACTTGGCTCTCTCAAATTCCATCAAAACCATCTCTAATATATGTTTCCCCTCATTCTTAATACATTTCAATCATCATATGGTGTAAACATAGGTTTTTCATCACCGTGATTCTTCAAACAATCATGGCCATGATTTCTAATGTCTGTAAAATCACGGAGGCTTAACCATACACAAATGTGCAACCACATGGCCACCGTGTTTTCTAATCCAAGAAACCATTCTTCTATAATTCCATAAAAGTTTCACCACTGTGATTCTCAAAATCACACCTATTGTGGCATTCATAAAGAAGAATAGTCATCACCTGGCTAATCCTCCTTGTCTAATAAGAAGAGTAGTGGAAACCTTGTCATCGACATCTTCTAGGCACATCTCTAGATGGGAGGACCATGGTGGGTGTATGATTGACCCATGGTATGACCCATCTCTTGCTATTCAATCGGACTGAAAAATCTTCTCATAATCAATGCCATAGGTATGTGTATATCCCTTGGCCTACCAGTCTTGCATTGTACCTGCTCATAGACCCATCTGGATTCTACCCATCTAGATTATGCTTTACTTTATAGACCCACTTGCCTTTTTCTCCTTAGGGAAAGGCACCAACTCCCATGTCTCACTTGCAGCCATGGCATCTTCCTAATGCTTATGTCCAAGTGCCACCTCAAAACATGTGGGCTCTATCTCTTGTATTTCTTTGAACTTGTAAGCATAATGATGGGTTATATACCCATCATATTGTTGAGATGTTAAGATCAACATGAGCTGACACTCACGAGGCGTCTGCATGACCATTCGACTAATCCACACCTACCCACTCCACTTAGCGTGTTCACATTATAGGACCGCTTGTATATACTCTATTATGTGTGTTAGTGACTTTATCTTCTTTATATACCTCTTTTGTTGTGTGAAGAAGAAGAAGAATTTTCAGCCTCTCACCTTGTGTGTTCTCTTCTAGGGTTTGTGTGAGTGTGTGTGTGCTTGCAAGAGCTCAAGCTCTCTTTTCCTGTGCATCTTTTCATGGTATCAGAGCTTGGTTTATGCTAAGGGTTGAGCGGTAAGCAAGAGAAGCACAGGAAGCGGTATGAGGGTAAGAGCTTCATCTACTCTTCCCCCTTTATGTTGGCTACTACACCCTTATCGGGAGCTCTTTAGGAGAGGCACCGGCAAACGAACTCCGATTGAGGAGCTTTCTTCATGGGAGCAGAGCTACAAGGCAACTATATCATCTATTGGGCAGTATTTTTTGGGCCAAAAACGCGTTTCGAGTATGTCTGGACCTCCGTACTTCAGTTCGTAGGCATTCACGGCACTGCGGGGAAGTTTTGATTCTCTGCAGAACTCTGTTTTTGGAACTACAGGAAGGGCGATTGGTTGCAGACATTGTGTGTACTGCAAAGAGGTCTTAAAGTTTCCATTGGGTGTATGTATGTAGTATAGTACTGCTTGCAGAGAATACAATAGTTTGTGCAGGTCAAACAAGAGTGCTATGTTTGGTAAATTTGTGTTGCAGACAAGATGTCGAATGATGGAATAAACCAAATTATTGTAGAGAAGCTTGATAAAAACTACTTCCGTGCTTGGAGGTTTAACAAATTTCCTGATGGGAAAAGATTACTAGGACTATATTAAAGGTGAACATGAGGAGGCGCCAAAGATATTGGAGATTAATCCAACTGCTGTAGATGTAAAAGAATTCAAGGATTGGAATCAAGTAGCAAGGAAAGTCATGTATTGGCTTTCTATCAGCATACATGACACTATGATTGGGCAAATACAGGATGCCAAGTCACCTAAGGAGGCATGGACACCTTGGTGAAGCTGTATAAAACTAACACCAAGGCACGAAGATTCAGTTGAAAAATGAGCTTCATACTATCGAGAAGAAAAATATGTCTGTGAATGATTATACCTTGAAGATCAAGGGCATTGTGGAATCCCTTGCATCAATTGGTGTTTCTCTTGATGATGATGATAAGGTGGAAGTGTGTCTACATGGTCTCGGGCCACAATACAAAGCGTTCAAGATGTCTATTCAAACTCGAGAGAACGTTCCCAACTTCACAGATTTGGTGTCAATGCTGATCATTGAAGAGAAGAATTTGGGTGAAGATCAACAGACTTCATAAAACAAAAAGCCTTCTACACAAGTTCAAGTAGAGGATGAGGTAGAGGTTGTGGACGTGGCCAAGGTGGTGGCCGAACAGGTAATCAAAATTATGGTCAACAGCAACAACAGTCCCAGGATTTGCACGAACAACACACAGGTGGAAGAGGCCAGTTTTTAGACAGGGGGAGTCAACGAGGTCGTGGGGTAATTGGCAAAGGCAGCATAATGATACACGAGGCTATTTTTATTATGGTAAGCATGGACATGTGTAGGCAGATTGCTATAAGACATAGAGTGACATGTGAAATGGAAAAGTGCAACAAAACAACTATGCGTCCTCTAACACAAATAATGAGGATAATGAAAGGTTGTTTGTTATCCAACATGTAGTTAATGTTATGTCTGGAAATGATGTAGCAACATGTAAGGATGATGTATGGTATGTTGATTCAGGTGCTGCGAACCACATGACAAGTCATGGTGAGTGGTTTAAGGAAATGAAGAGTCTTGAAAGACCAGGTTTTGTTGAAACAGGGGATGACATTGCTTATACATTTGCCCATGTTGGAGATGTGCCATTATCTATGCAGGATGGTAAGGTGAAGTACCTTGTAGATGTACTTCATGTTTTAAACATTACAAAGAATCTGGTTTTTCTGTTGGCCAGATGATTGAGCGCGGTTTGGAGGTCCGATTTAACCATTATGGCTATTATGTAGTAAAAGACTTTAAAGATAAGTGCAGGTTGGTTGCAAAAGACAACAGAGTGGAAAGAATGTTTACATTGAATGTAAATATTCCTGAAGTGAGTATTGCAATGTTTGCAAATGGTTCCGGAGTCGTTGCAGATACAGACATTTGGCATAAGAGAATTGAGCATGTAAATGTGCAAAGAATGAAGTCTATGCAGACTAAAGAAATTATGACAGGGCTGCCTAAGTTTAAAGTTGAAGGTATGCAGAAAGTATGTGAAGTATGCCAAAATGGAAAGCAAACAAATCATGTATTTCCACATGACAGAAATGTGAGAAGGAATGTACTAGATGTTGTGCATTCAGAGGTATGAGGTCCTACGAGACTATGTCTATGGGGGTGGCTGTAGGTACTACTTAATATTCATTGATGACCACACGAGGAAAGTGTGGGTGTGTTTTATGAAGGAGAAGAGTGAAGTTTTCACTCATTTTCAGAATTTCAGAGTGATGGGCTAAAAAATAGACAGGAAAGCATGTGAAGTGCTGAAGGTCAAATGCAGGGGGAGAATACTTCTCCAATGAGTTCTCTGAATTCTTGCAAAAGAATGGCATTCAAAGATAATTTACATGTAGATACACTCCGCAGCAAAATGGAGAACTCATTGGAGAATACTTCTCCAATGAGTTCTCTGAATTCTTGCAAAAGAATGGCATTCAAAGATAATTTACATGTAGATACACTCCGCAACAAAATGGAGTTGTTGAGCAAAAAAATAGGCACATTGTAGAGATAACACGACCATTGATGGCAGAGAAGAATATGCCGCATAGCTATTCTACTGAGGCTATGTCTACAACAATTTATATCATGACCAGGATTCCTACTACAGCCATACTGAAAAGATGTAGGAGAGAAGAGAGCTTGATCTCTTGCAAGCACATACACACTCCCACAAACCCTAGAAGAGAACACACAAGGTGAGAGGCTGAAAATTCTTCTTCTTCTTCACACAACAAAAGAGGTTTACAAAAAAAACAAAGTGACTAACATACATAACACAGTATAAGTGGTCCATAATGTGTGAACATGCTAAGTGGAGTGGAGAGGTATGGACAAGTCGGTATAGTCCAGCTGTAGAATCTCTGGCGAAGATATGTCAGTGCCAGCTACCAAACCCGCCAGTGATGTAAATGTCAAACGATCATGCAGACGCCTTGTGAATGTCAGCTCATGTTGAGCTTGACATCTCAACACTCCCCCTCAAGCTCAACTCTAGCTCATGAACTCCAAGCATATCTCGAAATCTATGGAGTTTCTCAACTCCCAAGGCCTTCATGAAGATGTCAGCGACCTGATCCTGTGTACTGACGACGTAGGCCAAGTCAATGTCGCTTGCCAAGACCCTCTCCTTGATGAAGTGGTAATGTACCTCAATGTGTTGCATGGAAAACTGGGTTCCTGGCTAACTCTATACTGCTAAGATTGTCATAATATATGATAACTTTTCTCTCCACATGCAACCCCAAATCGGCAAGCTTGCGTAACCAAGATACCTCACACGCTGCCAGTGCAGCTCCTCTGTACTTTGCCTCTATACTTAACAAGGCAACTGTGGGCTGCTTCTTGCTGCTCCATGTCACAGCAGCACTCCCCAATGAAAACATATATCCACCAGTAGATCTCCTGTCTGAGATGCTACCTGCCCAATGTGCATCTGTGTACCCATATAGCTCCAATGGTACACTTGCTACATAAAACACTACATAAAACACTTGCTACATAAAACAATGCATAATCAACAGTGGTCCTCAAATACCAAAGTGTGCATCACACACTGTCAAGATGTGGTTTGCGCGGAACCTACATATATTGGCTCTCTAAGCCAACAATGTAACTCAAATTTGGCTTGTTGATCATGACATAGATCAAACTCCCCACAATCTTCCTGTACATAGTGGGATCCTCCAACACATAACCTGCATCCGCACTAAGCTTGCCATTTTGATCTAATGGCATGAAGATTGGCTTACAACAATCAACCATCCCATACAATGCACCCAATCCCAAGTCTCATTTCCATACAATGCATCCATCTCCTCATCCATAGCTTTCTCCCATCACACATTTCCAATAGCCTCATCAAAACATGTGGTTCTACAACCCTCCTTGAAACACATCCAAAAAGAGATTACCTCGTGAACCACAACTGTCGTGAGAGGATCTTTCCAATGGCCGAGCTCGTAACCCTCGAGGTCTCCAAGCTCTACAACTCCTTGAGAAGCAATTCCACCGCGTCTCCCGCGAGCGTTGTCACACCGCCACATTGCACTACGGGTCCTCCTCCCTCCTCTTACCTCACTTCACTCACACACTAGCATGCATTAGGGAGAGAGATTAGCAAGAGGATTAGCAAGAGCAAGACTCAATTGCACAATGGGAGAGTATATTATATTATGAGAGAAATTCACTTATATACATGGCCATAAGTGTTCACACTCACTTAAACTATGGTCGGTCGGGCACTTTAGTCTTATAAGAGGCCTAATGCTATTACAATGACTACTCTCATAACATATCCATGAAGTACATCACTTAGGACTTCATCCTAACTTGCTACCACATGCTCTTGAAGCGGGAATTGCCATAAATACTCTGTCATACCATTACGGGCGCCTGTCCAAGTGTGCGCTTTTGCAACACAGGTCGTAGCTGGGGACTTGCCGAACACCGTATGCGAGCCACTAATGGCTGCAAGCATACAACCAGGAAAGCAAGCTCAAACAGAATGCAAAAGGTGTGTCACTTCACCGCTCAACCGCCGCCTTGAAGGATTCCAGCGTCGCAGTGAAGAAGGAGCCGCCGTCGTCGCTCTACCGCCTCTCCGCCGCCGTGCCGCTACACAGTGCTCGATCGCTCTCTCACTCTCTCTCTCTCTCTCTCTCTCTCTCTCACGTAGGAGAAGGAAACCAAGGAGATAAGGCAAGAGCACTCTTGTATTCACAACACATGAGAATGAGGGTTTTAGGGTTACATTTGACTCTTATAGGTGACTTGGCCGTTCACACATGGGCGCCCATACATGGCCGACCGATCCTAACCCTTACCCTGCTGATATTCAAGATGCGCCTCTCATCGGTGATCACCCAATCCCTTTATCCTTAACATATGTGCCGACAAGCTCAGCCCATGACTCAGAATATTTAAATTAATGACGTAAAACATAGTACGTCTCAATGTCCGTCATAGGTTAACATGTCCCCCTTCCTGATGTAGATTCCGTCCTCGGAAGCTATGGTATGGTAAGCTCGATAGGGTTGTTGTGGTGGACCGTCTGCAAAACACAGGGAAGTAGAGTGAAAGTATGCTGGAATTCATAAGATATAAAGTGTATAAATTCAAGCATGTTAGACCACAATGGATGTTGCTATGAGAACTTAGTTTAAGGGTCACATGAATGAGCTAGTGTAGCAAATTAACAGGAGTTTAAAATTATTGAAAGTAAATCAAGAGTTAGCAAAGTGTCAAAGGTTAATCAAGGTTTATAACTGGCCTAAGTCAAGGAAAATAACCAAGCTTAATAAATAAACAGATGACCACACTGTGTCTACTCTAAGAACAAGTTAATACTACGAGCCTAGGGACACAAGAAACATCAGAGTTACAGGAGCCTTTTGCCTTTATTTCTTTATGCACGTGACAATTTTATACACAATGGCGACCTTCCTAAGGCAAAACTAACATCGATCCTGGTACCATGTTTAACACAAAGCATTATCCAGGAATCTATTAGCTCACTTTAGGCAAGGCTACCCCCTACCAACCAAGGCATCGGTGTGGAGTAGAATACTCCTCGCCTACCAAGTATCTATAAGGCGATAGGCCAATCATTAAAGCACATCATAGACTTGTATTGCCATTTATTGTAGGCTCTTTTTTTTTAAAATAATTTCTTTTGATCTTCGCTCCTGAACTATAATTTGTCTTGCATCCTTTGACAAAGGGGTAAAAGCTATGTCCTAGAGGTCAACACACACATGGCCAGGTGTCAAACATTAAGATGGTTTGACCCTAAACCTAAGACAATCGTATTCCAAGGTTAACTAAAGACGTCATGCATTCTCAGGAATATATCCAATAAGGTTAAGCTCATTAATGATTTACACTAGCACGTTAAGCAACTTCAAAAACTAAGTAGTACATTGACAATTTCCATGTGGTCATGCATTATAGTTCATGCAATTAATTGAACAGAAAAAACGAAAGAGAGTGGGTATGGAAGAATTACACTTGTATTTTGGAGATCTCCTTGATTCGATGAGAGAAATGCCCGCAATTTGATTAGATATTTATGTATGAGCGTTGCGGCTATCTCAGGACTTGAAAGCGAACCCACCTCAAACTTTTCAACCTGTACAATCAACTAACAAGCACTATACCTCGAGAGGCACATCAGTGTGAAAAATTAAAGAGTCGTTTAAGGAATCCAAACTAGAAAAAACTTGAAAACACTAACCTACCTACTAGTCACCACACTACTACTGAGGATACGGTAAGAGGATGTTGTAGAGTCCTGGCTCTAGCCCTAAGGCTAAGCCTCTATCCGCATCATCCAAATAAATAAAGTCAACCTAAGTGGTGCCATGAGTTTCATCCATCCATTCATCATTGTCAGATATTTCCTTTTCATTTTTCCATCCACATAAACTCATCAAGAATGTAACCATGCGAGGATAGTCATCTTGTGGAAAAGGAAAGCATTGGGCTATCGGGGATATTTCCTCTACGGACTAGGGGTCAGTCATGGTCAATAGGCGAATTAGCCATTCTAATTCCTCAACATTTTCCTCTCTGGCTAGTACATCTATATGATCCCATTCAGTTTCAATTACAGGATAGCACATGTGAAATATTTGAGAAAGGTACAGATGATACCTCTCACCAAAGGTGGGAGTGGATGAAGTGTATGATGATCGTGCATCTGCCATATCTGCAAACACAGATATAGCATCAGTAGGTTTATGACAAGTCAATCTAGTTCTTGATTGTATATACGGATATTTCTGCTCTTAACGTGCTCTTGCTCTTTTTACTATTTTTTGCTTTTCTTTTCTTTTATTTTCTGTGTATGAAGCTATATATATACATCCCCTTGAATTTAGCAAATTACATGGTCAGGGGAGAAGGTTAAGGAGGAAGCATTAGAATGTCGAGCGTGAGTACATGCTCCCCCTTTCCTTAGGTAGATCATATTTTTTGCAATGATGTTGCAGCCTCTTGGAACCAATTTGTCCAGCGGGTCATAGGTTGTGATGTGGGCAGATAGCTTTTAATGACCCTTGTGGCCACATCCAATTGCAAAGATGGTAGTGTACGCTCCCATTGACGAATGGAGGAAATGGTTTCCGACGATACTATTACAAGGGGAGACATAGACTCATCGGTTTTTTGTTGGGTGTTGACAAGAGTAGGTGTAGAGCATGTAGAAACTTCTATATGAGTGTGTGCCTGGCATGAGGAGCTAGAAGCTTCATGTGGCTCCCCCCTTCCTGAGCTAGGTGGTAATGATCGATATCGTTTGAGAATCCAAACTAACTCTGGAAGAAGTGGTGCAGAGCACTCTGTTACCTTTCCCTTACCACGGTCTTGAATAGTCATTGGGGTGGCAACAATTGGTTTGCAAGGTTTTACAGGTGATGTAGAGGGATTCAGCTTATGTTTAGGGACCCAAATCTGGTCATTCCCCTCGTAGTACCCTTGGGCTACTAATAATTTTCTAGGGATCCATCGCGATGTTACATTGCCCTTTCTCGGGTGGGTAGTTGCTTTCCTTTTACGAGGCTTCTTGGTGGCTGAACGAGATTAAGCAGGGAAAGTAGCTATTAACGAAGCTTTTGGGATCCATTTGTATGTGTTTCTTGGCATAGTAAGCGGAGAGACCACCCTGCATGTTTCCACTCTTGGCGTTGAAGCGTTAGAGGGGTGGCAAACAATCAAAGATGGTTTTGCCACTGGACTTTGTGATTTTTCATTATCTAGCATTTGAGTGGATGACTTAGGTGCGGGATTTTGAGTGGTCAGACCTAGTGTTGGTTCTTGCGTTGTGACTCGTCTAGTTGCCCAATCGATATTGCACTTGGTGGCCATCATCCATTTGTGCCCTAAGTTTACCGTCCCTTCCATGGTACCCGCAGGCATAACCAAAAAGCTTTGAATTATGATCCCCTTGTCATAAGCAACCGGAGTGTGCAGAACTCCTGAGACGGGTTTTTTTCTTGTTGATTCCTTGAACTTGGATAGCGCTCTTGGATAAAGGTGGTTTTCCAAGTTGACACCACACGCCATATGATAGCAAATTTTGTTGAGCTCATGTATCCAATAATGCATTATACAGCACCTCCCTGTAAGGACTCTGTAACTCAATTGGGTATCTTAGAGGTGGGTCAGATTCCAGTGCATCCTCCTCTGCTTCCTCGAAAAATACTTGCGTAATTCCCAAGTTGGCTTCTCGTTTGTCACCTAGCACGCTGTTGACGTTCTTTGGCTTCGACTCTCGATTGTATCTTTTTAAGCTCAGCTTGTTCTTTAGCTGCTTTCTTTTGATGGATTGCATGTAACTCCTCTTGGCTCAGGGGGTCATAGTATCTTTTGAATTTACTCCCATTAAGGAATCCAATGGTTTCAACTCCGTCAAGAGTCTCCAATCTGTACCTTGCGGGGTAATTTCACATACTCTATACGGTCCCTTACCAGCATATTTGAGCTTCTTCTTTTCGTTACGCACTCCATACATCAGGACTTTATCCCCAACCTTGATGTCCTTGTCCTTCAGGTGGCGATCAAACCATTTTTTCCTTCTATCCTTCTCCACAAGGGCATTGTATACAGCCAATTATCTTTCTTCGTTTAGCCGCTCAAGGATATATAGATGCTCTACTAAGGGATATATAGATGCTCAAGGATATATAGACGCTCTACTAAGGGATTACCATCCCAACCCTCTTGAGTAGCAACACGAAGACTAGGAATGACAAATTCCCACGGCATGACTGCTTCTTGGCCATATACCATTTTGAATGGTGTGCAATTAATAGCCACTTTGTATGCAATACGATAGGCCCATAAAGCTGTCGTAAGCTTTAGATCCCAATCCGTGCGATGAGCTTCAACTGTCTTTGTCAAAACAGAGATTAATGTCTTGTTTGTACTCTCGGCTTGGCCATTCGCTTGCGGATAATAAGGAGTAGATTTATGATGGGATATCATGAAATTTGTTGTGAGCTCCTTAATCACGTCATTTATAAAATGCGTCCCATTGTCGCTCACAAGTTCAAAAGGACAACCGAAGCGTGTGATTATATTTTCAAAGAGGAACTTGGCTGTTGTCCTCGCATCTGCCTTACGTGTCGCTTTCGCTTCAGCCCATTTGGTCATATAGTCAGTGGCCACAATAATATAGCGAGATTGTGTGTTTCGGGCTGCTGGGCTAATCGGACCTACAAAGTCTAAACCCCACTTTTCAAATGGTTGGTTTACTTTGATTGGATGTAGGGGCATCTGATCTTTCCATTGGGTTTTCTTGTATCGTTGGCATTCATCGCAACCCTTCACAAAGAGTGATGCATCTTGGAATATAGTGGGCCACCAATACCCTGATTGTAAGATCTTTCGCGCAGTTAAGTCTCCTGAGAAGTGACCACCGGCTACGCCCATTTGTGCCTCTTGCAAAATGTATAGATACTCATCCTCTCGAGCACAACGCCTAAGAACGTCATCCTTTCCTCTTTTATAAAGAGTCCCTGCTATCAGGCAATAGGGTTCGCATTCTATGATACAGCTTTCGAGCTAGATCTTTTACGAAGCTCCTTGGGTGGAAAGCCATTAACCAAAAAGTTAACAATCTTCTCACTCCATTCAGGCATTGTCTCCACCATGAACAGGGAAGTGTCAGGTAAGTCATCATCAACCCCCGTAGGAGCCTCACCATTAGGTATGCGAGACAAATGATCAGCCATAATATGTTTTTTGCCAGGTCTCACAACAACAGTGAAATCAAACTCAAGAAGAATCAATAGCCATCGTGTGATTCTTCCTGTGGAGCATGGTTTGTTTACCAGATACAACAATACTTGATGATCCACATAGAAGACAAACTTGGTGGCAAGGAGGTAATAACGAAATTTCCTTACTGCATATATCATTGCCAACCCTTCTCGCTCCGTAGTGGTGTAGTTCATCTCAGCATCATTCAACTGGCGACTGGCAAAGCTAATGGGGTAGTCTAGCTTGTGTTCTCTAGGTTGAGTTAACACACACCCAATAGCAAAGTTTGATGCATCAATATGCACATGGAAGAGTAAATCCCAGTTAGGCATTCGCAAGATTGGAGCACTCGCTAAGGCCTTCTTTAATAGCTCATAGGCACGGTCACATTCTTCGGTCCAAATAAACTCGATGAGAAGCTTATACAATGGTCGAGCTATCTCGGTGAAGAATAGAATAATGGGTGGGGGCAATTCTAGAATGACCTTGATTTTACTCTCGACAGTGGAAATCCCATTTTTGGACACTATATGCCCTAAGATAACTCCGTGTTTAACCCAAAATTGGCATTTGAAAGGATTCAATGAGATGCGATATAATCTACACCTTTCAAATATTTTTCGTAAACACATCTTTCAAATATTTTTCGTAAACACATCAAGTGCTCATCCCAAGAGGAATGAACACAAAGATCATCTAAGAAAGCTTCACAGAAGTCCCTTAGATATTCCTTAAAGGCCGTGTTTATCAATCGTTGGAATGTTGCAGGTGCATTGGTCAAGCCAAAGGCCATGACGCGAAAGGCAAACACTCCAAACTCCGTGATAAATGCTGTTTTAGCTTGGTCCTCGACTGCAATTGTGATCTGATTGTAACCCGAGTACCCATCTAAAAAGCTATATGCCTCCTTGCCTGCCACTCTTTCAAGCACATGTTCAGAATATGGCAAGGGGTAATGATCCCTTCTGGTGGCTGCATTAACCTTTTTGAGATCGGCGCACACTCTGAGTTTCCCATTCTTCTTTGGTACAATGACTATCAGAGAAACCCATACTGAGTGCTCAATAGGGTATATGAATCCACATTTTACAAGCTTTTCAATTTCCTCTTGTACAATCTTTGCGTACTTAGGATTCATTGGGTAGGGACGTTGCTGGACTGGTTTAGCAGTGCTAATCATTGGAATTGTGTGTTGCACCACCGAGGGTGGAACACCCTTCATATCATGATATGTCCAAGCAAATATGTCCTTGAATTCTTTAAGAAGCTTTGTAAGTGCAGCTTCTTCCGCCTTGGTGAGGTCTTGAGCAATAAAAACTGGTTTAGACTCCTCACCCGGATGTGCTAAGTCTATCTCCTTAACTACCGCAAGGCCATCGTAGACACCGCTAGTCCCATTGGTAGGCATTCGTTGGGCTTTTGTGTAGACCACTTTACGTTCCCCTGTGGTAAATGATTTGAAATGCTTAGGTGCGGGGTGTAAGTCTACTAGTTCTTATTATGCCAGGCTTTTTTCTTTCAATTCCGCTTCCTTTTGTTGCTAAGCCAACTCTTGGTTTTGCCGCCTTCTTGCAGTATGACTTAGTTTTGGCTTCTCTTCGATTTCTAATTGGGCGACGTCATGAGGTTGCGGAATACTCCACATGACACTTTGGAGGTATTGTCCCCAATTATCCGCTAACTTCCGATGAGCATCAATGGCTCCTACATAACTAAGCCATTCTGCAGTGGATCTTTCCTTGTTTATTGCAGTTCGTACATTAGCTCGATAGCGTTGGCGCTTATGTCTCGTTTTCTTCTTACCAAGTTTTTAATTTTTGTTTCTATCAGATTCGGACTCACTTGGTCGATCTTCACTTGTGTCCCCCTCACTTTCGGATGAACTGCAGGAGGTCACCGTCCTAGGCCTTGAGCACATTGCTTCCCTATTTGGGTGAATATTTGATTCATCCCTCCCATCAGGCTCAGAGTCAGTTTCTTCTTGAGATTCATACTCAGAGTTACATTGGTCAGAGTCTTCGCTACTGTCAGTTGAGTTTGCCACTTTCTTGCCATCAGGAGTCAAGTGCATAACACCTGTCATGTTTATTGGCACTAACGGTGGCATATCTTGCCCCTCAGGTGTTACCCAACTTGTGCCTCTATTTCCCCATGTGTCTATGGTTGCCGCTAGGTGTACCCAATCCACGTTATCCGACTCAGTCATACCCGGTAGGACATCCATATAAGGAGAATCTTTCCCATCACCAGTCTCTTTTTTGCATGTATAGCAATACCTTAATGGGACGGAGTGAACAGTGGTATCCGATCGATTATCGATGATAACCTTGCTTCCTAAAGGATGCACACGACCATTCTCAAGATCAACTCGAATGACAGAGTCGTGGAATTGTAGATAGACATGGTTTTTCGACCAATCATGCACCATTTGTGCTTCCCTCATGAAAGGACGTCCTAAGATCATTTGATATGACATAGGATGCTTGGAGAAATCCATTACAATGAAGGTATGTCTTACCTTGTATCCCAGAACCTTGATCTTAACATTCCAATAGGTTTAGCAATAGTTCCGTTTGCCATCTTAACCACTATGTTTGTGACTTCGAGGTGAGGTCTCCCCATAGATTCCCAACAGTTTTTAGTCACAATGCTCACTCCAGCACCACCATCAAGGATTCCCTTTAGAGTTAATCCCTTGGTAGTAATGGGGAGGGTTGCATTAGATTCGTCACCTTCAAAGTACTGTCCCAACTTGTTAACAGGTATTTCAACGACCGAGTCTTCATCTAAGTTGGGTTGTAGATCCCAATGCTCCCCTTCATCTTGAAGCATGTCGGGTCTATCCATATTTGCAAATTGTGGTAGCCCCGCCTTTAGTTCTCCATTGAGAAATGCCCGAAGAGCTAAGAATAGCTCAGGATCTCCGTATAATTTGGATATGATCATGGTTCTGACCTCAGAGGACATGAAATCCATTAGCTTGGACACATTCAACGGTACTTTTCGAGACATCACCCCTTGACTAGGGACTGGTGAAGATGGAATCACTTCCTCTTCGATGGGATCAGGCATTCCCTCACTAAACATTCTTTCCAGCAAGAAGGGTGTTTGCCCACTTCCGGATGTCCTATCCTCACTTTCTTCTCGAATGATACTAGGTATAGCTAACGGTTTATGGTTCCTGTGAGGCCTGAACTTGCGTAGGAAACACTGTGTCTGGAATTTTGATTTTTCTCGGGTTTGGCTCCAGTTCTCTTTGTGTTTCTTCCACCAAACCCCTTAAGTGTTGCACTTGTTCAATCTCCTCAACTGGTTTTGGGTAAGTTTCAATCTTTTTCTTGAGGGTTTTTGCCCACGTGGCTTGTCTTGGGGAGTCTCAGTCAGTTTGGGTGGTCGAGAGGGCATTAACTGACTTGGTTGTGGGGCCGAGGAAGTTTCCTTCTGTTTCCCCCGATTTATGTATTCACTTGATTCTCCTTCGTTGAGCTCCCGAGTGGGTTCCTCCCTTAAGGTAGTGGCTTTGGTCCCCATGGTTTCTATTGAATCAGAATCATCTTCAGGATCATTCATATACACGGGGTCGTCTCCTGTCCCTATGTTAGTCTTTGAACTAGGCTTGGAGCTCGTGGCATTAAGCGATCTCTTTCGCCGTGTTTTCTTTTTCTTTGCCTGAGCGATTGATGCAGTATCCCTCTCTTCAAGAATGTAGTTCCTTGTGCTTGGTTGGTGACCTCAACCAAATTCAATGGCGTAATATTGGGTGCATTAGGATTATGTGGACATTGAGCAATCAAATGATCTATGCCACAACGATTACATGTAAGTACCGGCATTCCCGATGTGCTCCCTTGATTTGGTTGCATCTGAGTAGCGATCTTCTGTAGCCTATTAGGACACTCCGCTATACGATGCGGTCCACCACACTCGTAGCATTGAAGAGATGGTCTCCTCGCCAAAGTATTAAGGTTTCGCCCTCTTTGTGGCGAGAGAAACCGCTTGATATACAGGCTTGACTTGCCCGAAATGATCCTCCATGTAGTACTGGGAAATCATTTCAAACGTATCAATCCCATATGGAGCAGTGGGGTCTATCTCCTCTTCATAATCCCCACACGCACTATGTGACTCACAACCCATCTGGTTTATTGGGGTAATCCTTGGATGTGGAGGTTGTGGTCCTAGCAGCACTGGCGGTGGTAACGGCATAGACTGGACTACATTCGGGTTCCTTGGAACTATGTGTTGTGATAGTTGCTCGATAGGTTGTGCAGGCATTAGCGCGGGTACTTGAGGTGTGTTTGACCAGGCTAGTGGTGCCTGATTCGCCAACATTCGCTTAAGTACTAGGCAATCTTTAGATTGATGGCCATATTTACCACATGCATTGCAATTCCCATTGAATTTGACTTTGAATGTGGGACATTCACTCGTGCTATGTGGTCCTAAGCAAACCGAACACCATTGTTGCTCTCTCCTTGGGTACATATGGCTATTCTGGGGAGCTCGATTACCCCTAAAGTATTCTTGGAGAGCCTTAGTAAGGTCGGTCATAGACATTTCAGATATCTTGGGCTCCTTGGCAATAGGTTTCACCGTCATTGGCTCGTGCCCAGATACTTGCGAACTAACGGATTTTGTCTCCAAAGACACCTTTTTACCTGCAAAAATCATCAAGTTGTCTTCTAACTGGATTGCATTGGCAATGACTGCTTCCCACGTTGTAAGGCCTCTAATGACTAGGCCATTGTATATGTCCTCGTGGCGCAATCCTCGAATGAATCTATCGAGTAGTTGGTTATTATTGAAGCGCTCATCGGGAGTGCAACGAGAATTTAGATGCTTCAATCGACTTATAAAGTCTCTCACTGACTCCCCTTCCTCGCGTTCAGCTTTTTGGAGTTGAGATGCTACTCCCCAAAGCACACCCTCACGTATGTATTCTTTCAAGAACAATCTCTTGAGAGTGGGGTAGTGAGTGCGCTCTTCAACCCTTAAGGTTCGATACCAATCTCCGGCCTTCCCACTCAAGGTTAAGCCTAAGGCTTTACACTTATGCAGCTCATTGTGCTCTTCCACCAAGGAATCACACACGTGTTCATCAATGTGCTTCCTAACATCCTCGTTACCACTGAAGTTTTGAGTGAGCTTAGCCACTTGTACTGCCTTGCTTCTAGGTTCTCTCTCAGGCATACCTCGCATGTTTTCCGCAATAGATCGTCCGATCGTCTGAGCAAACGCTACGAGATCACCTAGGTGAGCAGGCATAGCTGGTGGAGGCACTTCTGGGATAGCCTGGCTAATAGGAGTTGGCGTTGGTCTGGGTATGTTGGCAAATGACGTAGGATATGATATGTGACTAGGCCTAGCTCCTCTTGGATAAGGGTTGTGATAAGGCGGTCGTGGAGCATACGCCATTGGCATACTAAGAGGCATTTGAGCTACATGAGCATGAGTAGCGATAGGTACATAAGGTCGATAGGCACTAGCACGCACTGTTGTAGGTACTGTTCCACTAGGTAGCAGTGTCGTACTAACTACAATGGTAATAGGTGCGCCTTCCGTCATGCTCATCATTGGGGTAGGCATTGTGGATTCCCTAATGGAAAGTTGAGCCAAGGTTGGTAAGCTGAAGTTACTGCTCGTGGGCTCAACCTGCATTGAGACTCCAGGCGAAACAACATACGAAGGGTCTATGGGACTCACCAGGGAGTCTCCAATTGTGATAGGGTTGGGTGTTTGGCCTTGCCCGTATCCAAAAACCTCATAGGGCCAGTGGAAACTAGGTTCACTCCCCTATTTTGCCTCTCAATTTGGATAATTCTATGAATAACCTCACATATCATTTGTTGTTGCTCCTCTAGATTAGTGGCGCTAGATGTAGATCGTATGACTTCTAACCAACCTACATGGTATGTGTAACCCGTGTATAGGTCAGTTAGAGTCTCCGTGTGTAGATCATATTCCCAATTTTCATTGAGAAATATCCCATCTAGACTTGGTGTGCCAAACGGTTCTCTTGAAGTGGACGCAATGTCACTTCTTATGGATTGGCTTCTAGGGACCTCTACTTTAGGAAGAGCATCGGAAGGTGATAGCTCAATAGGGTTCTCATTAAACGAAGTGGGTAGAATATCCACATGGACACTCTTTGGGAGGGTAGAGTCTACATGAGATGTGAATGGCAAATCCACTACCCCTCCTTCTTCATTTACTTCGCTTGTCGCATGCTCAAAGCGTGTAGCTCTACTGAAGGTCTCTATTAGACGACTAAACATGCTAGATCCGGGTTGTGGGGCCCAAATTGGCATGTTTTGGCTTGTCTCCTCAGGGTTCTTGGTAAGGTGCCCTTCCATGGCTTCTGAGTCAGAGGATGAGTCACTATCCACTATTCGTGGATCTTGGGTTGCACTTCCCTGGGTTCCAACTGTGAAGGCCAAGATGCCAACGTGGAGGGATGGTGTGAGCCTGCATAAACTGAAACGCTTTCTAGTGGCTCAGGCTCTAGTACCCGACCAGAGCGTAGATGCATGTGACGTGGGTACCCTACGGGCGTTGGTAACTACCCTTGAAGTCCACACAAGTGGTTTCTTGGGTATTTTGCACCCCGTTTTTACTTGTTTTTAGATTGTTTTTAACCCGTTTTTGACCCCCTTACTTATGGTCGAACCTGGACTAGGGCGTGTGATAGCTCGAAACGAGCGTATCGTTCAAAGGGTCCTAGTGTGCTTTACAGCACCGTATTCGCCTATCCAGAGCTCCTGTAGTCCTCAAATCAGTCTGTTTCCTTGTGGGGAAGGGGCGAAAGCCTATTTGCTTGTGGAGGAAAGGGTGAGGGCTTTATCCCACATGCTCACTTTACTCCTTGGGGGGTGAGCTACATATAGGGCACAACTTCCCATAAGCTCTCACTTGAAAGAAAGCTATGGAGGCTCACTCTCCTATATATATATATCAAAAGACAGAGATCGAGACCGAGGTCGGGGTCAATTGGGGGTTTTTCTTTTCAAAAAATTTTTCTCCAAATAAAAAATCTTTTCTTTCCACACGTTTGGTTTTTTTCTTTGAAAATAAAATTTAATTTTTTTATTTTTTATTTTTTAACTTTTTTTTGGGATAAGTTTTCTAGGGTTTCTTTCTAGGGTTCAGCCTTGGCCGCGGCGCAGTTCGCTCACAGCACAGGTCTGGGGATTCAGAAATCCCCCCTTGCACGCAGAAAACTAGATAACAGAACGTGCGCCCACACGCAGAGCGGAAAAATAACAAAAGAAACAGAAATGCAGAAGACAAATTGCAGAAACAGATTGCAAAACACAAAAACACCTCAACAACAAACACACAGACGCCTTCCCTACAGTGTAAATTTCACTTCACGCAGCAGCCGAGCTACAAACTGGAGCTTGGTGCAGGGCAACTCCCCGACAGCGGCGCCAAAAATGTGCGCTTTTGCCACACAGGTCGTAGCTGGGGACTTGCCGGAACACCGTATGCGAGCCACTAATGGCTGCAAGCATACAACCAGGAAAGCAAGCTCAAACAGAATGCAAAAGGTGTGTCACTCACCGCTCAACCGCCGCCTTGAAGGATTCCCGCGTCGTCGCAGTGAAGAAGGAGCCGCCGTCGCCGCTCTACCGCCGTGCCGCTACACAGTGCTCGATCGCTCTCTCACTCTCACTCTCTCTCTCTCTCTCTCTCTCTCTCACACGCAGGAGAAGGAAACCAAGGAGATAAGGCAAGAGCACTCTTGTATTCACAACACATGAGAATGAGGGTTTTAGGGTTACATTTGACTCTTATAGGTGACTTGGTCGTTCACACATGGGCTCCCATACATGGCCGGTCGATCCTAACCCTTACCCTGCTGATATTCAAGGTGCGCCTCTCATCGGCGATCACCCAATCCCTTTATCCTTAACATATGGTGCCG
Source organism: Cibotium barometz (assembly GCF_041138505.1). Lineage (NCBI taxonomy): Eukaryota > Viridiplantae > Streptophyta > Polypodiopsida > Cyatheales > Cibotiaceae > Cibotium > Cibotium barometz. The sequence goes on from NC_141110.1 coordinate 22,214,285, forward strand.
ACAAGCCCGGCCCATGACTCAGAATATTTAAATTAATGACGTAAAACATAGTACGTCTCAATGTCCATCATAGGTTAACACCAAGTTGTAGCTTTGGACACTATTGCTTGATATCTTAAATGTATGACCCTTTGGTGTATCTATCGTGACTCCTTAATGTAAGATAATGGCGGTAGCTCTTGTTAGTCCTAGAATTGGATTAACATTCCTCCCTTCCTGATGACGATCGCGTCCTCATGAGCGTGTTAAAGACCTTTGTGTGGGGAGAATGAACAAGCTTTGTCAATGGCTTTGATGTTGAATGACATTCAATGGTCTGTGTTCCTCCGGAAGGAATAAGAAAAGCTAGTTAGTGAATGAAGAGGTTAGTGGTGTATTGGGAATTTCTAACGGGTTTTTGCGAATGATTGCATTTTTATATTTGTGCGAGCCTTTTTTTTACGCAAAGGATACATGTGGTTTTTGTTAGTGGGGACACTAAGAAATGTTAATAATGGGAGATAAGAGAGAGAGAAGGATCCAGTGGAACGTAGACTTAATCACTATAACGAGATGGTGATTCTCAGTTCCTCATTTGATTAATTGAAGTGACATTCATCATTTGAAGTTAATGGCTTGTGATGATGTCCCTTTGTGTGTGGCAGGACTCTTGTCAAATTTTGTTGAGTAGGACCTGATCCTGTCTTCTTTTGCCCATGTGCTTTTTATGTTTTTATGTATATTTAAGTGCTCTTAGAAGTAGATTTTCATAAAGTGCAAGAATTGAGTCATATAGACTCGTATTGAACTGCTCTGTGTTGAAGTAATGACTTGTTGGTGAGGATTGAAAGAATTACATCGACTTGCGAGGTTAATATAGATATCTTGTACCATTGACCATGCTTTTGCCCACCATGGCCCCCCATCTAGAGATGTACCTGGAAGTTGTTTTGATGGTGAGGCATTGGTGCAAATGTTCTCCAATGCATGAGTATGGATATGTGCTCATGGAGCAACTGCTACATTAACTTAGCCAAAAGAATAGTAAGCAATAAGCTTAACAAATATATAATGGCTATCGTGTGATATGGCTGAATCCATGATGAGACTTAAATCGTGAAAGTGCAGGTTCTTAAGCCTTGAGATGGAAATCCTTGAATTTGTAAATTTTGACCTCATTTTTTTTACGTGAATTGCTAAGACTTGAAACACTGAGGCATGAAAGACCAGACATGAATGTCATAATGTGAAATAGCAGACGTGAAAGTCATGACGTGAAGTTACAGACGTGAATGTCATGACATGAAGGTCTTGCCGTGAAATAGCAGACGTGAAAGTCTTGACGTGAAGGTCTTGACGTGAAAGTGCAAACGTGAGTCATGACGTGAAATAGTAGACATGAAAGTCATGACGTGAAGGTCTTGCCATGAAATAGCAGACGTGAAAGTTTTGACGTGAAGATCATCCAAGACGTGAAAGTGCAGACGTGAAATAGCATACGTGAAACTGCAAACATGAAAGTCATGACATGAAAGTCTTACTGTGAAATAGCAGAATTGAAAGTCTTAATGTGAAGTTGCAGACGTGAAAGTCATGATGTGAAGTTACAGACGTGAGAGTCATGATGTGAATTTACAGACGTGAGAGTCATGACATGAAATAGCAGACGTGAAATTCATGATGTGAAAGTCATGATGTGAAATAGCAGACGTGAAAGTCATGACGTGAAGTTGCAGAGACTGACATGGGCCGTGAATTTACAACTGTGTTTGCACTTGCTTAGGATGGATCATTTATCATTTTCAGAGGGGTGACAAGAGCCTTGTTCTTTTGTTCTTGATGTGCTCTTAAGTCTCCATATTTGATCTTGAATTTGTTGCTGAAATGATGTCGAGGCAGTAGGGAAGACTGCTGATTGTTTGCTTGAACAGACAAGCTCTTGTGTTGGTGTTGGATGCACGAGAGTGGTTGAGGGATTTGCTTGTTGTTTCTTGGGCCTCCATTCTTGTTGAACTATAGGTGAAGTTGTTGGGGTTGAAGTTGGTGGTGAGGTTTTCTTCACATTGTTCGATTTTGGCAACCATATGATGGACTTACTATCATAGTATCCTTGTTGTTGAAGTACATGCACATGCACCCATCTTTGATGAACACTGTAATTTGGTTGCCGATGTGCTGGGTGTTGAGGCTTCCTTCTTTATGCAAGCTTAGGGGATTTTGTGATGCACTTGGGGACCCAAGCTTTGGTATTTCTTTGGTAGTACCCTTGTGCTTACAGCAATGTTTTTGGTACCTACACTTGTTGCATTGGTGGAGTTCTTTGAGGAACTCACATAGGCTTTTGTGGACGGTGTTGTGGAGGACTCTTGTTCTTCCTTTGCTTTTGAGTATTACGTTGAGAAGAGGTTTTGACTATCGAGGCACCCAAATTTGATTGGCACCTTCATAGTAGCCTTGAGCTACAAGTAGCTACCTTTCCACCCACATTTGATTGGCACCTTCATAGTAGCTACAAGTAGCTACTTTTCCACCCACATTTTGATACTATTAAGATATCTTGATTGTGGTTGTTGTGGTGGAGGGGTGATGTGGAAGGTTTGGGGCCCTCCTTGACTTTGGTTGACACTGAGGCTATAGGTTTGAGACTCATTGGCATTGTTGATGACGAGGGTAGAGTCTCTTGTGGAGTGGTTTTCGATGACGAGGCCTTTGAGCATGTGATTGTCTCCTTTGGTGAGGTTTGTTGATGAAGATGCAGGAGCTGGGGCCTTTCCTTTGAGTTCCCTGTTAGAGTTAGATGGTTGGGCTCTAGGAAATTCTTCAGGAATAGCTGCTGATTTCGAGGTTCTGGCATCGAGCTTCGTAGGTGAGGATGGGGTTGATGGAGTAGAGGCTTTATCGGAGTTGGTTGTTGATTTAGTAGAGGCTTTATCAGAGTTGGTTGTTGATGCAGATGGTAGGTCATTGTGTAAAGGGGCTTTTGTGGAAGAGGCTTGTATCCTTTTGCGTTCAGCATCATAGATATCCATTAAAGTTGGATCCTCTTTCTCACAGTATGGTATTGTCAACGTCTTGTCGTTGACCATCATGATGACTCTATCGCTAGCAAAGCACAGTGGTGCTTGGGCAGCAACAGTCCATTTATGCCCCAAGATCAAATCTACTTCCAACACATACTCAACCACAAAAAACTTGCAAGTGAGGGGGTTAGTGTCAATATACATTGTATGTTCAAGATATCCCAGACATGGCATGGTCAATTCTTGTGTAAAGGTAATCCTTTCAGGATGTGCCATGAGCGTTAGTTGACCTAACAAATCCCATAGCTCGAGGGTCATGGATTGTGTTCTCGTTTTGGATAAAGCTGTGCTTGAGCTGCGGTGATTTCATTTGAAATTTCCAATCCAACTAAAATCCTAGGGATCTTTGCAGTAAGATATGTTGGAAGTTCTACCTCCTGCAAGGTTTATTCCTCTCGTTAGCAATTGTACAGTGCTTGCAGGAGTGTTCAAGGTGACTATTTGCATGGATTCATCTAGTGAATATAATGATTCACTTATCCGAGATTTGCTGATGACATCATACTCAAGGAAATCTAGCGTGACATGAAATGTAAATTCCATATCGCCACTGACTGTTTGAGTAATGTATCTAAAGTAACCTGGAACTTCAATATTTTGTTCATTAGTTTCTTTTGCCAGACTATTGCTTGTTGGGGTGAGTTTAGGTTGTCAATGACACCCAAGTGTCTATTGTCATGATGTTATGACTTACTCGAGGGCTAATCAATATGCGCTTGCGTTGAACATCATTGCCTGTAGGGAAATCCAACCATATCATGATAGAATCTTCCAAAGGAACCATGGTTGTTTCAGTTATAGTGTTTCAGCTTTTCATATCCTGTGTCTGTTTCATATTCCCATTCACTTTCATCCTCTATTTGGATCCCAGCTTTTTCAAAAGTACCTAATGCGTACAATGGCACACTTGGCCCTCTGACAATTCTTAATGACGAGGCTGTTTGGAAACTTGCAAATCCTGATAGTCCTGTTTTATGTAGTTTGTTATGTCTTTGTATAACTCAGGTTGAGTCATTAAGGGTGCAAGTGTTGATATGATTCTGGCTTTATAATGAGAGAAGAGCATTCCTCCGTATGAGGTTTTGAGAGACTGTTTTAATCCTGTAAGGGAATTATCAAATTTCGTACGTGCTTTCTCAAGCCTATAGTTCGTATAGTCTGTTTTAAATGACTCTTCCATAGGAAGTATGTCTTCCTCTTGAAAGGGAAAGCGGTACTCCTCTAGTTTTGTATCTTGGTTGCTGTTTACTTTTGGCATTATGAGGCTCAATCACAACCGGTGACTCTGTAAGACATTCAACCATGCTAAGCATGCACTCTTGAGCTCGTTTTTTATGTTCTCCATATGTCATGTAATCATTATTATCCATTTAGGGTGGTTGGTGGGATCTAGTTTCTTGATTAGTCTATGTGATGTGTTGGGCAAAAAGTAAGAACTTGTCTCATCCTCACTTAGTGATGTACTAGAACTTGTTTCATCCTCTGACTTCCTTTGGTTTGTCAGGTTTTCACTATGTTTACCCATGCAACGAGATCGAATTTTCTTTTCGGTTTTTGTATCCTGTGTCTCACATATGGGTGTTGAGGTTTGTGTGGTGGTCTTTGATGTGGATGCTTCTGCATCATGTATAGCTTTGGCTCTGTCGTGTTTATATCCCCTTTTGGGTTTATGTCCTTTATATCCCCTTTTGGGTTTATGTCCTTTATAGACTCCTTTTTCTTGTCTTTTGATTCGACCTTGGTTTCGATAGTTTTTTGTCCCTTGTTTTTCTTAGATTTAGAAGGTTTTATTTTCTCTTTTGGGTTCTGTTTTAAAACATGTTCTTCTACCCATGTTGAGGTATTGTCTTTTACACTCTTTTGTTGAGGTATTGTCTTTTACACTCTTTTGGACTATTTGTTGTACCTTGGCTTATAAGCATGTAAGCACATTCAATGGCACCGTGGCCAATTGCCCGTTTTGTACACTTAAGATGTTAAGAGTTGTATTTTGTGAGACAAGTTGCATTGAAGCAACTTGTCTTGGCCAATTGCTCGTTTTGTACACTTAAGTATTAAGAGTTGTATTTTGTGAGACAAGTTACATTGAAGCAACTCGTCTTGGGCAATCTTAGAACATGTGATCAATGCCACACTGTTCACACATTGGTCGCAAGGTGTCAGTGGCTATGGGCATGGAAGTATTCCAAACTATGCAGTCTGCCACCTTGTGAGGTCCACGACAATAGAAACACTAAAGTGTCTGATTAACTGCCTCCTGAGCAGTTTCTACCATTTGGACTCTTTCTGTTTGGTGCAGGGGGATGGAGGTTTTGAGTACATTGTGGATGAAGCGGGACACTTATTACTATCATGGTCAAAGGTTTTACAATACATGCAGTATAGAAAAACAAGTGCCTTGTATGCACAATGAGGATTGGGATGGTCATAGTGATTGCATTCAACATAAGGCATTTTGCTCGTCATTTTTATAGGCATTAAGGATGTCTGATTTTGAAGGTTTTCTTCGAGATGTTGGTTGTAAGGTTTTAAGCAAAGCTGCATAAAATTCTGGAAATGTTAATTCCGAGATCGATCTTTCTTTTGCCATTGCTTCATTTGGTTTAGATGAGGAACATCTCGTAGCATGATCATCTTCTAGCATGTTGTCATCTAAACGTATTGCTTCTTTGCAACATTGATCAAATGTTTTCGGATTTGGATAGAATGATCAAGTTATGTAAGCTGTTATTCTTTAAGCCCATCATGAAACATTTCCTTAATTGAACATCGTTTAATTTTTTCGGATTTGGATAGAATGATCAAGTTATGTAAGCTATTATTCTTTAAGCCCATCATGAAACATTTCCTTAATTGAACATCGTTTAATTTTTCCCATGACTCACAATGTGAGTCCAAGAGGTTTATCCGAAGGATAAATCTCTAATGGATTCATGTGGTTGACGTTTAATTGAATAGAGTTCTGTTACTGCACTCCACCGATCACCTTGTCTGAAAAAGCCATGTATAAAGGCCGATTAAGTTGGTCTTGATCACTGGCATTAATGCAATGAACCATCGACTAGCTTTTCCTTCTAAGCATAAGTTCAACGCATGTACCTTAGTGGGGCAGTTGGGATTTCTAAAGGCTTCACATCTCTGTTTAAACATTTGAATAAATTGAACAGGGTCTGTTGTTCCGTCGTATTTGCCCATAATTTTAGAAATTTGCATGGCCGTATTTCTGTATGAGTCATTGAGGTCGTATGTGAGTGCTCTTGTCGGATGAGACTCACTGAGTCCTTGGGCCACCCCCTTCCTAGACTAGTCAGTATGTCCAAGGTGTGGGCATCCAGGAATAAGTTGTGGGAATATCAGGCATCCAGGAATAAGTATGTCCAAGGTGTGGGCATCCAGGAATAAGTTGGTACTTATAGGATTTGTGGGAATATCAGGCAAAGGACCAAAGTTTGGTGGGATCGAAGTCATAGGGGGTGTAAAACATGATGACATGCTTGTTATAGGCATGGTCAATGGCATGGGGAGGTGAATTGGCGGCATTGATAGCTCGAAGATGTCAGCCATGGATTCAGGCCTTGTGTAATTGTAGGCAATCCCTCTACTGTGGCCATGTTAGAGTACCTAAATCCTCCTTAATGAGAAATCATAGTTTTTTTTTGGGACTCTTTATACGTTCCCAAAGCCCATTTACAGCCTCCAGAGGTTTGGCGTTCTCTTCGTTGGATCAAACGGGTGTCCGTTTGCCCTAATAAACTTAGGCTCTATACGCACGTGAACGACCTCTTAGAGATATTTTTTCAAAAAAAGTGCATGCTAAGAACTTCCTATATGGAAGAGACTGAAAGTCTTAATCGTTATCTAGGTTACTAACATCATCACTGAGATTCTCTTCCATCTAGGAAGTTCCTAGCATACACTTTTTTTCAGAAAAAGTGTATGCTAGGAACTTCCTAGAGACTGAAAGTCTTAATCATCATCTAGGTTACTAACATCATCACTGGGATTTTCTCCATTCATCCTTACCATGACTTTATCTACTTTCAACCAAAATTCAAAAATCATCATCTTTCAATCAGAATCGAAATCAATTTATCAATTCTCAACCAGAATTCTAAAATCCTATCAACCAACATTCGAATTCATCATATGGGATAGAATTTTTGCTTATAACTTCAAGGTCTTAGATTCTCTCATATATATTGTTAGTAAAGAGCTGCAGTTATACCCATGGTATATACGAGTAATCACGGCTATAAGGTAAATACCATCATATCTAGGCCTCAAGCAATTCAGGGATTCCACACAATTACGGTACTTCCATCTAAAAACCCAATTCATCGATTAAAAGTCTTCATTAATGAAGCTTAAGGAATGAGAATACAGTATGTAAATGCTCTTTTTGAGTTTATAAATTTTTGGTAAAATTCATTTTTCCTTCTTAAGCTTTCAACAAAGCTCTGATACCAGAAAGCTAAAAGATCCCTGCCCCCTCTGCGCATCCCTCTACGCATCGAGAACTCTGGAGTGCTGGCAGCGAAAGTAGCAATTTCATGTGCAGGGCAGAGACTCCCACTCAGGGCCTCGCTCCACGGATGTCCAGACAAGAGACTAATCCCTCGGTTCTTCGAAAACCGAACCCGGAAAAAACTTCCCTCGCCCAGAAAGCATAAATGATTCCTCCAGGAGAATTATTCTAACGTAGTCAAGGCCTTAACTTCCCTTTTTCATTCCGACCGAACCCGCGGATCACATGGCTAGATCAAGGGAGGAACTTACACTTGGATCATAGAGATCAATGCTTTTTTCCTCGTCAAAGAGGCACAGCTGTTGATTCTTTTCCATAGAACAAGGATGATCCATGATTTACTTCAACTATCGTAACTTGAACAGAATTGAATTTTAATTATAGGGATCCATCAGTCTAGCCTAACCCCATCTAGTCCCATGGGTTAGCCAACCGCCCAACCACTGTATTGATAGGATCCATTATGAAAATTTGGTTATGTTTTGTCCGGGTACCAGGGAAAAGAGTTCCCAGGCCCCCTAGCCGACACTCATGCAAAATACAATTTAGACACTCATGCAAAATACAATTTAGACACACCACTTACGCACGCAATATAAAATTGCCTTTTATAGATTCATAAAGCAAACTTGAAATGAAACCATAGTATTACTGATCATAATGCTCCAAAATATCCAGATCCAATTTCCAACTTTTTCACTTTCCAACCATAAAATCCAATTTCAGTCATTCCTTTCTCAGCGTACCTATGGCATCATCGGCAACCAAAACGCTCACCACCTGCTCACTCAGGGGCCTTTTCAATAGTTCCTAGCCCATAGTACCTAGGAGTTTAATCACATAAAAACCATATGGACTCTCAGTTGGGGATCAACCAACAAGATCCATTTAAAGGGCCATGAACTCATCCGTTGAAGACCAGCAAGGTCAATCAACCAGATCCATGCCCGTGTTCAAAAAATAGCTCCAATTCATTTTCTTCCTCGACGCACGCGTGGGTATCTTCGGCGACCCAGAGCCTAAGCACCGTATGGTCAGCACCCTCTAGGTTCCTTATAGGCAGGTGACCTAGCGCTTCACTCATAGGCCTCTTCCTTGGTCCCTCATCCATCGTACCGGAAGCTCACCATTTTCATTGAACTAAGGCTGGTCATCAAGACCTCGATCGACCTTGCCACGTGAGACGTCTTTCATTAACCCTCCGTCAGCTGTTACAACTTTTTCACTTAGGTCCGCACGACCTCATTCATAAGATGGTCAAAATGCTTCCCCAACATTCTTGACATAAAACAATCTTTAAAAAATTAGGTTTCATCTACAAATACAGTTCCAAACAGAATTCCCAGCTTTTCTCATCATCCACATCCTTTCACATTATTCCTCATCATCTCTTGTCATTCCACATCATTTCTCATTGTCCCATTCCACGTCATTTCTCATTATCCCACATTTTCTACATTAAGTCACATCCATTCGCACCATTTCTACATCCATTCGCATCATTCCTACATCTATTCACATCCATTCACATCATTCCTACATCAACTCACATCCATCACATCCATCATTCACATCCATCACATCATTCCTATATCAACTCACATCCATTCGCATCCATTCACATCCATCACATCATTCCTATATCAACTCACATCCATCACATCCATTCACATCCATCACATCATTCCTATATCAACTCACATCCATTCGCACCATTTCTACATCTATTCACATCCATTCACATCATTCCTACATCCATTCACATCCATTCCTATATCCATTCACATATATTCACATCATTTCTACATCCATTCACATCATTCCTATATCTATTCACATCCATTCACATCATCCTACATCCATTCACATCCATTCACATCTAATCACATCATATCACATCCATTCACATCATCCTACATTTGTTCACATCCTTTCACATCATTCCTACATCTATTCCTACATCCATTCACATCCAATCACATCATATCACATCTATTCACATCATCCTACATTCGTTCACATCCATTCACATCATTCCTACATCTATTCACATCCATACACATCCAGTCACATCCAGTCACATCATTCCTACATCCATTCACATCATTCCTATATCCATTCACATCATTCCTACATCCATTCACATCATTTCTATATCCATTCACATCCTGTCACATCATTCCTATATCCATTCACATCCAGTCACATCATATCACATCCATTCACATCATCCTACATCCGTTCACATCCATTCAATATTTTCACATTCAATCTCAAATTTCTTAAAATAAACTACGCTTAATATTCTTCTTTTTAAATAAAAGATTCATGGGATTTACAAAATCAATTATACCCATATTTCCTCTTTTAGCATAAACACTAATCCATTTAACTAAATGAATCATTTTGATAATTCTCATAAATTGAATGATTCTATAAAATTTGTGCATAACCTTCTTTATTTTTTTGACTATTGAATAAGGCTCAAAACTCCACTTTTAGCATAAAAATATCTATGCCTAGAATATGACAGGAATTTCTCTTTTTACTTTATTAAAATTATGCATAAAAATAAGATTTATCTCTTTTCTGGAAAATTTTGCCAGAGCTTTGCTACAATTTTTGGAAATGTTCAATTTTCTAAATTGAATTGAAAACTTGTAATGAAAATATGATAGAAACTCCTCTTTTAAACTAAAATTGAATTATGCATACATAGCATAATTATAACCATAATTATAACCATAATTACAAGCATAATTATGACTAATTCTCTAGATTAAACTAAAATAACCATTCCTTCTTTCTAAAAAGGTTAGCATAACTCTTTTCCAATTCAGGATGAGTTAATATGATTTTTCCATATCATAAACAAGTTTAACAAAATTAATCATCCTTTTTCCTAGATTAAAAATCATGAAAATAACTAATCTCTTTCTCTAGCTTGTCAAGAGGCGAGGGCATCTGCAATCCTTTTCACTTAATCAGTGACATTCATCTTATTCATCCGCACATTATATAACTCTTACTTCAAGTGTGTCTTTCTTGCCTTTATACTTGTGCTATACAACTTTTACATGCATCCTTAGGTGTAGATGCATCTTATATATGACCAATCATAACATCAGACATACTAACAACAAGTAATCCCATTGTCCGAGCAACCTTCTCTGAGCGAGGTGAAAATTAGAGCCAAACTTGGCAATAAACCCAAAAAAAAAAGGAATTTTCTAGACTAAATTTCAAAACACAAATGCAATTAGATAACAATGCATCAATTTTCGCCAATCCAACGAGCATAAGACAGACACACTTACATAATTTCCCATTCACACCTCACCATAAACCTGTGAAAAGACACCAAAATTGCAAGAACCACCAATACGGTCTATATTTGAGTACATATACAAGTGACCATTCTCACATAATCACAAATCAGTTGGAAGTTTCCAAAATTGCCTAAACCACCAACACACAAAACCAGTCCAAAATAAAGGCAGAGAAAACATTGTAACTACCCAAAATTGAACCACACAAAACATTCTAACAATCCCATGTCCAAAAAAGCATAAACATCCAATTAAAATAAACCACATACAGCCGCGCTCTTTCAAGGTGCAACATTTTGCCGCCTACCTCCAAGTGCTTGAAACAACTCAATTTTTGTTAGAGCTGCTTGGTGAATAAACTCATGAAGAGCAATCGCATCCAAACCAAGGACCTGCAAGTAAACAAAGTACATGTGCTTGCATGGAATGTATGTAGAGCGCTTACTCTCTTTTCTGAAAATCTTCACATGTGCATCTTGGAAAGCTGTTGATCATAATGGAGTAGTTCACTCCCAATGCTCTATATCCATCACTGGTTATGTAGAAGATATGAGACTCATTGCATACAACAATGGCCTCACGGATTACATGTCCGTCTAAGTTCCGACCTTTATCAATATTCTCATTAAATTCTTGTATGTGAATGCCTCACCATACTTTGTTCCCAATGGAAAACACAACTTCTCTCTTTCTCAGGTAGTATTTTCTTCGCCGCTCCAAAATAAACAGTGCGAATAGCAATCCATTTAGCATTTGCCAACCATGAATCCACGGAACTCACATTTTCTTCGCCCCTCCAAAATAAACAGTGCAATCCATACCAACCATGAATCCACAAAACTCACATTTATCAAAGCCGTTTTGCTAAACCACTATATTCAACATTTTCCAAAATTCTATTTGTGCATGCCGATCCTTAACTCTTATTTTGCACGTAGCTATGGTGACCAGTTCTTGGATGAATGGATCATATACATGGGCAGACATTGTGGGCCATCCAGACACCCTGTGAACATGGTCGAAATGGACCCACATATGTTGCAAACTACCACCTGGTCTCATCTTGTTAACCAAGTCTAATCCACTACTAGAACCCTTCGTAGACATTTTAAAAACATGGGGTTGATGTTTTTCCCCTAACTGGCCTGGAAAGAGTACACTTTGAAGAAAAGGGTATCAACACTTGTTCTTAAGTTCAAGTACTACCTCAAGACTAGTAGTAGTAGCTGAAATATTTTTAATTCTCTTGGTATATTCCAAACACCTCTCAATGCGTTTCTTATTGGACAAAGGAATAACATACTCCAACATTTGTGCAAACACAGCATCCCCAATATCTGAGTAACCATGTGCATCATCCTTCATTAGCATGTCAAATATAACATCTTGGCCCACTGCTGTTTGCAATTGCTTTGTTATAGTGAAAGGATTAAGGGTGACCCTACTATTCATGTTCTCTTCCAAATTTTTCCCACTACATGTACTTAAGGGTGACCCTACTATTCACGTTCTCTTCCAAATTTTTCCCTCTACATGTACTTATGCCTTCTTTGTAATGATGTGTATGATTACCCATATGTATAGCACATCTACTTGTATTCTGATGATCTCTTAGTAGACAGTAATAGATAACAACTGAGCATGTTTTCACACATTCAGGCATTTGATCACAATGTTTGCAGGAAATATTACCAAACTCTACCAACCATTCCCACTAGACAACTTCTTTTCAATTGGCCTTTCCATTGTGTCTCATTATGCAAGTGCATCCTGGTGTAATAAGGACAATCTACATTCACACACTGTAAATGGCTTGAGCATCTACTGAATCGAACAGCACCATCAAAACAACCAAAACTGCTTATTACGTACTCAACCCATGAGTGACCATCCTGCCTCTGTTCCATACCATACGTTGCAGAAGCACTCCCACATTACGGTAGCTCATAAGAAACATATCCATCATATGACAGGGGGAACTTATCCACTCTATGTATATTGATGGCACTGTGTAATGTAGCATGCAACCTGTTATTGAGAGGAAGTGCCCTAATAGCATCTAACATACTCAAAACATTTTCTTTTGGAGCATTATTTTTATCCCATGTCAACAAAAAGCTTATAAATTTGATACATATCTGCATCAAGCTCAAAACCCATTTCACTTGTAAGAGCTTAGAGAGAGGGGCTTTATTGCAATCCGAAGTCCAACCACATTAAAATAATCACAGACCATAGATAATTTTAGCTCAAAAAATCTCTCATTAGATACCAGGCATAGTTTTTGTCTGTGTATCCTTCATGGTTCCACCTAATAGTAGGAGAAAAATGGTTCATAGCAGGCCAATAGAAGCTCAACTCTATGCCTTGTATTACCACTAATAAGCAAATAATAGATTTTAATAAAATATCCATTCTTTTTTCCAAACAATTGATTCTAGAAAATTTCTAAATATTATTTAATTAATGAACACCTAGTGGTGCCTTCAAAGTAGTCACTGTTAATGATTAAGATGGCTCTGAAGACACTTTATATTTGCTTACTGGAATCGTTTATTTCTCATTTAACACTAAAGGTAGTAGAGTTAATAGCTCCTAGTTGGCTAGCTAGTACATTGTCTTGCTCTTCATTACCCCAGTGTTTGCATCATTGGGTCATGTATTGAGAGAAGTGACTTATATCATAATGTGTCCAAGCATATCAAAGATCTCCCCTCTCCCCTTGAATGGGGGCCACACAAATATGAGCTGCCCGGTGCCTCGACAAAACAATATGAGGGTGAGCATTTATATCTAATATAATAATTAAAAATGATTAATATTTAATCAACATATAATTTTTGTTCTAAATTCATTGTTTAGTATGATAATTTATTAGAGGAGGGTACAACATTTTGATGCTTAAGAATGGAATATTACTCTTAATTATTATTCATTCTTTAATTCAATCTAAAACTTAATATTTTTGTTAAATGGTTGTTGATAATAATATATATTTTATTACAAATGAATTAATACCTAATAAGTAAATGTTGCTCATAAAAGTACTAATAGAGTAGCAATATGTACCTCTTTGTCTTAACCTCCTCTATAAATAGGAAGGCCGTTTGAATGTGAAGATATATTTTCTTACTAATTAAAAGCACCTATAGAGTAACAACATATACCTCTTTGTCTTAACCTCCTCTATAAACATAAAGGCCCTCTCGAATGTAAAAACTTATTTTTTTTACTGATTAAATATGTTTCACATAAACGTACTAATGGAGTGATAATAGACATATGTTGCTCATAAAAATACTTTTTTCTCTCCTCTCTATAAAAATGAAGACCCTCTTAAAATAGGGATCTCTCTTGTAAATATTGGTTAGACCCTCTTTTCCAAGTGCTGCATGGGGGGCCTACTAGATTACTTAGTTGTGGTTAACCAACCCATATGCACACCAACTAAACTAGGTTGTGTAATGCTCACCAACCAAACTAGGTTACTATTATAAACTTTAGATCATTAAAACCTATAGTCTATTTTGCTTGCTTAGGGTTTGAGGAAACAACTTTGAGGAAGAAGTGGAGTAAGAGAAACATTGGAGGAAGTCACGCATGGAGAGCACCGCAAGTCTGCGCCTCTGGAAACCTCCAACGCCAAGGTAGGTGTTCTTTGCGTTGTTCTTGCTATTTTTTTTGTAATTCATTTGGCCTCTGTATCTTCATAGAGGAAATTAACAACATGAAATTAAAACAAACCTTAAGCTCTTCACCAATCATGAGATTTTTTTTATCTTTAAAGACAAATTAAAAAAACCCAAAAACATGCCGCACTGGCCTATTTCTGGGCTTTTTTTTAATTTGTTGAAAGATTAAAAAAAAGCTCATGATTGGTGAAGAGCTTAGGGTTTGTTTTAATTTCATGCTGTTGATAATAGATCTCTTCATTTAATTACTGGGTGAGCTTGGATATCTTGGAGCTTTTTTTTTTGGTTTTTAAAGATCTATTTGACACATAAAAAAAAGCCTAGTAACAAGCCGCGTCGGCGTGGCTTTTTTGGGGCTTTTTTAAATGTGTCAAAGAGTCCTTGTGTAACTGACTCGGCCTATTTTTGGGCTTTTTTTTAATGTGTCAAAGAGCCCTTGTGTAATTGCTTTAGAGTAAGTTCTTTTTTATGTGATGAAGAGACATTACTCTTAGGTGTTGAAGACATTGTTAATTCCAATGTTCTCAAAGACAAAAAAAAGCCCAAAAACAATCCGTGCCGGTGCGGCCTATTTTTGGGTTTTTTTAAATCTTTGAAAAGCTCTTGTGTAATTGCCTTAGAGTAGGTTTTTTTAATGTGTTGAAGAGACATGGCTCTTAAGTGTGGGAATCCATTGATAATTCATATTTTCAAAGATTAAAAAAAAGCCCAGAAAGAGGCCTCATCGGCGTGGCCTATTTCTGGACTTTTTTTTAATGTGTTAAAAAAATAAAGAGCTCTTGCGTAATTGCTTTAGAGTATGTTTTTTTTATGTGTCAAAGAGACACGGCTCTTAGGTGTGGGAAGCCATTGATAATTTATGTTTTCAAACATTTAAAAAAAAACCAGAAACAAGCCACTCCATTATCCTTCCATCTACTTCATTCTCTACCATTTCCTTGAAGCCCTTAACTTTATCAAAGGCATCCAAGTTAATAACAAACTAAAAATTTAGCAACTAATTTGAAAAAATAAGCTATACAACAACTTAAATTAAGCAATGAGCATACATGATTAGCAACCTATTACACATGATTATGTATCAAACTCTCTAATAAACACAAGATTCAAGCCTAAAACATAAGCTTTAGACAAGTGCTCTTGATGTCCAAAGATTTAAAAAAAAAGCCCACAAACTTAAGAAAGGTTATAGATGGTCCCCCCCATGTGTTATTCATAGAAGCCTAGAGATGCCTTCCCTTATGTTTTATGCCTAGGTATGTTGTATATGTAAGGAAGAGAGTCTCCTCTAATGGTATGTAAAGACTGAGATCTTTGATGAAAATTTTATGCCTAGGTTTGAGACATAGACAAAGTTCAAGGTGTGATTTTTGTCTCTGTTCAAAGTGTATCTATAACTCGACATTGTTTTTTATATGCTTGGGGGTCATGTGTTTTGGTGAAATGAATGGTCAAGTTTTTTGGTGATGCATAGTTGAATGGTTATGTTCTGAAGAAGGATAAATGGTTGTGTTTGGAAGGATTAATGGTTGTGTATGTATTTTTTTGATGTGCAGGCGTTCCACCACTACTGGCAAGGAAAAGCGTACCAAGAGAGAAGAGGCACAAGCAGTTGAAAAGGAAGGGGAGTCTCATGCAACACTTATCTTGGATCAAATTAGTCGTGTGGTGGAGACTAATTTTGAGGGTGCGCAGGATGCTAGGGAGAAGGTTGACAATTAGACAGTGACTGACTCTTTTGCAGGCTCTCTTAATAGAGTGGATGAGTGGAATGGCAAAAAAGCTTTCTTACAGATTGTGCCTTACGTGATGAGATCGGAGGTGCCTCAATTGGAGGACAAAAAAGATGAGAATAAGATTTACATTGACAAAGGTAAGGATATCATGCAAAAAATTACATTGTTTTGTTGTTTTCAATGTCCTATGATCCCTTTGTGTAGACTTATTCCTTATGCTCGTGTTAGGGGTTTAAGGGAAGATGTTTTTGGTGGTCCAAAGATTGCATTTGGAAAAGAGGGATATGTGCTAGAAAAGGGAGCATTTATAGTTTCTCTTTGGATATGTGAAAAAGAGACTACCTATGTGAATGATGAGATTACTAGTGGATGGGATGCTATTAGGCATGACATTAACAGGGAGTTTGAAGAGGAGGTTAGAAGTAGACTAGAGTTTCACATCCTTGTGGGTAGGATGTTTCATGTGTGGGAGGGAAACCATTGTATGGTGGCTTGGACACAAGTTATCAAAGAAATATTTTCTCAAACAAGAGCAAAGCACCATCGAGTATTGTGTACGATCATTGATCCTACACGTGTGAGTGAGATCGCTCTCTTGGGGGCAAGCCTTCAAAAAAGGATGAATTAGTAAGCTGATTATAAATTTATGTTTGAGATCTTGATCATGTGGTGTTTTTCTTGGGCAAATCGCAATTTATTGTCTTCGTTTTTTAAAGCTTGAATACCCATGCTTTGGTAACCATAACCTTGCGGGATGAGATTGTGAATTGTGCCAACATTAGTGCTGCCAATCATGATGATAACATGAAATATTTGCCAAAGAGAGATAGAAAGTTAATTACTTTCATTAGAAAGAAGAACACAAAGGGAGCTAAGCCTTGGTACCCTCTTACTCATAGATACTTGGGCAAGCTTGTTTAAAATGTGAGTATTTGGTGGCTTAAGCTTTGTTTAACATCCATGCTTTGCTTTGAGTTGTCATGTAATGAGATTCGATGTTATGTGAAGGTTCAAATTACTCAACTTGAACAAAAAGCTTGAGCAAGTGCGCTTGACCATGGGAGAAGATGAGGTGAAGAAAATTGAAGCCAACGAGATAGAGGAATTGGCCATGAGATATGGTGACTGCATAGGGAAGGTATTTTGTAGTGTGTTTTGCAATGGTGAATTGCATTTCTATTGAGATTAATATAGTGTGATTCTAATTGCGTTTCAAGACAATATTAATTTTGGACATAGTGTGTTGAGAATGATATCCATTTATATAGATCCTTAACATTATTGATTTAAAGCATGGTGATGCATGGCGGGCTAAAGTGTGGTCCTTAAAGTGGGATGTGGATAGATTCGCTCAACACTGAAGAAGCTAAATTTATTAGCATTGTGTGATGTACCAATAGAGTCCAAAATCTTTTGGTTGGGTTTATTGGAGGCAAACAAGGCAACCAAAAATATGTTTGGCCTTGTGCATGGAGATCATATCTATAGATAGTAAGTCATGGTTTTCTATAAGTACATGTGTTTAGCTGGCAATTTCTGCAAATATGTCATATGCATACTTTCCTTTGTAATGTGGTTTCTATTTGCTTTAAAGCTGGCTTCGAAAAGAGGTCACTCTTGAAAAGATATTGTAAAGGGCAAACGCTATCCTTAAACATTTTATGGATGAGTGCCGAACCCAGAATTGGCATTTGAGAGGGTTGAGGGAGATTCGGTAAAGTCAACATCTCTCTAGTACTTTAAGTACACACAAGTCATCCATGAAGACTTAAAGGAATTTTCGAAGATATTCCTTGTAGGCACTGGTAGGTGCCTGGGGCATTGGTTAGCCCAAAGGGCATGACACGGTATGCATACTTACCTCATTCAGTTGTAAAGGTTATCTTATGTTGATCCTTTGGATCGATCAACACTTGGTTATATCCAGAGAATCCATCAAGGAAGCTGTAGGCTTCCTTTCTTGTGACTCTCTCGAGCACATGCTCCGTGAAGGGCAATGGATAGTGATCTCGTATTGTGGCGGCATTGACCTTTTTGAGGTTTATGCACACCTGCACTTTTCCATTCTTCTTGGGCACTATCACTATAGGTGAGATCCATTCTGTGTGCTCTATTTCGTAGATGAATCTAGCATCTATGAGTCTATCAATTTCCTCCCATACCATCTTTGAGTATTTGGGATTCATGGGATATGCTCTTTGCTTTACTCATCTTGCTCCCTCTACCATGGAGATGGTGTGTTTGACCACTTCGGGGGGTACACCTTTCATGTCCGTGTACTTCCAAGCAAAGCAACAATCCTAGAATTCTGTGAGGAGAGCAACGAGATCTCTTTCTTCTTCAGTGAGAGGTTATCCCCTATGTAAATAGGCCTCCGGATCCTCACCCAAGCCTGCGAGGTTAGCTTCATTTACCTTTGTTGGACCATCATAAGAGGTCCCTGGCTCTCCATCATGAGTTCTTTGGGCCGAGTCATATTGTACAAATTGATCGGCCATCAGTGCTAACTTTTTGTTACGTGCCTTGCGCGCAAAGCGGTAAAGCTTTTGGGGTTTAGGTTGGGGATTAACTAGTTCTTTCATTTTGGAGGTGACCGTATGGACCAAGAAGGAGGCATTGGCTAGCTTCTTTTGCCAAACTAGGCTGAAGTATGCATGTACTTCAACATCCCCTACATATTTCAACATCCCCTACATATTTCAACCAATGCCCTTATGAGTCAATAGGGAAGACATATGCTTCTTCCTCGGGGGAACCCATCGGGTTTACAAGTTCTGCGTGGGTGGTTTTCCCATAATGATTCCTCCTTGTTGCCATTTCTAGGCTCATGATTGGCAACTTTGGGCAAACATGCGGTTGCTTAGCATGTAGAGAGATCTGATTTCTTGCCTATCAATTGTCACGAACTAGGTTCCTATGTGTCTTGTAAGTATGTCCAAGGTTGCAAGGATATGTATCCAATTCTTAGAGTCTTCTGGATCTGGGAGGGGTGCAAGTTCCATGCTATCCCTTTCCTCACAATCATATTGTGGCATGTTTGGCATAAGTGGACTACAGTGGACCGGGCTGTTACGACCGAGTCCTCTTACAAAGGGTCGGCCACTCATGGGATGGACCTTCCAGGTGCGAAGGTTGATCTTGACTATTTGGTCTTTTTTTAGAATATAGATATGATCCGTGTCCCAATCATAGATCATTTTTGTTTCTCTCCCTCATAAAGGGACGTCCTAGGATGCAATCGTATGAAATAGGCTGTTGGCCAAAGTTCATTCACCACAAAGGTGTGTCAGAAGTTGGTCCTAAGGATCTTGATCTTTAAATCCCTCAAGAGGCCTATGGGCCTTGCGTTGGCTCCATCAACAAGTTTCACCAGTAAAGCTGTGTCATCCATAGCAAGTGCTCCCCATTTTTCCCAGCATTGTTTAGTGACAATGCTCACTCCCACCCCTCCATTCAGGATGGCGGTGACTTGAAGGCCATTGAAGGTTATGGGGTAGTGCTGCGTTGAATTCATCTCCTTTGAAGTATTTCCCAAGTTTGTTAACTCGAATAGTGCCAGTGATTCCATGGGGCTCTATGAATTCATCTTCATCAATCTCGTTAGAGCTGTCTAGCTCTATAGGTTCTTGAATTCCCGCTCCTATGCATCTTTCCATCCAATCTTTCAAATCTTTCCATAAGCTTGGGCTACCTTGGAGTAAGGTACCAATGGGGATTTGGATTTAAGAAGATAGGAGGAGGAGAGACCTGCAACATCCCTAGGAACGGATGCAATTTCTTGAGTTGGATAACCCTTGTCTATTTTTAGGCTCTGGTGTAGGGTATTGGGATCTGGAATTCTATGTCTGTCCTTTTTGGGTGATCCTCTCCTACATTTTTGAGATACTTTGCAATCACGTTTCCCTTGTGGGGGGTATCTACAGAGGATGGTGCTACCATTCAAGGGGGTCTCTAAGGGGGTGCTTGGTCTTAGAAACCTCTGTTATGTTCCCGAGCTTCCTCGGTTGGTCTTATGTCAAAAATCAACGGGCATGGTTCAAGGTATGCCATTGGAGGCTCATCCTCTAGTTGAGCTTGAGAGTCCCTAACCAACTCTTGAGCTGCCTTTAGCCTCTCCTTTTCTTCAATGGGGTTCGGGTATTCGGCTAACTTCCTGGGTAGCTAGTTGGGATCTATTGGTTCTTTGGGGCGAGAGGGGCTGGAGGTAGCAGTTTCTCCTCTTAAGATGAAGGGGTTGATGCATCGGTGGGGTTGTTTCACCTTCAGACCTGCTCTTTATGACCACATAGCTATCCCCTTTGCCTATCTTTGTGGCCTTCTTCCTTCACACGAGTTGTTTCACCTTCAGACCTTCTCTTTATGTCCACATAGCTATCCCCTTTGCCTATCTTTGTGGCCTTCTTCCTTCACACGAGTGCCCTGTCGCGCGTGCTTGTTCTGGGACATCCCTATGGGATAAAACTTTTGTGTGTCCTAGATTTTGCGAGGTCAATGCCTCAGTTGTAGTAGCGTGAGCTTGCGACCCTTCTTCTACTTTGCATTCTCATAAGAGGGACCGTGTGGATGAAGCCATCTCTTACACTTAGGAAATTAATGCTGGTGCTAGGAGTAGCTTCATGGGCTTTTCCTACTATGCGTGTGTCCTTATACATATGGTCAATTTTGCACCCTATGCATAAAGGGGTTAAGGTGGAAGTACTCACAAGAGTACTTGCCATCCCTTTTTTAACTAGACACTCAGTTACTCGATGAGGTCTTGCATAATGATAGCAATGCATGGGTGGTTATATAGCCACGTTGTTCAAGTCCCGTCCCTGCGGAGTCGAGGTGGCTAGGTATATGGGGTACATCTGGTCCCCTTCCACCATCACACAGTGACTCAGGGTCTGGGAGGGTGGACTATTTGATTTGAAGGGCTTGAAGGTGGTATCTTCAGTGGCTTCCCCCTCATCACCTTCTTCAAAGATTTTAGTCAAGGTTAACTCATAAATGGGGGTGATTGGAGGTATAACCGAGGTGGAAGTATGGGGGGTGGTAAGGGCACTTTTGGTACCCTAAGAATTCCTCTCTGGGCCACTTCATGGTTAGGTTGAGGTGCGTTATGTAATGCTGATGCCAGAAAGGCCAACTATTACCTAGGGTTTTTCGGGGCAAGGCTTGGGGTAGGGCTCGAGCTTGAGCAACTCTTTGCTGATAGCAATTTGCAATTTTGTGATTTTCCCATGTTTGGCGATAAGTGCAGTAGAGAGTGGGACGTGGTCTCAAATGTGAACACTATGTGCTACTATGGTTAGTTCAACAAAGCTGGCACCATACTAACTCCCTCTTTGGGTAAATATGGGGTTGGCCAACTCGATCCCGACCTTGGCCGGTTCTCCAATGTTGGGTCATTTGCTGCTTGCAGGCTCGCTATTTAACCTGTTGTCCTGAGGAGGACTCTGCCTTTGTAAGATTCCTCCCTCCAATTTTTGAGGTGTACAGGTGTAAGAATCTTCCCTTCTAATCTTATAATTATTCCCCTCTCTAAAATAAAAGAAAGATCCTGTTTTACCCTATTTTGGCCTGGAGAGAGAAAATATCTAGAGGGAGGTAATTTAAAATTGAGATATTTTTTGATATAAAAATCCTCCTAGTGTCTAAAATGGTTTCCCCTGAAACATGAATTCAAAAAGAACTTTCCAATGTACAATTGGAATTAATTGAAAATAGGTATAAAGGACCTTAGCCTAAGAGTCCAGATTTTCAGAAATTTTTGGATTATGGTCCAATTAAGGTTCCTATGGACCAATAAGATTAATCCAAATATAGGGAGGAGATAAATTGAAGAATAAAAGAAAAAACCCCCCAAAAATGAGTAAATGCTCACATAAGATGAAGAGTGGACTAAGGACCAAAGAAAACAATTAAAAAACTGAATTTTGACACCTCAGTGTGGGGATCTCCCCTCATGAAGTAGGCACCTTTTTCTCATCATTACCCCCAATTCTTAATCAATAAAATGAGATATTTTCATCTCTCCTCTTGCCTTTTTCAAAACTAGATGTGTTATTCTTATTAAATTTGATTTTTATGCATAGAAAGATGCATAAAAGAATTTTTTTATTACAAAAGTGTTATTCTTATTAAATTTGATTTTTATGCATAGAAAGATGCATAAGGAATCTTTTTTATTACAAAAGTGTTATTCTTATTAAATTTGATTTTTATGCATAGAAAGATGCATAAGGAATCTTTTTTATTACAAAAGTGTTATTCTTATTAAATTTGATTTTTATGCATAGAAAGATGCATAAAGGATTTTTTTAATTACAAAAGTGTTATTCTTATTAAATTTGATTTTAATGCATAGAAAGATGCATAAAGAATTTTTTTTTATTATTAAAGCATTATTTTTATAAAAATTGATTTTTATGCATAAATAGATGTATAAAGATAAATGAATAATTTAATACTCTAAGAGAGAAATTTCTATCATTTTATATTCACACGGATTGTAAAGAGAGAATTCAGGAAATCTATAGAGATCGAAATATTCAGATAAATGATTAATTTATTCCTCATTGGAATTCGTAACTAATTTAGAAATCAGTTAAGTGAATATTCAAAGAAAGAAATTCAGTAAAAAAGTAACTGAATTATCAAACCTTTTCGAGAAAGATAGATCAAGAAAAATCTTATCTGACTCGAACCTTGAATCAGACTATGACCAAGACCAAAACTCTTTCGTCAGTTTTCGAGAAAGATAGATCAGGAAAAATCTTATCCGACTCGAACCTTGAATCAGACTATGACCAAGACCAAAACTCTTTCGTCAGTTTTGAGGAAAGAAGGTGTGACCAGTTTAGAAAAATACACTCAAAACTCCCACCAAATCTGAAACTAAGTTTGAGACCCTTCGAATTGATCTGTGGATCAAGGTTATAGAATTCGAGGAATTCTGGTATGAAATTCAGAATTTCGATCAAGAAGTTTTGGGGAAACTAATTCAAGAAATACTCCTTGTATTCAAAAGAAAATCAAACTGAAAACTTGCATAGAAATGAGATGTGATGTGAATAGATGTGATGAGAATTAGATAGATGTGATGAGAATCAGATAGATGTGAATGAATGGATGAGATGTAATGTGATGTAAAATGGGATGTGAATGAATAAGATGTGATGTCATGGGAATCGGGATGTAAATGAATGATGTCATGGGAATCGGATGTAAATGAATGATATGGGATGTGAATGGATGTGTATGTAAAAATGGATGTGAATGTGTATGTGAAGAATGGATGTGGATGTGTATGTGATGAAAATGGATGTGTATGTGTGATGAAAATGGATGTGTATGTGTGATGAAAATGGATGTGAATGTGTATGTGAAGAATGGATGTGGATGTGTATGTGAAGAATGGATGTGGATGTGTATGTGAATAATGGATGTGGATAAGTATGTGAAGAATGGATTTGGATGTGTATGTGAAGTATGGATGTGGATAAGTATGTGAAGAATGGATTTGGATGTGTATGTGAAGTATGGATGTGGATAAGTATGTGAAAGAATGGATGTAGATGTATGTGAAAGAATGGACGTGGATGTATGTGAAAGAATGGACGTGGATGTGTATGTGAAGAATGGATGTGGATAAGTATGTAAAAGAATGGATGTGGATGTGTATGTGAAAGAATGTGATGTGATGTAAAGAGATGTGTATGTGAAAGAATGTGATGTGATGTGATGTAAAGAGATGTGATGTGACATGAATATATGTGGATGTGAAGTGATAGATATGAATGTATGGATAGATGGGGTAGTCGTACATGTGAACGATTGGATGGATGTGGATGAATGAGATGAGATGTGTATGAATGAGATATGATGTGGATAGAAGTGATGTGATATAATGCGGATAGAATATATGTGATGGGATGGTTATGAGAATAAATGTGATGGATATGAATGAATGAATGTGATGTGATGGATGTAAATAGATGTGATGGACGTGAATAGATGTGGTGTGATGTGAATCGGGATGTGAATGAATGAGATGTGATGTCATGTGAATCGGGATGTGAATGAATGAGATGTGATGTCATGTGAATCGGGATGTGAGTGAATGAGATGTGATGTAAATTGGGATAGATGTGATATGTGATGAATATGATGTGATGAGATGTGGATATGGGTAGATGCGAGTGGATGAGATCTTAGATGCAGATAAATGAGGAAAGATGTGATGAGATGAAAAATGATGTGATGAGAATGGGAATACATATGAAATAAATGAGGATTGCTGTGAAACAATGTGGAAAGACGAGAGTTTGTTATAGAAATGTATTTATGACCTGCTTTTAAATGATTGTTTTATGTCAAAAATGCTAGGGAAGCATTTTGACCGTCTTGTGAATGAGGTCGTGGTGGAGACCTATCTCGCAATAGCTGATGGAGAGTCAAGAGAGGACGTCTCGTGTAGCAAGGTCGGTCGAGGTCTTGACCAGCCTTAGTTCGATTTAAATGGTGAGCTTCCGGTACGGTGGATGAGGGACTAAGGAAGCGGCCTATGAGTGAAGCGCTAGGTGACCTGCGAAGAAGGATCCTAGAGGGTGCTGACCATACGGCGCTCAGGCTCTAGGTCACCGAAGATACCCACACGTACGTCGTGGAAGATATTGGAACAAGGAGTAAGAGTTGTTTTCTGAATTCTAGCATGGATCTGGTTGATTAACCTTGCTGGTCCTCAAAACAGATGAGTCCAAGTCTCTTTTATATGGATCTGTTGGTTGATCTTGCTGATCTTCAACAGAGATTCCATTTTGATTTTTAAAAGTAAACATATTGCTGGGTACTATGAGCTAGGAACTATCAAAAAGGCCCCTGAGTGAACAGGTGGTGAGCGTTCTGGTTGCCAATGATGCCATAGGTACACCGATGAAGGAAAATTTTGAAATTAGGATTCAACCGGATGTTTTGGAGGATTATGATCACTGATACTATAATTTCATTAAATGATTGTTTTGAAGACAGTTGAACCTGTGAAAAAGGCAATTTCATATTGGGTGTGTAAGTGGTGTGACTAGTTTTAAGTTTGCATGAATATCTGGCTAGGGGGGCTTGGGAACTCTTTTCCCTGGTACCTGAGATAAAACCTAACCAAATTCTTAATTGGATCCCATCACTACAGTGGTTGGGTGGTTACCCACGGGACTGGGGTTAGGCTCTGGACTGATGGATCCCTAAAATGAGACTCAATTCTGTTATGGTACGATAGATGAAGTAAATCCTGGATAAAAATTGTTAGAACTATGGAAAAGAATCAATGGCTATGCCTCTCAATGAGGAAAAAAGCGTTGGTCTCTATGATCCAAGTGCAATCTTTTTCTTGTTCTGACTATGGGACTTACGGGTTCGGCCAGATCAGTTCAATTAGTTAAGGCTCTTGACTACATTAGAGTAAAAATATCCTGGAAGAATCACCTGTGTTTTTCGGGCAAGGGAAGTAAATCCCGGATAAAAATTGTTCTATGGAAAAGAATCAACGGCTGTGTCTCTCATTGAGATGAAGTAAATCCCGGATAAAAATTATTCTATGGAAAAGAATCAACGGCTGTGTCTCTCATTGAGATGAAGTAAATCCCGGATGTTCTATGGAAAAGAATCAACGGCTGTACCTCTCAATGAGAAAAAAAGCATTGGTCTCTATGATCCAAGTGCAATCTTTTCCTTGTTCTAACTATGGGACTTACGGGTTCCATCAGATCAGTTTAGTTAGTTAAGGCTGTTGACTACGTTAGAGTAAAAATATCCTAGAGGGAATCGCCCATGTTTTGCGGGCGAGGGAAGTTTTTTCGGGTTTGGTTTTGGAAGAACCGAGGGATTAGTCTTTTGTCCGGATATATGTGGGCGAGGCTCCGAGTGAGGGACCCTGCCCCATGCAAGAAGTGCTACTCCCGCTACTAGCACCCCAGAACTCGTTGCACGGTGGGTACAGGGATCTTTCAGCTGGTATGAGAGCGAATTGGCTAAAGTGGATCAATCGAGAAACCAGAAATGTCAAAAATTTATGAAGTAGCAGTAAAAGGTTGTAACTATGTGATGAAATTCATACAAATTGATATTCAGAATGAAGATTCATAAATAGGTAATTGGGTCTTCAAATGGAAGTACCGCAATTGTATGGAATCCCTGACTTGCTTGAGGCCTAGACATGATGGTATTTATCTTAAAAGTCCAAGGACCGTGACTACCCGTATATACTGAGGGTATAAATACAGCTTTTTACTGGTAGTATATACGAGTAAATCTAAGACCTTAAAATTATAAGCAAAAATGCTATCCACATGATGAATTCGAATGTGGTTGATATGATTTTAAAATTCTGGTTGAGAACTGATGAGTTGATTTGGATTTTGATTGAAAAATGATGATTCCTGAATTTTGGTTGAAAAGCGTTAAGCTGAGAAAAACCACAATGAGGATGAATGGGACGAGTCCCTGTGATGATGTTCGTAACTAGAATGATGATAATGACTTCAGCAAATCACTATGAGATTAGTGGATTGTGCTGACAGATTGATACTATTAGCACTTGACCTAGTGGATCAAGTTAAGTGATGACAAATTAAAAACCTGTATCATTGAAATTCCCATGGAGGAATGTTCAGATGGAAATTTCGATCTAATGGACCATTATTGTGTTAAGGATATGAATGATATGATCTGAATGAATTGTGTTAAGGATATGAATGATATGATTTGAATGAATGATATGATCTGAATGAATTGTTATCTGCTGATGATGAGTTCTATATAAGGGATCTTTATCCTAGGATTCTGTTGGGTTCACCAAACTATAAGGAACCCCAAAATCAGTTGGATCTTAAGGGAAAGAGTTGTCCTCTAGTTTGCGAGATAAGGACATCTCGCGTTTTTAAAGTGGGGTAGGATATAAGATTCCTCCCTCCAGCTTTTGAGGTGTACAGGTGTAAGAACCTTCCCTTTTGATCTTATAATTATTCCCCTCTCTGAAATAAAAGAAAGATCCTGTTTTACCCTATTTTGGCCTGGAGAGAGAAAATGTCTAGAGGGAGGTAATTCAAAATTGAGACATTTTTGGATATAAAAATCCTCCTAGTGTCTAAAATGGTTTCCCCTGAAATAGAAATTCAAAAAGAACTTTCCAATGCGCAATTGGAATTGACGTGTGAGTAGGGTGAAAAGTGGGAGGATGGAATCCTGACGGCACCATCCTACGGATGGGTGGACCCGATTAGTCGGGTAGCTTTCCAACAGATTAAGTGAAAGCCCTATGCTAGATAAATAGGTTCTTGGGCAACTCTATTCTAGAAGACTAGGCCAGCGAGACAGCTGTGCCTTGCATGGATGAGGAAAAAAGTGTTGCCTCTATAAATCAAGTCTAGTAGTTGCTCAATTTATGATCAATTACCCTATGGGTGATTTGATTTTTAGAAGATCACACTCCCCGTACAGGATAGGACTAGGTTTTACCTATAAATCGTATCCTTGAATCATCTACATGGTCAAGGTGTTGATAAATAGGAAATTTTCTCCAAGTTAAGACTTAGTGGACTATCTTAAGTGTTTCCCCTATTTTAGAAGGGGGGAACCTTACAGTGAATGAGGTCGTGTGGAGGCCTATCTGATAAAGTTGCAACAGCTGACGGAGAGGCAACAGAGGACGTCTCGTGTAGCAAGGTCGGCCGAGGTCTTGACCAGCCTCGGTTTGATTTAAATCGTGAGCTTCTAGTACGGTGGATGAGGGACTAAGGAAGTGGCCTATGAGTGAAGCGCTAGGTGACCTGCGAAGGATCCTAGAGGGTGCTGACCATATGGTGCTCGGGCTCTGGGTTGCCGAAGATACCCACACATACGTCGTGGAAGATATTCGAACAAGGAGTAAGAGTTGTTTCTGGAATTCGAGCATGGATCTGGTTGATTGACCTTGCTGGTCCTCTCTCTCTCTCTCTCTCTCTCTCTCTCTCTCTCTCTCACACACACACACACACACACACACACACACACACACATCATAGACACAAGAGAGCAAGGAGATAAGACTATACTCAATTAGCATAAAGGGAGATTGTGTCTTACATTACGAGAATGTTGTTATTTATACAACTAGCCCTTATTCACACTTGGTGCCCAAAACTTAAAGAAAGGTGAACTAAAGGATTACAAGATAGTTTTGTGGCATTACCCAGCCATTCTCATAATTATAATGTTTATGGTGTCATTTCATGACGCTTATTAAACTTAAAATGGGGTTAACAAGGGGTAGGCAAAAACCCACAAAAGTAGGGGTAGATTGGCAGGTGCACACAAAAGGGAGGAGTGGGGGGGACCAACATGGGCACACTAAGAGAAGGGGGGAAAGGGGAAGGTGTGTGTGTGTGTGGGTTGGGGAGGGGCAGTGTTGTGTAGCAAGATGGTACCTAGGTACCTCCAGCTGGTATCAAAACACTGTCAGCTTCAACGTATTGATAGCTGAGGGTTGTAGAGCCTAGTTCTATAGCCCTCCCTTTTTTTTTAAGCACTACACCATCCCGTAATAAGGTAACGTTATTTTTAACACCACAAAATACTAGTCGTGTGAACATTCTCGGTCATCGTCTTGAACATTCTCGGTCATCGTCACCATCTCCATCACCATTGAATTCAGCATCTATTTTGGTGTTTTCTTTATAGGTATTAATTATGTGTTTTCTTTAAAACGTGTAATCCATGAAAAACCATATGTAGACCACATGGAACATGCAAAGCACACCATTTTGGGCATGTGTAGACCACATTAAACATGCAAAGTACACCATGAGAAGACTACATAGATTACATAGAGCCCACTCCAACCATATATATGTAGACCACATGGAACATGCAGAGCACACCATGAGAAGACTAAGTATACAAAGATTACATAAAGTCCACTCCAACCATATATATGTAGACCCCCCATGAATTCTACAAAACACGCTTAGAGATGACCAAACACATAGAAATCACATACATTCTGATACAGTTGTTGTATGGACCATGTACGCCACATGGGGATAATGCAAACTACATAAAGATCTTGTGCAGCCCATCACCATAGTATACCGACCAAAAAGACCATAGGGACCAAACATGGGCTATACAAAACATACACAATGAGCATATAGAAGTCACATAGAGACCATTCTAATGATGTACAAGACATACAGACCATATGAACCACACCAAGATAACAATGAGCATGTAAAGAACTTGAGAAACCCC
Organism: Cibotium barometz; assembly: GCF_041138505.1. NCBI lineage: Eukaryota > Viridiplantae > Streptophyta > Polypodiopsida > Cyatheales > Cibotiaceae > Cibotium > Cibotium barometz. The sequence goes on from NC_141110.1 coordinate 22,243,889, forward strand.
TTCCCCAAGGTGAAGGTAACCAAGGAAAGACGAACATCGAGACAAGTTTTGAACAAAGAATAGCCCTAGTTGACATGGGAGCTAGTCATAATTTAATGTCTCATGAGATGTGGTGTTCACTAGGTGCATGTGTCCCATGATTCATCCGCTATGTTACATGTACTAGAGCTTTAACCACTTTATTTCACATTGGGAATAATCCTTTAGAAGGGAAGTTCTTTATGATATGTATAGCGACTGTTCAGAAAAAGGCCCCTAGATGAGGATGGGTGGGGCATAAGAAATGCCATATTGACTAGGATTCTTTGACTATAGAACAACATTATAACTTGCCTCTTGGAAAGTGACTATCCTTATGATTAGTGAAGAACCAATCCTTGAGATCTCAAGGAAGGCACAATAACATTATTTTGCAACCCCAAAGGCCCTTCCTAGCATAAGATTCTTGCCTAAGAAGACCTCACCATCAACCATATCACAAAATTAAAAGTATTTGGTTTGGCTTGAGGCTAGGGTAAGTCACCCAGAGCCATTAAAAGCCTCACCAAGACAGGTGTGGCAAAACCTCACCATACCCATCATGAATAACATGCCTCACTGATAACTAACTCCACTAACAACATTTCCACTAACTTAACTAGCCATGTAGTAGGAGCTCATGTGACGATGAGACCATACAACCTCATGGCTTATCATCAAGAAGGACGAAAACAATGTGTACCCACATGCACACTTCAAATATAAGGATACTATGAAGTCAATGGAAACATCTAAATCCCTAAGAGGTCCTCCAAAAATGAGCCTGATCACCAAGCCAAAGAAGAAGAGAAGTTGTAGGAGCCAAAATCTATATTCACAAGCATGTGGGTTAATGAGGAACTACATGCACATGGGTATTACAAAGGTAACACACAATTATGGCTCCCCAAAGCAACAGCACGTCCATCTCATACTAACAAGAGTAGGCCATCACAAACACAATTTGCACTAAAAAGGAGCCTTGAGGCACTACATAAAGGTTATTATTATGAAGGCATCACCCATGTATGTTTGCCCAAATAAGCCTCAACCCTCTTGGATGCACAACCCATTAGTCCCCTCCAAAAGATAATGGAGGCCAAAGGCCCCAAAAGAAGCATAATCAATCTTAGGAAAGGGCAAAGAGAAGATAGACGACCATAACCATGATGACCAACCAAGTAGCCACAATGCAAGGGGCATATCCTTGGCATACCCTCCACATCCATAAAGCATCAAGAGGCACCAAGAAGGCTACCCGAGCCCAACTTACCCAAGGACAAGCTACCTCAAAGCTGCTATTACAAGAAATCTTGCCTCCACATATTATCACTATTATGCAATCCTCAACAACCCTTGCCAAACCATTCCATATTCTCAAGCCTTGCCAAATGCCTAGCCATGAATGTACCTAGCCCCTAAAAATGCATGGTCCCATGAGTGCAACATTCACTTGTCACTCAAACCCTACACAAGTAAGTTCACTTCACTTGCAAACACACATTTTCAACCTTGTGCACACACATTTCTATCTTTGGCCTATGCATGCTTGCTTATAAACACATGTTCCCACCTGCAAATGTATGTTCCCAAGCTAAACCTATATAAATAGGGCCCCCTTCTCATTTTCCACTATTCTCTCTAAATTTAGCTAAACTCTTGCAGCTTTGAACCATAAAGTCCACCCTTATAGACTCCATTTTATAAGCCAACTTTTTCAAGGTAGTCATCATGTCAAAGGTCTCAGGATCCCAAAACTCCCTTGAAATAGTGGTCTTGACACTGACTAAGAAGAAGAAGGCCTGTGAGGTCCACCAACAACATCATAGGGCTACTATCGAGAGAAATCTCCCTTAGGCAAGGAGCTACTGAAGGAGATCGGAGGGCATGATACAGAGCTACATCAAATTGAAAATCAATTTGAAACAAAAGGTAGAGCACAAGGTACCTACCATATGGAACCTTGCTACTATATTTTTTTTACGAACTAGAGGTGATGATCTAGCTAAAACACAAACGCCTTGGACTCCAAGAGATGCTAGCACTCCCACCATGGAGCCTAAACCTAACAACATGGTCTATCTCCACCTATGAAACCATTTTAGGTATAAGAATAGTGGTGGGTGAAAAGGACACGGAGCTAACTCTACCACTAACACTAGATGGCATCAAAGAGGCACTCCACTTTCCTTAACAACAAGAATTTGAGCCCGCCACGACCAAAGATACCCAACAGTCTAAGGCTTTATCATAGATGTGGTTAGGGTGTCCACAAACAAAGATAGGGAGGATTAGCATAACATATCCGTTAAAACTACCAAGAAGAGACCTAGCCTTCATGGCCCACCTAGTTCAAAAGATATAATCTCTCAACTCAACACACTAGCTAGGCTAAAGCAAGAAAACCTAATAAATTAGGCTAATTATTTTCTATCATGAGCTCTAGGCCATCTATGCCAAATCAGCTAGCAAGTTTGGAGTGGGCATGGTGCAATAAATGTGTTATAATCATCATGCAGCTCATGGGAGCATTTTCCTCCTCCTTTGAGGTAGCCTGTAATCTTTTCCCCACAATCTCCCACTCCAAGCGTATGACTCCTCCCACCAACCATTGGCACATAGACTCCCCATCACTTCTCTCACGTCCAAGAAGCAATGATGATGATGAGTTTTTATAGAGCTCTTTTAGGTTATAGGCTTTCCACCTCTCCCTAGTTCACACCATGCTAGAGTAATTCCAAATGGAGAACCCCCTGATCATGTCATTAAGAATTGTCCTAAGCTAAAGGCTAAAGAGGCAAAGAAGAAAGAGTCAAATGCAGCCACAATAGCGGATGCTTCTATAAATGCAGATTCTGCAAATGTTGTGCAGGATACAGAATGGGCGTTTAGCGTGTATTGCCAGTATGAACCATCTGTACATGATGCATGTTTGGCAGTTTCTGTTGACTCTGATGTATGGTATTTTGATAGTGGTGCTACAAAGCACATTACCTCGCATCATGATATGTTCACTTGTCTTGAGACTGTCTCTAATGGGAATACTGTCACATGTGCCAATAATGCTTCTTACCCAGTGAAGGGCATTGGTAAAATTATGCTTACTACTCTAAAAGATTGTATCATGCACAGTCAAAGCATATCTTGATTAGTCGAGATGTTGTTTTTGTGGAAGATGATGTGCAACCTTTGTTATCATGTACCAAAGAGATAGGTGTGAGCTGACGGGATGTATTTGATACGTTGTTGTCTCTGTTTACAGGTGGGAATTCAAATGTAAGTCGTAATGAGGTAAATATTCAGCCTATGCAGATTTTAAATGACATCATAGATCAGCCTATTTCTGATGCAGATTTACAGGATGTAATTTATGAGGATAGGGCTGAAAATGAGCAGGCTAGAGGTATGCCTAAATGGCTGGTGCAAACCTTGCATGATAGTAAAATTGATGCACCTATTTCTAGTCGTACTCATTCAGGTTTTCAGCATGCCTCTTATGCATCAGATTGTTATACTTTGGCTGTGTCTAGTATGTGTGAAAGTATCTGTAAAGAGGAAGAACCTCTTTCATTTGATGAGACACAAAAATCAGAAAATTGGTTGGCTGTAATGCAAAGTGAATATGATGCTATAATGAAGAATGGACAGGAGTCTGCCACCTCTATCTACACTGACAGTCAGAGCGCATTGGCAGTTGTGAGAAACCCAGTTTTTCATGCTTGCACAAAGCACATTGAGGTGCATTATCACTATGTCAGGGAGAGACTCTTAGCAGGAGAGATCAGCTTGGTATATGTGCCAACATAGGACAACCTCGCCGATCTTTTCATAAAGGCGCTTCCTCGTGAGAAGTTTGAAGATTTCCGCAAAGCTTTGGGCTTGCTCCCCTTTGTGGAGTGATCTACTTCGGGCATGGCACTTCCCTATACATGACTCCTCCCAGGGGGGATTTGTTGCCATATATATATAGGCAGTGATGTGCCAACATAGGACAACCTTGCCGATCTTTTCATAAAGGCGCTTCCTCGTGAGAAGTTTGAAGCTTTCCGCAAAGCTTTGGGCTTGCTCCCCTTTGTGGAGTGATCTACTTCGGGCATGGCACTTCCCTATACATGAGTGCCAGCTCTCGTTCACACCATCACTCCTCCCAGGGGGGATTTGTTGTTGTCATATATATATAGGCAGTGATGTGTGTGAACACACTTAGAACCGTCGGGGCACTTTTTCCCTCTTTAGGAGGTTTTTTCCCCCGGCTTGTATATATGCCCATTATTCTAGGGCTAACTTATCTTTGTACATTGACACAATCTAATACACTGTGTGTTGTGTGCATTCTTGCTTCTTCTTCTCCAAGCTTTGTGTGCTTTTCTGCAACCCTAATTCTAACATAAACTCTATATTATTAAATAATTTATGTATTATATACTAAACCATATAGCAAAGAAAGTAAAAACTTCATTTAATAAATAGTGTAGTATATACAATAAACTAATTACATTAATACAATAAAAGATACGTAAAAAATATACTATATAGCATTTATTATAAAGAAATTAAAAAACTAATTTGTATTTTGCAGAATAAAATTAAACTATAATGTGTATTATCACTTTAATTTTAGCATTACAAAAATAAAACTATAATTTAAAATAAAACTAACCTAATAGAAGGATAACACTTGAAGTGTTTTATGGGAAAAAAGACGATTCTCAGTGGTGGGTGAGCAATTGAGGGAGTGAGTGAGAAAGATTGAGCACGAAGGCGTAGGTTCTACTCATAGCTTGGAGCACTGTCTACTACTCAGACTTTCAGCTAACATGCATTTAAGAAAGCCGCCAATGCCCATGTACACTTCCTAGGCTTTAAGAAAAATGCATACGAGTGCTACTATTTAGGGTTTTAGACATTGAAAAATCCCAAAAAAGAGGCCGCGCCACCGCGGACTATTTTCTGGGATTTTTTTAATGAGCTTTGTTTAGGTTGAAAATGGGGAGAGGAGCATAGACGGCATGCCCATGAGTAAGAGAATATTCAGCCCCTCGGGCTTGCCTATGCCAACAAACATGATGACCTCGCCACAGAGGATGAGCAAAGGATTTTTTTTCATGGGCTTTTATTAGTTTTCTTTATCAAAATGGGAAAAAATGCCCAAAAATAGGCTGTGCTGACACGACTTGTTCCTCGTGGGCATTTTTTTTCATGTTCTTCATATGCACATGAATATTTTCCTTATCAAAATTAGGGTTCTTAGCTTGAAAAAAAAAATGCCCAAAAACAGGCCAACACGGCCTATTTTCTGGGATTTTTTTAATGATCTTTGTTTAGGTTGAAAATGGGGAAAGGAGCATAGACGACGTCGTGTCCATGAGCAAGAGACTATTTAGCGTCAAGCTTGCCAATGCCAACAGACTTGATGACCCTGACCACACAGGATGAGCAAATGATTTTTTCAATGAGTTTGTTTAGTTTTCCTTATCAAAATGGGGGAAAAAATGCCCAGAAACAAGTCGCACAACGTGGCATGTTTCTGGGCATTTTTTTTCATGTTCTTCATATAAACATGAATGTTTTCCTTATCAAACTTAGGGTTCTTAGCTTGGCACGGCCTGTTTTGGGGCTTTTTTTTCATGTTCTTCATATATACATGAATGTTTTCCTTATAAAACTTAGGGTTCTTAGCTTGCAAAAAAATGCGCACAAACAAGCAGCGCCGGCATACGGCCTGTTTCTGGGCATTTCTTTTTCATGTGTTTGCAAGGATTCTTGATATGTACATAAAGGCTTTCCTTATCAAAATGGAATTCTTAGCTTGAAAAAAAAAAATGCCCAGAACCCTAAGTGATGGGAAAAAAATATGGCTTGTTTCTGGGCATATTTTTTCAATGAGTTCTTGTGGAATCTAAAGCAGGCATAACTATTTACGAATGCAAGTTTGAAGTGTACACGACATAAATATTGTATAGAGGGCTTGTAGTAGATGGATGATTAGAGCTTCTTATTAGAGTATACACGGGGAATATAGATTTGATTTTGTTTAATAGTTGTGTTCTTATGTATTTATGCAAACTTATAATTGTGTCTGTTGTAATTTTTGTTTTGTGTGTATTTTTTTGATGTGCAGACCATCCACCACTAGTGACGGGGGAAAGCATACCAAGAGAGAAAGGGTACAAGTTGTTGATGAAAAGGAAGGGGAGTCTCTTGCAACAATTAGCTTGGACCAAATTAGTCGAGTGGTGGAGACTAATTTTGAGGGTGTTTAGGATGCTGGAGAGGAGGTTGACAGTGCGACAGTGACTAACTCTTTGTTGGGGAGCTCACATGTGGTTGTTGATGATATTATCGTAGTAGGCAGCACTCAAGCAAAGAGTGGTAGCATTTTACCAGGTACCTCTCTTAATACTGTGGATGAGTTGACGGCCAAAGAAGCTTTTTTATAGATTAGGCCTTATGTGATGAGATCGGAGGTGCCTCCATTGGAGGACAACAAAGATGAGAATAAGATTTAAATTGACAAAGGTGAGGATATCATGCAAAAAAAATAGACTGTTTAGTTGTTTTCAATGTCTTATGATCCCTTTGTGCAGACTTATTCCCTATGCCCATGTTAGGGGTTTAAGGGAAGATGTTTTTGATCTAAAAATTTAATTTGGAAAAGAGAGATATGTGCCAATAAAAGGGAGCATTTATAGTTTCTCTTTGGACATGTGAAAAATAGACTATCTATTCATATTATGTACATGAATGTTTTCCTTATCAAACTTAGGGTTCTTAGCTTGGCGTGACCTGTTTCTGGGCTTTTTTTTTCATGTTCTTCATATGTACATGAATGTTTTCCTTATCAAACTTAGGGTTCTTAGCTTGCAAAAAATACCTAGAAACAGGCAGCGCCGATGGCGAGGCCTGTTTCTAGGCTTTTCTTTTTCATGTGTTTGTAAGGATTCTTGATATGTACATGAAGGCTTTCCTTATCAAAATGGGGTTCTTAGCTTGAAAAAAAAATGCCAATAACCCTAAGTGACTATTTTTAGGCATTTTTTTTCAATGATTTCTCGTGGAATGTAAAGTAGGCATAACTATTGAAGAATGTAAGTTTAAAGTGCACATGCCGTAAATATTGTATGAAGGGCTTGCACTAGATGGATGATTAGAGCTTCTTATTAGAGTATACAAGGGAAATACAGATTTAATTTTGTTTAATAGCTGTGTTCTTATATATTTATGTAAATTTATAATCATGTTTGTTGTAATTTGTGTTTTGTGTGTATTTTTTTAATGTGCAGACCATCCACCACTAGTGGCAAGGGAAAGCATACCAAGAGAGAAAGGGTACAGGCAGTTGAAAAGGAAGGGGAGTCTCTTGCAACAGTTAGCTTGGACCAAATTAGTTGAGTGGTGTGGAGACTAATTTTGAGGGTGTTTAGCGTGTTGGAGAGGAGGTTGACAGTGCGACAAGGACTAACTCTTTGTCGGGTAGCTGACAAGTGGCTATTGATGATATTATCATAAAGCAGCACTCAAGAAAATGGTGGTAGCACTTTACCAAGGTACCTCTCTTAATATTGTGGGTGAGTGGATGGGCAAAGAAGCTTTTGTCCACGGTTTCGTGATGGAAAAATTGTGAGATAGAGGACAAGGTTAACAAAAGAATTTAATGATAACGTTGATAAGGGTCAAAACTTGGATGGACAGGTAATCCGTGAGGCCATTATTTTATGTAATGAGTCTCATATCTTCTACGGAAGCACTGATGGCTCCAAAGCGTTGGGGTGAACTACTCTATGATGATCAACAACTTTCTAAGATGCACATGTGAATATTTTCATAAAAGAGAGAGTAAGCGCGCTACATACATTCCATGTAAGCACATGTACTTTGTTTACTTATTTTACAGGTCCTTGGTTTGGATGCAATTGCTCATGAGTTTATTCACCAAGCAACTCTAACAAAAATTGAGTTGTTTCAAGCACTTGGAGGCAAGTGATCCAATGTCACACCTTGAAAGAGCACAGTTGAATGTGGATTTTTTTCATTGGATGTTTATGCCTTTTTGGGGTCTTCATGAAATGGGATTGTTGTGCCCATTTGCTTCACTTCAGTTTTGTGTAGTTAGAATGTTTTCTCTACCTATATGTTTTCATTGGATGTTTATGCCTTTTTGGGGTCTTCATGAAATGGGATTGTTGTGCCCATTTGCTTCACTTCAGTTTTGTGTAGTTAGAATGTTTTGTGTAGTTAGAATGTTTTCTCTACCTATATATTGGACTGGTTTTGTGTATTGGTGGTTCAAGAAATTTTGGGATCTTCCAACTGATTTGTGGTTATGTAAGAATGGTCACTTATATATGCACTCTAATATAGACTGGTTTTGTGTATTAGTGGTTCATGCAAATTTGGTATCTTTCGACTGTTTTATGGTAAGGTGTGAATGGAAAATTATGTAAGTACTTATGTCTTATGCTCGTTGGATTAGCAAAAAATGTTGCACTATTTTCTAATTACATTTGTGCTTTGAAATATTATCTAGAAAATTTTAACTTTTTTGGGGTTTATTGCCAATTTTGACTCTAATTTTCACCTTGCTCGGAGAAGGTTGCTCAGAGAATGGGGTTACTCGGATCCATGCACAAAGTGTTGGCATAAGGTATGGATGATGCATGCAAGAGTGGGATTCGCTACTATTGGAGTACCTTGATAAGGGATAGTGGAGACCGTGGATGAGTGCATGGATGGGTTCTAGATGGACCACGAAGAAGGTAGGAAGAATTACGTGGGTTGAAGTTCTTAAGTGCGATGGTTAAACAGATGTGCGTGAAGAGGGTTGATTGCACACCGAAAACTTGCCAAGGTTTGGCTGCGGGGTTTGATTGTAGGTGGAAGCTGATTTGGGTTTGGTGGTAGGAGGATTTGTGGTTTGGAAATTGGCTATTCACGTGATGTACTTGCAAACAATCCATGTTGTACCAACTCTACCCTTCATAGGGAGTGCTCTACCCATTTGGTGGTGGGGAGCTAATATAAGCAGTAAAAGCAGGGTGAAGATGCAAACATCGGCATTGAGTTAATCGTTACTTGCCAATGGGCAGGTGTGGGGTTGCGTTTAATTTATTGGAAAAGATATTGTGGATGCACTAGCTTTGGGGGTTAGTGTGCTGATGTGATGGGTCTTCTTACTAGGGGGATGTAGCTTTGTTGATGTCGTGTCGCTAGCGGCGGGTGTGTCGGTGTTTTGAAGTTGAAGAGGCCAAGTCTTATGTTTGTGTGAAGAGGATAGGAAGGCCAGTCTCTTTCAAGTACTACTTATGCTTGCTTTCTCTTGCACATACACACTCACTCTGTCTCACTCAAAAAGCATGCTTACTCTTTAGCTCTTATGCCCCACTCTCTGATACACACAGTTGCTCACTTTTTACACTTATGACTTTGGTGTTGGTGAGTCATGTTGGGAAAATGTGACTACCATGCCAAGCATGATAATCTAGTCTCTACACGACCAACCACTGTGATAGTTCCAAGACCACCAAACTTGTACACATCATGAAGAGGTAGGTGGAGAGGCTTTCAAGATGGCCTCTTGGCTCATGAAAATGTGACTACCATGCTAGGCATGATAATCTAGTCTCTACATGACCAACCACGATAGTTCCAAGACCACCAAGCTTGTTTCTCTACATGACCAACCACGATAGTTCCAAGACCACCAAGCTTGTTGGTGAGTCATGTTGGTAAAATGTGACTACCATGGCAAGCATGATAATCTAGTCTCTACATGACCAACTGCGATAGTTCCAAGACCACCACGCTTGTACACATCATGAAGATGTAGGTGGAGAGGCTTCCAAGATGGCCTCTTGGCTCATGAATATTGTCCAAGCCTTTCAAAAGAGTAGGGTCCTTGTACTAGGCCAGGTTAATGGACCTATTAATCATGTTGTCCCCCTCAAAGCTGCTAGAAATGGGAACAAATGGAATCGTATCAAAGTTAGACCCCACTTCCTTGAGATATGTAGACACCTCCTTTATAATTTCATCATAGCACACTTTCGAGGACTTGGGAGTAGTTGCATCCATCTTGGTACAGCAGTGGTGGCAAATCATCAAGGGTAAAAGCCAATAGAGCATGCACACAAATTTGCCCAATTTTTTGAGAACCTAGCCAATAAGTTCTTATCGCGTTTCACTATTGCTAGTATTCTAGGCTTTGTTTGTGTGATTACTCAAAAGTTATTTTTGTTTTATTAAGAGCCATGTCTAGGGGTTTCACAAGACTTTGAAGTCCCTTGGGGAGCCCATCTTACCTGATCACACCATGCATATGTGATGTGTTCCACCAAACTATCTTTTGCATCCTAGCTTAAGTAGAAGCCCTTCACTCCATGCCTGGAATGTGGCACTCGGCAGGTCACTAGTAGTAGATATAATAGACTTAGACCATGGCATGATATTTTAAGATTTTATCCAAACTGAACTAGTCTTGAAAGTAGTTAACTACATGCCTTCAAATAAGTACATATCTTTTGAATGAAAAAATAATAAAATGCACATGTGGATGACCAACATTGTGTCAATTGTCATGTGCACATTTTTGGGGCTGCGTGATTTCAAAACCGCACAATTGAGCACAATCAACCCATGGGATTCCAGTGAGCAAGAAAAGAAGGTGGAGAAAAGGAAGATGGACTAGAGCAATGGCAAATGTGAGACCGCTCTCATGCTCAGTTGTTGTGAGCTTTTGTGAAGGGCCCATGCATTCACAGTTGTTGCCATTCCAATTATTTGTGGCATGCATTGCTCCCCCAAAGTGTCTTTTTCATCCTAGCTTAAGCAAAAGCCCTTCACTCCATGCTTGTAATGTGGCCCTAGGCGGGTCATTAGTAGTAGATACAATAGGCATATAGCACAATCGGCCTATGGGCTTCGAGTGAGCATGGTTGTGAGAAAGCCATGGTGGCTAGGTGCATAAAAAGACAATGGAGCAAAGGACAATGTGATGAATGTGAGAACCCACCGTGAAGGTCCCATGCATTCACAATTGCTACCATCATAATCCCCTCGAGCATAAGGCAAGTGGCTGCATCGCACGCAAGGGCATGCTTGTGTAGGGGGGTCTTGAGCGGAGGGGGGATGCAAGTCTTTTATAAAAAAAATGCGTGTGCCACACAGGGGAGGGAGGGAGGGTATGTAGGGCTAGTTTTTTCTCTTTTGTTCTTTTGTTCTTTTTTGGTTGTTGCAACACCTGCGTTGGGGTACGCAAGGCTAATTAAAATAAATGCCTACATCACACATGGGGAGGGGGCTACGGAATGCAAATTTCTTTCTTTCTTTTGGAGATCTAGTGTGAGACATCATCAAAAATCATGGAGCCAAGAAACCTCATCATACGATCACACTTCCATGATAATTAAACATCTTTGATCGCCGCCTGGATCGTGGCAATTTGACTCCAAGACGATTCCAATTTCCAAACAATTCAACCTCTTGAATCGTCAATCTTGGATCATGTAAATCCAACTCCTAGATGATTCTAATTTCCAGATGATTCAACCTCTTGGATCGTGGGAAATCTAACTCTCGGTGGATGATTCCAATTTCTAGATGATTTAACCTCTTAGATCATCAATTCTTAGATTGTGGTGGTCCAACTCTTGGACGATCCCACTTTCCAGCCGATTCAACTTCTTTGATCCGATCTTGAATCGTTTTACGATCCAACTTTTGGACTACCCTAGTTTCCAAATGATTCAAGTTCTTTAATTGTGAATCTTGGATCGTTGGCAATCCAACTCTAGACAATTCTAAACAATTCAATTTCTTTGATTGTAGATTCTTGGATTGCAAGCGATTTTGACTCTCGGGACAGCCCCTTTCCAAACGATTCAACTTCTTTGAATTGTTCAGTCCTTCTTCTCAAATGGTGATCAAACTTCACCGATCTCACATCTTGAATCGTCACCTTCGAATGGTCGACTCAACTTTACAAATCTCACATCTTGAATTGCCAATTCTACTTATCAAATCGTGATTTGACTTTATAAATTGCCATCTTGAATTGGGGGTTATAAATCTATGAGCTTTTTCTTTCGAGCTTTTTTTAGAAATCAGTAAAATTTTTGAGCTTTTTTTAGAATTCAGTAAATTTATCGAGGAATTTAGTAAATTTATTGGGCTTTTTTTTAATAAAAATATCGAGCTTTTTTTATATGCTGTAAAAAATTCAAGGCTTTGAGCATTGATCTATCAATTAGAAGTTTTGTTATTCTAGCTATTATAGTCTCTATATGTCAAAGCATACTTTGAAACATTTAGCACACTAAGTAAACACTCTGTTAAGTAAACACTTTATGTGCTGGATACTTTGAAGCATACATCAAAAAATATCGAGCTGTTTTTAGAAGACATAACATCTCATAAAAAGCACAGGTTAACATGACTCACATAAGGATAGTGCTCCTATCCTTCACCCCCAATAAAAAATATTTAGCAAGCTTTTTAGCCGGTATCCAGGATGGTTGATGCAGAGATAGGAAAGAAATTGCTTGAAAGAGGAATTGAAGTGAAGTTGGTGGATGAGATCTTGAAGGGCTTTATCATAAAGCACACCACACCTCCACCATTAGTGCCATTATGTCGTCTTGTACCCCACGAGGCCATACATATGGCCAAGGAGAAAGTTGAGGTGCTTTGTGAGGTGTTTGATTATCCTGGTTACTCTGCCGATCTATCTCCCCCTTTCCTTATCTCATTTAGATGACCAGGTTCTAGGGAATCTCTAAGGATAACTCAACTTGACTGTGCTGTATGGGGCCCTACTTGGAGTGGATTGAGTGATAAGTTTGATAACTCTTTGCCACCACTGGAGTGGGGGGGATATCAAAGGATACAAATACCTAGTGTGGGATGGAAACCACAGGGTGAAAGCTTGGATATCTCACATCAAAAAAGGTAATTGTATTTGGTTTATTGTAAAGGCTTAAACTTTTTTTGCATTCATGCTCTCCCAGATTATTATTCTTGTTGTTTTGAAGGCTATGGGAAACATTGGGAGAGACATATACACGTTCCATGTCACTTTATGGATGTGGAAAAACATAAGGAAGGAGAGTTACTTCCAGCCTTAAAGGCAACAAATAGGTAATTTTGGGGAGTTTATATATTTACACTCTAAAGGATATAGCGGTTTTTTATTATGATGCGTACTTTGCTTGTATTTGAAGGATTGCAAGGGCTCATGTGGAGAATTCCTTTGCATATGAAGTATTCTTGTTTCAAAAATTTGGGCAAGCTGATAAGGCATCGTTGTTAGACCAGCTCACCACAGAAGAAGAAAAATGGTGGGCTGAGTTGCAAATGCTTGTTGAGCATTGTAGTCACGGTCCATGGTATAATGCACCTACCACAGTTATTGCAACTCTTATGTGGAAGGCAATGTTTGTAAAAAGATTTTGCATTCGTATTGTTTATGTGTAGTTCTTACATTTGTATGAGATATTTTTCCATTGGCTTGTAGGATGAAATAGATAAGTCAAAGAAAAAAGCCATTGCAGGATTGGAAAAGGATGCTTTAGGGGAAGATGAGTATAAGAAAAGATGTGACAAAGTAACGCAAGTTATAGGCATGCATTACCACGTGACAAGGCATATAAGATGTTGAATGTGTCCAATCCAAACAATGGGGATGGCTTCTTCAAGCTTGTGTATGATTACGATTGGTCACTTTGGAGCGGTCCACTCTCAAAGGATAAACTTCTTATCCTTGCACAATCACACCTTTTAGCACAAAGGTGAGTTTAACTTGTTAGGCATCCTTTGTACATCAACAAGTATTTATTTCATATATAGTTGAAATGTGATTGTAGAAAACAAGAGGTACTACACATGATTGTATCATCCCAAGTAAGAGATGAAGCATATGTGGAAAGTTTTTCAACTGTCCCTAAACTCAGGACATATTTGAAAAAGAGACCTATCAGCAATATATGCTTTTCGAGGCCAAAACTATCTTTGATGATCTATCTTCATAGGGTTTGGAGTTGCCTGAGGGTTTTGTAGACTTCTACTACTCTTTCAGAGACATGCATCTTGATATGGCCTTCTCTGATTTGGTAAATGATATAAAACCCAAATAAGATGCTAGCAAGTAGCCAAAGTTGAGGCAATTAGTCATGCATTTGATATATAGGTATACTTTTCATTGTCTTTTAATTATCATGTAAAGGTCTTAACACTATCGTGTGATTATATCATGCCTTAAAATGTTGTGGGAGCCTACTTTGTAGGTGGCTATTTTTTATGGGGCTTAAATTAAAAATTTGGTCTCAAAAGAAAGGAGACTTTGTCAAATTTTATATGAAAGTTTATCGCCTTCATTGCATAAATGTATTATATGTATAATAATAAGTTTTTCACGTGCTCACTAAGTTTTGCTCAATGACTGAGTGTAGGTGGGTACGAGTTTTGGCTGCTCAAGGGACATTTAATGTTTTGCCTGAAAAAATACAATCTTGGAGTAGGCCAGGTTTAGAGGGGATTATGTACCCTTCACGCTTTTTGGAGAGAAGTATTGCAAGGTGGGAGTTTAATTGATGTCCTTGGTGGTTGGCCTATCCCCTTAATACATGACTAGAATCTGAGGAGGAGTTATACGAATGTGAGTTAATTACAAATCTTGTGGCTTGCATTATAGTGTCTTCTAATCTACATCTATCATTTGTATATGGTCTAATAAATTTAGATTCACAATAGTGTTCATGGATGTGACTTCGCAGTGGGTCATTATTGTCGGAGCAAGGGTCTACAAGTAAACAACAAGAAGGTACTATATCCCAAACTTGGACATTGTTTTGTGTCTTTCAACATAAGTTGATTGAAAATAAAAACATCTTGATATTTCATTATTGGTAGTGCATGAACACAGCTCACCATCACAAAGGGAGCGTCGTAGCAAACACAAACTTGACTTTGGGACACAACAACATGCACAACATAAGGGTACTATGATATGCTATGTTTTGATTCGTTGGTCATATGTAGAGTTTTCCTATTTGTGTGATTGTGGATCTTTACTATGAATGAATAGGGAACAAGACGTATATTGATATCATGTCACTTGATGTGTGTGACTTGATTAAAGAGACTGGCCACACTATGTGAGTATTTCTCCTTTGAATGTTTTTATCAATGTCTAAGTTTTATGTGTGACAATTGGTTGTTTTATGCCTCGAGAATTTCATCTTGGCTTAGCAAAATCAACGTTTGTGGGCTTTCTTACCAAGTAACTCCTTCCAAGGAGGTTGCTAGTCTTGTGTGGGCTGATTTTCCAACATGGTTGTGGTAGTAAAACGCGCATCGCCTATAGTTTGCCCATAGTGGAATGTTTGCCACTCTGATCTTTCTTTAGCCTCATTGCAGTTGGCAAGGACCTTCCTTACAGACGATGAGGAATGGTACATTACCCTCAATCTTGGTAGAAATTTACCCATCATAGTGAGGCATGCTAGAAAAAATGGTTTAGCATTGCATAAAACATAGACACTTATATTAGATGATGGATACCTTGACGAGGATGGAGAGGAGGTATGTTTGTTGTTCTTTTTTTAGTTACAATGCATGGTGTTATGAGTAAAGTTTATTTATGAGAAACACAACATTGCCATGTCTCACAGATTGTAGATGAAGTCATTGGCCTTTTCTATTGAAAAGGTTGTTCTATTCCCTGCATGCGTTGCAAGTTGGGTGCAAAGTTCTCTTCAAAGTGCTTTCCTTCCAAAATCAGTGTGTTGTGTGAGATTCCAGATGCAAGTGGGGAGGATCGCACAACATTGGTAAGGGATTACATTCAAGGAGGAAATGCGTAGCTACCTTTTCTTTAGGTATGGGAACAAAACTAGTGCTTGTACCATAATTGTAAAAACTTATGTTAAAGACATTCTCTAAGTTTATGTTGGTTGCAATTAGGTGGTTATTGACCACCTTCACTGATCGCATGGAGGGTGTGCTTGATATTTTCCATGGATGTAGGAGGTTGGGATCGGTTTCTCTAAGTTTATGTTGGTTGCAATTAGGTGGTTATTGACCACCTTCACTGATCGCATGGAGGGTGTGCTTGATATTTTCCATGAATGCAGGAGGTTGGGATCAGTTTCACAGGAGATGCAAATTCATTGCCTTTGCAACAATGATAGTGACAAAGTTTTGGTTGACACAGTGTTACAAGACTTGCCTTGTGGGCTCTCTCACACATAGTGATCTTGGTATGGAGTTTGGTAGTGGTCTCAAAACTCTTGTGGATCTCATATTTTGTTTTCTATTTTGTTTTGGTGTATGACACATTGACATGGATTCTTTTGGCGCATTGAGAGGCTTTTTGGTTTTATGAGGTTTGGTTTTTTATGTGTCATTCATATTGTTTTTTGGCACACATTCAAAATGATAACCATTATGTAGGTGATGAATTTTAGTGCAGAGTTTGTCTCTAGCTTAGGCTTAAGCTTTTGTCTCTAGATTTTGTTTAAGGTTAATAGGGTATATGTCTTGAATATTTTTATCCTTTTGAAGATGCAATGCTAGTCATCTGTGTGTTTTTATAGAGAATGAATCTTTCATAGAAGGATAGAAAGGGTGATACTCCGTTGTGGTATTTGGGTGTGTCTGTAATGGATTCGAGGGAAGGACACAAACTCTCCAAAAAAGAAGTATGTGTTATATTTATATGTATGCATGGTGATTTATGAATATATTTAAATATATATACAATTCATAAAATAACTTATTCTTTGATAAACACAATTTGTTTAGGATACTAGATATCAAACTTAAATTAGATAAACAAATAAAAATTACTTTTTGTGAAACTCTTTTACAATTTCAAATAAGCCTCTCTCTCTCTCTCTCTCTCTCTCTCTCTCTCTCTCTCTCTCTCTCTCTCTCTCTCTCTCTCTCTCTCTCTCTCTCTCTCTGTATGTCCTGTGCACTCATGCCTGCTCTCTAGAATAAAAAACCTTCTAAATAATAAATCAATGCTGAAAGCCTTGAGTTTTGCACAACTTATTTATCTATCTTTAAATACATACATAAGTATGCAAATTCAACCTTGACAAAAATGCTCGAAAAATTAACCAAAAAAGCTCGAAAATCTCGAAACCATAACTAAAAAGCTCAAAACCTTGCCACAAAAGCTCGAAACCTTGCCACAAAAGCTCGAAACAAAAAGCTCGCAAAAAAAACATACTCTCTTGAATTACCCATTTCACTTATCAAATCATGATTTGACTTTGTAAATCGCCATACCCCTCAAATTGTTGGCAATCCGACCCATGTCGATCTGACTTTAGAAATAACAAGAGGATTCTTGAACTTTTGAGATTGTCAATTATATATAGAGAGAGAGGGTTACATTGTATATATACATGTTAGGGTTTGACACGTGTGCATGCACTCGGTGCGGGCAAGGGCCGAGAGTTGCTTGCCCATCCAGGATGATGACGAAAGCTTGGATGCCACCACGGTCAGCTTGGCTGGTTCACTTGTCTAAACTTTAGCCTTCCAGCTATGGTGAGTTGTTGTTGCATGGTGCACATAGGTGTTGTGGGGTCGTGGTAATGCTTTTGAGCCCTGGGGTTACTTAACGGTGCCCTAAAAGTGTGTGCACAGTACTCTTTGAGGTTTGGCACCATGGGTGGCTCTTCTTTGATGATGGGAACAAAGATAGGTATGGCCACTGCACATGGGCAAGGTGTTGCTTCTTACTATTCGAGGTACATGGGATCTTCTGACTTTTCTAAAGATGGTGTTAGCACAAGAGTTGAAGTGGAAGCCACTACTCTCCATTCCTACTTAAGCTTTAAAGTTGGCATTGGGAGGCATGGCTTTGGGTTATATACATATATATATATACATATATATACACACACACACATATATATATATATACATATATGCATATATATACATATATGCATATATATACATATATACATATATATATATATATAGATACATATACATATATATACATACATATATATATATACACATATACATATAAAAAAGTTTTTGGGTTTTTTATCATTCCTTGTGAAGGTAGTGACTGTACAATTGAGTGGAGAGGGTTACATTATATATATACATGTTAGGGTTATATATATATATATATACATATACATATATATACACACACATATATATATACATATATACATATATGCATATATATACATATATACATGCATACATACATACATACATACATACATACATACATACATACATACATATATATATATATATATATATATATACACATATACATATAAAAAAGTTTTTGGGTTTTTTACCTTGTGAAGGTAGTGACTGTACAATTGAGTGGAGAGGGTTACATTATATATATACATGTGAGGGTTTGACACGTGTGCGTGCACTCGATGCGGGCAAGGGCCGAGAGTTGCTTGCCCATCCACAATGATGACGAAAGCTTGGATGTCACCACGGTCGGCTTGGCTTGTTTACTTATCTAAACTTTAGCCTTCCAGCTATGGCGAGTTGTTGTTGCATGGTGCACATAGGTGTTGTGGGGCCGTGGTAATCCTTTTGAGCCCTGGGGTTACTTAACGATTCCCTAAAAGTGTGTGCACGATACTGGCTCTTCTTCGATGATGGGAACAAAGACAAGTATGGCCACTGCACATGGGCAAGGTGTTGCTTCTTACTACTCGAGGTACATGGGATCTTCTGACTTTTCTAAAGATGGTGTTAGCACAAGAGTTGAAGTGGAAGCCACTACTCTCCATTCCTACTTAAGCTTTAAAGTTGGCAGTGGAGGCATGGCTTTGGGTCTCCACACCCACTTGGATTTAACATTTATGGGTTCGAAGGAATGGTTTTCTTTTATTTTGGTACCTAGATGTGGGGGTTTCCCTTGTAGAATATATGTGCTTCTTCTAGCACATATATTCTACAGTGTGGTCAGATCCAATGAGACATCAATTTCTAGGGTAGTACTAGGTACTGAGGCCATCACTTGGATTTTTCTAGCTTCTAAGATCATGCAGATAATGGCAAGAGGTTTTTGGGACCCAGATAGAAGGGTTTCCTTCATAGAAGCCCTGGGCTTTTAGTGGCTTTTGGCGGGGGCTTAATGGGGATCCGCCGACCTGTAAGCTCAAGATTTGGGTAGAACATTGTTGCATGGAACTTCTACTTGGTGGATCTCCATTCTTGGTTGTGGGCTTTGGCTAAAATGGTGGATACCTGATCCTTGCATGGGTGTTGTACTTTACCACTCTCGGGTACCCATTATTTCTTGGTAACCTCCTTGAATGGTTGTTGAGGTTGAAGTTTGGGGGGTTGGTCTTCTTCTTTACTTGTAAGGCTTTAGATCTTCATAATAGTTTAAAGGAGTGGCCGAGTTGGCGAGGCAAAAGGGTTGTTTAGTGTGAGGTTATTTAAGGGGTTATAAGTGGAGGACAAATGTTGATAAGTTTAATGTGCCCTCATCCACCAAGGGTATGGTAACCATTTCGAAGGGGAGCTCGAGTGTTGCAGTCCTTCTTTGCTAGTAATTGATAATGCAATTTGTGTCCACGAATCATCCCCTCTTGAGGATAATGCTCTCTTTCAATGTACTTGTAGGGGGCACATAAAAGTTGCATGATGTAGGTTTAGATCCAATTAGGAACTCCGCTTCAAAACAACCGCCGATGGTCATGGATTGGAAGTTATTTATGGTGGTGATAATAATGATTGCCATAGTAGCAATAGAATGTGTGAGACATGGGTGGCCTAATGAGGTTCACGTCTCTTAAAACAAAACATTGTGGCTAGTCCCGGTGTCAACCAAGGCTCGTCACACCGCTAGATGGTCTTTGTGGGGGAACTCCAACTCAACAAGCAGGTTCTATGGTTGTTTTTGTTTTAGTCACATCTTGGAGATCGGCTACATGTACAGAGATCTGTACACTGGGGGGTCTAAGGACTCTTTGGTTGTTGGGCCGTTGCGCCTCAAGGTATGCCTTCCATTTTCGTTGTGAGCCTCTCACTTCTCCTCTTTTTTCTTGTGGATTTGGAGGAGCATGTCCTAGGTAAGAGGTCCATAGTAGCATTTTAACTTGCTACCACTGATGTGACCTTCCATCTCAATCCCATGCAAGGTCTCCATCTTTACTACACGTTAAGGAGCAATCTCTATCACCCATGCAAGGTCTCCATCTTTACTACACCTTAAGGAGCAATCTCTATCACCCATTCCGTAGGTGTTTTGTCCTTTATACTTAAGTTTTTCTTATGCATTTTTGATAGTGTACATTAGCACCATGTCTCCTACCTCCATATGCTTATCCTTGAGTTAGTCGTCAAACCATTGCTTGCACCTTAGTTTTTTAACCATTAACCTGTAAAAGCAAATCGTAGTCTTTGCTCACTAAGTTACTCTAAGGCAATTAACCTCTCCCTGAGAGGGTTTCCCTTTAGGCTATGTCTAGCCACAATTCGGAGGCTTGGAACAAAGCTTTCCATCAGCATGACTACATCAAGCCCAAATGCATCTTGCGCTCCCAATTGCTCCTCGATGCTTCTACCGTCTTGGTGAGAATAGTACATAAAGTCTTGTTTGTGTTTTTGGCTAGTTGGTTGTTTGCTTATGGGTAGTAAGGTGTCAAATTTATGTGCACCATAAGGACTTCCTTGAGCAAGAACTCCACCACTTCATTAATAAAATGTGTACTATTTTTAATGGGTAACCAAATTAGGTAATCATGTTCTCATGGAGGAACTTGGTGGTAGCTCTTGGGTCAGCTTTTTATGCTGCTTTGGCCTAGCCTCCATTTTGTGAAATAGTATTTACCTACGAATGATAAAATGCGCTTGGGTTCCCTAATGGGACCAACAAAAAAAAACCATTTTTAAAGGGTTTTCCCCCGAAACTATTGGGGTCAGGGGCATTTGGTCTTTCTCGTGGACTATGGCAAACCTTTGGCATTTCATTACAGTGCTTGACAAACTTAGTCACATCTCAAAAAGAGTGTAGGCCACCAAAGTTTAGCTTGGAGAACCTTGTGGGCAGTCATGTCCCCCCTGATAAATTATCCTCCACCCATGCTAAAATAGACTTGTTCAATAATAGTGACAAAGTCATATTCATAGATGCACTTCCTCATGCTGCGATCTTGACCCTTCTTTGTAAAGCATTCCCGCTATCAATTGATAGGGAGTTGCCTTACTAATGAGGCTTCTGCTCTATCCTTTTTGATGGGGTGGTCAATGGGAAATTCATTGGCAAATAAGTGGGCAATGTCTTTACTTTATTCTAATATGTGGTCAATGTGGTCAATGTGGAAGGAGAAGAAGCTGCAGACCTACTAATAGGAGAAGAAACAGTGGAAGGGGTTGCCTTACCACTTCTTCTCTGTTGGGCAGCAACAAATGCCTGATCAACTGCATGCTGCCTAGCCCTATTTTTGCTTGGACTGTGCTTCTTGCAAGAGCTTGTTGACTAAAGTATCATACTTGACAACACCAAGTCTGTCCTCAATAACAAGTCTCCACGTGAAAGCAAAAAGTCTGATATGACTCAGGTAAAGCATCAAGAACAGTCTCTGCACAAGAGAATGATCAGGAATAACCTCACCTGCAGAAATCAACTATTCCTTGAGATCTTTAATCTCAGCAAGAAAAACATTCATGTCATCATCTTCCTACATAATCTTCGATTCTATCTCTTTACACAAGTAAGAGATTTTTGCCTCGTTACGACCTGCATACAGACCAGCTAGAATATCCCAAGCTTGTTTTACTATTTTAGCTGAACGAATATGTGGAGTGATGTTACGTTTGATAGAAAGTGCAATCAAGGCATGAGCCTGCGCATCTTTACTATCCCAACGAGCTTGTTTAGCAGTGGGTAAAACAGCAACAATAGTAGAGCTGCTAGAACCTACAACATCCTCAACAGATCCTACATCCACAGAACCTGGACGTACATCCATACCCTGCACAATGTTCCACACTCCTTTTGCAACCAAAATATGCTGCATCATGTATGCCCAAAGTGAGTAGTTACTGTCTCCATCCAATTTGTCATCAGCAGACAACATGCGAAATACATCATTGCTGTTATTAGCCATGGCCACTGACTGAAACTGATCTAAAAGCTACCTGTAATGAAGCAAAGATTAAATAGAAAACAACTCGTGCTATGTAGCACAGTCCACAATAGAATACGTATGCCTGTTTTGGAGAAAACTGCACTGTCAAAATTTCTGCACAGAATGACAAAAACACCTGTACAAAACTAATGCAAAAACGGAGCCCGAAACGACCTCAGATTGTAATTTTTGAGAACGCTAAGCCCTACGGGCCTGTCTGCAAAGTATAGGGACTGCAAGCGCTCGTGAAAGCTCACCTCAATCGGAGAACGTGAGTCAGAGGGTGCTAGTGGCGTAGCCTTGGGAGTTGATGCCTGCTCTGATACCAATTGTTGGAATTAGGGTTGTAGGAAAGCACACAAAGCTTGGAGAAGAAGAAGCAAGAATGCACACAACACACAGTGTATTAGATTGTGTCAATGTACAAAGATAAGTTAGCCCTAGAATAATGGACGTATATACAAGCCGGGGGAAAAAACCTCCTAAAGAGGGAAAAAGTGCCCCGCGACGGTCCTGAGTGTGTTCACACACATCACTGCCTATATATATATGGCAACAGTTTAATTTTTTAAATATTATTAATTTTTTAAAATTTGGTTTTTTTTGTAACATACCCCACTAATATTATATAGTCATTTACTTCTTCATAGTTATCATAGGATTTGTTAAATATAAAATGATAAAAAATAGTCTATAAACTGCTTGATTAATTTAAAAATATTAAAAAATTATGTTTTTGTGATGATGAATTAAGAAAGACAAGCGTAATTTTTATATTGGTAAAAATTGAGAAACCATAACCACTAAAAAGTACATTCATTAATTTAGTTTGATGAAATTGGTGGAATTCGAGAATTGTTAAACAATTAAAGAAAATTGATTTTGAAATATGTAGTACAAACATGGAAGAATTTAGGAAAATCAACTAGATTGTTTATATAAAAACAGGGTTCGTAATTAAAATTTACCTAGTGGAGAAATATTAAAAATTTGAAAATAAAAAATATGTTGTGTTTTCAGTGTTGAATGAGAAAGAAACAAGCCCAGTAAGCAAATATAATGTGTCAGAGAGCTGTCATAATCATTAACGGTGATTACTTTGAATGCACCACTAGGTGTTCATAATTAAAAGAATATTTAGAGATTTTTTATAACTGTCAATGGGGATATAGAAAATGAGTAGAGATACTTCTAAATTATCCAACATTAAGGTCAACAATGAATGACCTCAGCATAAATGAATTAGTAAAAATAGTCATTGTCTAGCTTTTTTAATAATCAGAATATATATATATAAATCAACTGTTTGGAAAAAGAATGGATATTTTATTAAAAAACCATTATTTGGTATTAGTGGTAATACAAGGAGTAACTCAGCCTAGTTTAAAAATCAAGGAACCAGGTGGTTGAAACTACATAGAGTTGAGCTTTCGTTGGTCTGCTATGTATCATTTTTCTCCTTCTTTTTGGTGGAGTCGTGTAGGATACAATGAGCAGGAATATTTTTGGTGGAGTCGTGTAGGATACAATGAGCAGGAATATTTTTGTGTATGGCTCCTGTCGCCTATTTCTAGGCATATTTTTTCAATGAGTTCTCATGGAATGTAAAGCAGGCATAACTATTGAAGAATGTAAGTTTGAAGTGCACACACCATAAATATTGTATAGAGGGCTTGCACTAGATGGATGATTAGAGCTTCTTACTAGAGTATACAGGGGGAATACATATTTGATTTTGTTTAATAGCTATGTTCTTATGTATTTATGCAAATTTATAATTGTGTCTGTTGTAATTTGTGTTTTGTGTGTAATTTTTTATGTGCCGATCATCCACCGCTGGTGGCGAGGGAAAACGTACCAAGAGAGAAAGGGTACAAGCAGTTGAAAAGGAAGGGGAGTCTCTTGCAATAGTTAGCTTAGACCAAATTAGTCGAGTGGTGTGGAGACTATTTTGAGGGTGTTTAGGATGCTGGAGAGGAGGTTGACAGTCAGACAATGACAAACTCTTTGCCGGGTAGCTCACATGTGGCTGTTGATGATATTATCGTAGGCAGCACTCAAGCAAAGGGTGGTAGCATTTTACCAGGTACCTCTCTTAATACCGTGGATGAGTGGACGGGCAAAGAAGTTTTTTTATAGATTGTGCCTTATGTGATGAGATCAAAGGTGGCTCCATTGGAGGACAACAAAGATGAGAATAAGATTCACATTGACAAAGGTGAGGACATCATGCAAAAAAATTAGATTGTTTAGTTGTTTTTAATGTCCTATGATCCCTTTGTGCAGACTTATTCCCTATGCCCGTGTTAGGGGTTTAAGGGAAGATGTTTATGGTCTAAAAATTGCATTTGGCAAAGAGGGATATGTGCTAGAAAAGGGAGCATTTATAGTTTCTCCTTTGGACATGTGAAAAAGAGACTACCTATGTTAATGTGATGAGATTATTAGTGGATGGGATGCTATTTGGGATGACATTAACAGGGAGTTTGAGGAGGAGGTTAGAAGTAGACCAGAGTTGCAAATGCTTTGAAGGTAGGATGTTTTATGTGTGGGAGGGCAACCATTGTATAGTGGCTTGGACAATAGCCATCAAAGAAAGATTTTTTCAAACAAGAGAAAAGCACCATTGTATACCGTGTACGATCATTGATCCTACATGTGTGAGCGAGATCACTCTCTTGGCAAGTCTGCAAAGGATGAATTATTAAGTTGTATATAATTTTATTTTTGAGATCTTGATCATGTGGTGTTTTGCTCATTCAAAATGTAATTTTTTGTGTCCATTTTTTAAAGCTTGAATACTCATGCTTTGGTAACCACAACCTTACAGGATGAGATTGTAAACTGTGCCAACATTACTGCTGCTGCCACTCATGATGATTACATGAAACATTTACCAGAAAGAGATAGAAAGTTAATTACTTTGATTAGAAAGAAGAATACAAAGGGAGCTAAGCCTTGGTACCCTCTTACTCGTAGATACTTGGGCATGCTTGGTTATAATGTGAGTATTTGTTAGCTTAAGCTTTACTTAATGCTCATGCTTTGCTTTAAATTGTCATGTGATGAGATTCAATGTTATGTGAACGTTTGAATTACTCAAGCCTTGAACAAAAATCTTGAGCAAGTGTGCTTGACCATGGTAGAAGATGAGGTGAAAAAATTAAAGCTAAGTAGATAGAGGAATTGGCCACAAGATATGGTGACCGCATAGGGAATGTAATTTTTAGTGTGTTTTGCAGTGGTGAATTGCATGACTATTAAGATTAATAAAGTGTGTTTCTAATTGCGTTTCAAGACAATATTAATTTTGGACATAGTGTATTAAGAATGATTTCCATTTGTGTAGATCCTTAACATTATTGATCCTAAGCATGGTGATGCATGGCGAGCTAAAGTGAGGTCCTTAAAGTGGGATGTGGATAGCTTTGCAACACTGGAGAAGCTGGATTTATTAGCATTGTGTGATGTACCAATAGAGTCCAAAATCTATTGTTTAGGTTTATCAGAGGCAAACAAGACAACCAAAAATATGTTTGGCCTTGTGCTTGGAGATCATATCTTTAGATAGTAAGTCATGGTTTTCTATTACTTGTTGTGTTTAGTTGTTTACAATTTTTGTAAATATGTCATAGGCATAACTTTCTTTGTTATGTGATTTCTTTTTGCTTTTCGAAGAGAGGTCACTCTTGAATAGATTTTGCAAAGGGAAAATGTTATCCTTAAAGATTTTGTGGATGAGCCTAATGGCATGGTGGTGCCCAATGATTGCTTGCTCTCTATGATTATTACGAGGAGATAAAAATTAAGAAGAGGAAGCAACTGTTCCCTCATGAGACAAGCCAAGACACAAGGGAAAAAAAGAGTGTTGAAAAGGCAACAAAGAAGTCTGACATAGTCCAAATGGCTGCCCAAAGGTTGATCTACAGGTTGATCTTTTTGCGAGTAGTGTTGAAAATGTTCATAAGAAAATGCTACATTCTTTTTAAATTAAAAATCCATTCTCATTCACATGTTGCTTTTCAATGTTTTCAGATATTTTATGTGTTTAAAAGAAAGGGGTGACTTGGCTGTCTTGCAAGAGCAAAGAAATGGTTGGCTGTGGATAATGAGGCTCTGTGTATGTACCCTCAAGGTATGCATAAATTGTCCTAGTGGGAGTTGGAGACGTGTCCTTGGTGGATTGAC
This sequence comes from Cibotium barometz, assembly GCF_041138505.1. Taxonomy (NCBI): domain Eukaryota; kingdom Viridiplantae; phylum Streptophyta; class Polypodiopsida; order Cyatheales; family Cibotiaceae; genus Cibotium; species Cibotium barometz. The sequence continues at coordinate 22,270,231 of NC_141110.1, forward strand.
CTTGTGAAGGGTCATGTTTTGGAGAGTGGGAGAAGGAGCTCCATTAGCATTTCAAGCTTGGGTAGCCTATTGAGGTGGAGAAGGTGGTGGAGAAAAAGAGACCTACACAAAGGAGAGGTTAGTCGAGTTCTTTATCAATGTAGGCATCTACTAACTATTGGTCATCGTCTTGAGTCCGCTGCTTTTTTTACATATGTAACACAAAGAAAAAGTTGTGGAAGAGCAGCCAAGGGTGGACTTGTTGGATGATGAGATATACATAAATGATGAGCATGCTCATGTTGATGGTAAGTCATTTTCAACCTCTCTAGAATTGAGCTTGGTATATTCTTGTTGTTGTGTTGATAATAAGTTATGTCAAGTTATGGTTTTTGACTTTTTGACTATCCTATCAACAAGTGCATAGATAAGGAAAGTATTTTGACTGTAAATCTTCCTTTTTCAAGAAGAGGGCCTTAATGGCAAAACAACAGGGATCATTTCTAAAAGACTGACAACATATGTCTACCAGCAACATTTTTCAGTTTTGGATGTGTCATGTGGGGATGGTCCAAAGTGTTTGGCTGTTGTTGTTTATATTGCTATTGGCAAGGATTTTATGATTGGCACAAAGAATGCATCTTATACCATAGTTCATGAGCACATGCAAAAATTGGCACCCAAGGGTAAACACTATGCAAGGAAAGGGAGATCAGTTTCTTAGGCGGTTGATTTGATATTTTTGGACCTCCCTTTTGGTGGAGTACTACATGGTGCCGACGACTCTGGCCCCTCGTGGGATACACTATGTGAACCATGTGTGGTATGGAGTTAGTTTGGCTGCATATCGACTCTCGGTGATTCTGGCTGGTTATTGATTATGGCATCGATGTGAGGTAATATTGCATATCTTGGAAGCTTGCAAGTCTTTCCTTTTGACTTGCAATTTGTTTGATAAAAGTTATATTATGTTTTATAGGAGATATAGTGGGTTTGGTTGACTGCTATTGTCGTGTATCGGATTTGGAGATTTGGCGCCGTGTTATTGTCATCCATCACTCACCCTATGGATACTATGAGCCTGCCGATTTTCGGGCAAAGGTAGTGTGTTTAGTGGTAGTTCCAGGGAATTTTGTTTGGTAAATATGATTTCTTTCATTCATCATTAGACTGTTGTCATCATGTTGCAGTATACCTCTTCTATGCTCTTTGCAGTTCGCAGACGAGGTATGATTCTTGCGATTTATTTCTTAGAGAGTACACCTCTTTTTGAGGCGCTTCATATGCATCCTATGGATTCGATGGCATACCATTATTTGCCATATGTATCTCGTGCTAGGGATCTTGGGGGTGTGGAGATCCGTGGTGTTTTGGAGGGTAGCATTACTTTCATTGCATGGTATTTGGAGTTGTTTTATCATCTTGGTGGTGTTTGCCTTGAGTTGGGTTGTGGCACAACTCCTCTTCTTAAGGCATGTTTGAGGTTAGGTCATTTATGCGCTTCGATGGACTCTAATGAGGGTCTTCTATCTTCATATGTACAACCATTGCTTCTACCTAAGAGGCAAGGAGGCGAGGGGGAGGCTAGCAGTTTCACATGATTGGGATGATGATATTGATGAGCGTGTGGGATAGAATCCATACAAGTAGTGAGCATCTTGACCTTATTCAGTGCTACATTGATGACTATTTATTTGGGTTTGTTTTTTGATGTGCTTGGGACAATGTGACTTTATTTTAATATGGATTTAGCGGTGTTTTACAATAGGTCAATGCTTGAGGATCCAAGTTTATGATTTTGGTTACCTTCGTGCATATGTTTTAAGAATTGACTTTGCATGCTGCTATGCACCACCCCACTAGTGACAATGCCACCGCTACACCCACTACTAGTAGGCGCTACCCACCCTAAAGTGCTACAATAGTGTCCATGTAATCTCATCATGATACAAAAAGAAAACAAAGACTGGGGCTATGAGTTGGGAATGTGGTACAATTGTGTCCATGTAATCTCATCATGGTACAAAAGAAAACAAAGACTAGAGTTATGAGTTGGGAATGTCGAATCCAAGCCATACGATACAAAATGGGATCATCATCATACAACATGTGGAGCTAACCCCTCAGAGGGGGACATCAAGGATATCAATCATGGGGGTGGCTTGTAGAAGGCTTTGCATATCCACTGGGTGTGGGAAGGTGCCTCTATGTCTCTCTAGGATCTCCTCAAGTGGGGGGCTGATATCTATGTTTTTGGTGAGGTCTAGGGAGTCTGGGGGACATCCAACTCACTGTAGTGCCATGGCCCAATCTAGAGTCACACTAGAGTGGGGTCTAGCGAGTGGTCGGGCACTTGAGAATGTGTGGCTTGATGAGGTTATGGGTATGTCATCCATGGCTGGAGAGAGAGAGAGAGAGAGAGAGAGAGAGAGAGAGAGAGAGAGAGAGAGAGAGAGAGAGAGAGAGAGAGAGAGAGAGAGAGAATTACACATCTTTATGCATCATAGCAATGTTGTGTTCCTTTGATCTTGACTAAAAAGTGATGGTGTGTGTTTCTTTCAATGGCATTTATCAATCAAATGTTATGTTCCTTTAATCTTGACTAAAAAGTGACGGTGTGTGTTTCTTTCAATTTACCAATCAAAATGTTATGTGCTTGGGCTCCATTGTGACCACCTTTAGTGTGAGGTTGGGCTCCATTGTGACCACCTTTAGTGTGAGGTTGGGCTCCATTGTGATCACCTTCAACGTGAGGTTGGGCTCCATTGTGATCACCTTCAACGTGAGGTTGGACTCAATCATCAATGAAAATATACATTTGCATATCTCACCCAAGCATCACTATTACATACCACCATTATCCTAGTGTTAATCTCTATTAGTTTGATAGTGCGACAAAAGTTCCAAGTAGAAGAGAAGTTCCTTGATTAGAATGAATTTTTGACTACGGTGTGACCTTGTTCTAGAACTTTAAAGATAAACTTGATTAGAATGAGTTTTGGACTAGGGTGTGACCTTCTGGTAGAACTTTCATGTCAAATTTCTATAGTGAGGTAACACTTGCTTAACTATGTTTTTTTGCCTTGCCCTAAGGATGAAATTCCACCAGGGGGGATGAGTCTAGCTCTCAATGTAAGCTTAAGCATGTAAAGTTCCATTAGAATGTAGAGATAGTTACTTTTGTGAGTTGAGAATTTAAGGGCACTTCACACATGTGAGACACATGTCCTTAGCTATAACTCACTTATACCTTAGTTTTCACTACATTGTCCAGTTCTCTATAGGCTTGAACTCAAAAGCATTAACCTAGGCTTGTGGGAATACCCTTATGCCATCATGGGCTTTTTCTCTACTATGAGTACATGCAAAATTGGTGCTTGGAATTAGAGAAATATTTTGACAGAATCTTTCGATCATGATGTTGTTGAGGTGGAAATATGATTTTGTTGCTTACTTGGCTACTCTATGGAGATAACCACCAAGAACGTTAAGTTAAGCTACACAATAAATGGTGGTGATCGAGCTAACATCACCCCGCATAAGTATGCATGCATAATCTTTAACCTTTTTCTTGATATAAGTGCAAGTGTTGAACCTTGTTTTTTTATTGCTTTTGAAACAAGCATTCGAAACAAGTAATATGAGCATTTTGCCTATGTTTATGAAAGTGTATGTAAGTGCAAGTGTTGAACCTTGTTTTTTATTGCTAAAGCAATATGAGCATTTCACCTCTTGTTATGAAAGTGTATATCGAGCAAATCTAAGAAGGAGCACATTGAACATCTAAGAAGGAGAATATTGAGCATATACAAAAGGTGTTCTAGTTGTTTAGAAAGCATTCTCTTTTTTCTAGGAGTTTAAGCGTGCTCACTTCTTTGTGAAAGAAGTGAAAGAGTTAAATGAAATGTTTGACTAAAGCTGAACTAATTTAGACTCAATAGGACCTTGTTTTAATAGACATAAGAATCCATACATCAATGATTGGTAAATGTTCAAAATTTAACGTCTTTCCTAAAGTATAATAATGAGACTAATCTTCTTTAAACATGTGTAGTAGTTAACATAAGTGTAAATGTGCTCGGAGGTTTTTGCCTAGATCTAGGATACGGTGCCAAATAGATGGGTAGCTCTCCTCCCATTATCGTTTTGAATTGAATTTGGTAATGGTAGTAAAGAGGCATTAGACACCAATTTTTGACCACATGGTGTTTTTTGATATGGTAGTTTCACGCAATGATCCCCCCTCCTCTCCTTTTCACACTGAGCATGCTTGAAATCTCCCAAAGGATTAGGAATTCCAAGGAATGATCCCCCCCTCCCCCTTTTCCCCTTGAGCATGCCTAATGTCTCCCAAAGGATTTGGAGTTTCCAAGCATCTATTTCAAATTTTGAAAAATGAAGCTATCGTAGAATTTCATGTGAAGAAAGATCATTCAAAGGACTACCATGCAATTTCTAAATTTTTGCTCTTACTCTTCAACCTAATTGCAATTTATTTAATGACAGCCATATTAATTTCGTCAACTATGTTCATTGCTATAGACATAAATACAAGTAGATTTTAGGGTGTTTACAGACTTTATACGATGGGTGGGGAGAGAGTCTGGGTCCATGAGAATGGGTCAGGCAGACTTTTTTTTCCTTTATCCATAGTGTGTAAAGCACCCTTAGGGTGTTTAGAGTTTGCCTTTAGAAATTCTGGAAAATTCAAAGATTTTCATGATACATAGGCAAAAAGCCATGCGGAGAGAGAAAGAGAGTGCATTTTGGCATAGCGCATACAGCAGTTTGGATCGCTCTTCGGTTTTGGGACAAGGCATTGCTCTAGAGGATGCTGGGCCGTCAGAGTGCACGAGTTCTCGCCAGGGCAATGTGTGCCCGAGCCCCTGCTGCCACCCGGGGGTTCTCGGTCAAGCCTGCGGAAGTGCCGCCGCCCGTGTCCGATGCGTTCAAGGATGCCTTCAAGAAGGTCGCGCCCAACTTGCAGTTGCCCAAGTTCCCTTCCCAGTTCATGAAGCCCCGCCCTGCTGTCCCGGCCACCCTCCCCACCAAGCTCACCGTAAATTTCGTCCTTCCTTACAAGACAGAGTTGGATGCTAAGGAGGTAAGCCTACCATGACGCTCTCTGTGTTTGGAGAGAGAGAGAGAGAGAGAGAGAGAGAGAGAGAGAGAGTGAGATTTTAAAGATCATATGGCGACATTCATGTAGCAGAGACATAGGGCAAGTGTTTTTGTTACGCTGTAAAGACATGCCTGATGACCTTGTATATCATATGATAGCATGTGTGCATCCTGCACATTACAAAGAGATTTTAGATCGTATGATGGCATTATGTAACAGAGACAGATGGCATTATGTAGCAGAGACATACACACATTTCGCTACCTTGTGCATCATATGATGGCATGCATAGCAAGTGCACCTTGTCATATTGTGTGTGTGTGTGTGTGTGTGAGAGAGAGAGAGAGAGAGAGATAGACAGAGATGTCAGAATGCACAGCGGAAATGAAGACAACTGCTGTAGAGAGCAAAACGCAGATGAAAGAGAGAGAGAAGCTGTGTAACTTTGCTATATACACTAAAGAAAATCCCAGAGTCACATGTGAGAAGTGTGGGGGGCAAGGGGCCATTCTATATGGCCCCAGGCTGTTGGTCGGCCAGCCTAAATCAGGCCAACAGCAGCTCATGCTCACGACCAGCCAAGGGGCAGGCCACGACCAGCAAATAAGCTAGTCGGCCAAGTGCCTGAAGTCGGCCAGGACACCTGGACAGGTCGGGTAGCACAAGAGTAGTCGGCCAGCATCAGATGACAGCCGACTGCCCTCCACACCTCAGGGAAAAAAAGGGAAAATACATGGAGAGTGAGGAAAAATGGGGAAACACTAAAAACGGGCGGGCACACCCACAATATAGGCCTTGGTATAGTGTACAGACAGGAGATGACTGATAACACCCCCTCTCAGCTCCTGGATGTGGAACCAACCTGTCACGTGCATCCCGCACTTGGATGCCACGTAGACATTTCTGTACAGAAGGTGCAGGACCTGGGATGGTGAACTGGTCCCATGTGAGCCCAGTCCGGGAGATCCATCTCAGATGTCCGAGGTCAGGTGTGCATTGCCTGCACAGGAGTCTAAGGTCAGGTGTGCACTGTCCTGCACATGAAACAGTGCCAATCCGCGCTGTGAGTCTCCCTTTAGAATGATGTCAGTGGTTCTGTGTATTTGGTATGGTACCAGATGCCAGATCACTGAGTAGATTATGTTTAGGACAAGGAGCCAGCCCACAGGGCTACCCCGGAGATTAGTATGGGCATGGGAATGGTGTGAAACCATCCCCATGAGGGCCAGGAAGGCCCAGGCTGGACCCACCAGCCATGGAAGGGCTGTGGGACAGCCCTTGGGCAAAGATAAGGCTATTTTCAGGAGCATACAGCCTTTAAATGGCTGTAGGGCATGTATGGGGCAGCCCATACAGGCTGCCCAGCTTTGGGATTGTGGGCAAAAGATGTGCCCAGCCCTTAAGAAGCAGGCGCTTGATGTCCAGCCACCCAGGAAGTGATGCGCAGGAATTATGGGAATTTTTCCAGCATTTAATGGGATTTTTCAGCATTAAATGCTGAATATCCAGTCGTGGGACATAACTGATGCTGGCCGCCTGCCCTTATGCCGGCCGACTGCCCCTGAAGGGTAGTATAAATAGAAGAGAGCCATAATCCTATCATTCATCTCAGTTTTCACCAAGTGCTCAAGCCAATCACGGGCCAGTCAAGCCAAGGAGATTGCCAAGCAAAGGGGTGGACTTCTGAAGGTCAAGGGCAGGATTTTCCAGCCAAGAAAAGGTCAAGTTTTCTGTATTTGTTTTCAGATTTACATCATTCTAATAAAGTAAATACACCATCCGTGGTGGGGGCCCTACAGAGGGTAATTGGGACCCAATACTGTGTTCTCTCCATCTCCCCCTTCTCTCTCTATTTTCTGCACATCTCCTTTTAGTTTGTGCGTTAATTTCGTCGCGAAAAGAGTGCTGATTTCTGAGTTTTGAAGTACCGATCCTTCTCCAAAGCTTCCGCATATTATAGTGGTATCAGAGCCTACTTCAAGGACAAAGATTCAGCAAAGAAAACCAGAAATTTTTTTTTTGCTCGTGTGGTTGGTTTTTAGACACCGGTGGACTACCCCTTTCGGAGTGACTCCTGTCCCTCGAAGGACGGTTGGTTTTTAGCCTCCGGAAGCCTTCCACACAGATAGTGGATGGTCAGATTGCGTTCCGGAAAGGAATTGCATTTTCCCGCTATGGCGAGTTTCGGCGACGAGAGAGAACCAGAACCATGGGACTAGAGTGCACCAGGCAGCCCAGCTAGGGCACCCGGCAGATGATGCGAGCAATCGCAGACCAGACAGCCAAGCTGGATGAGCAGAAGGCGCGGATCTTGGCTCTGGAGGAGCGTTCTCGCTCTCCAGCGTCGCGTTTTCCATCTCCTCCTCCCTCTCCTTCCGTATCCCAGATACTAGATCCTCGTCACAGGGACCCTCGTTGGGTCACATCCGCAGCCAAGCTCCTTGCTTGAGATGCAAATGCGTGCATTGGAGATCCGACAACGAGAAGACGACGCCATGCGACGCGTGGAACACGAGCGTTACCTCATAGCTTTGGACGCCAGATTGACACCGATGGCGCCCTCGAATCATTTTCCGGAGAAAATAAATTTCAGTAAGTATAATGGTAAACTTGATCCCACAACTCTTTATTCATGGTTACATCAATTTGAAGCTTACTTTGCCGCAGTTAGGAAAACAGATACTGACAAAGTGATCTTAGCTAGTTGGTACTTGGAAGGTGAGGCCATTCCTTGGTGGACTCAGTGGGCTCATGCCCACACCAGAGCAGGTATGGCAGCTTATGTGTGGGACGAGTTCGTCCGCGACCTTAAGCAGCGGTTTCTACCGCCCCACTACCTTGAGCGACTCGAAGACGAGTTCAGGGGAGCGCGTCAGAATGCGCAACCAGTCCTTTAGTTTGCCAATAAAATTTCGACCTTGTGTCTACGATTAGGCTTATCTGATTCGGACAAGAAAGGGCAATTTTTGTATGGCCTGGACACGCAAATCCAATGGGAGGTGCGTATGTTTAGGCCAGCTCTCTTTGAGGACGCACTCTTGCTTGCGCAGAGTGCAGAAATGAAACACAATGGTGGCAAGCCCAAGACTTCCGAGCCGGCTTCTTCCAAGGCTAACGCCTCTTTGGAAGAGATTACGAACTGATGTATGGCTGTGTTTTTGGCTATGTGCATGGGCCAGTTAGATGCGTATTCAAGGCCTCGTGGATGTATTATCTTGGCTGATTAGAGGTGAATAATAGTGCGGTGTTTTGGGGCACAGGGCTGTGTGAAACCTCTATGCTAAGAGGTCTAGAGGACTGGTAGTTTGGACATGCATATGTATAAGCCATGAATGGCCATGATGTATTTAGTTAAACTCTTCCATTGAATGTGAATAAAGAAATACCGAAAGGGGCGCCAAGCTTTGGGGCCAACAGGTGTCGTGGTTCTTTTTTGTGTAGGAGCACTCTAGCTCCCTTTTGTCTGTCTTATTTGCTGGATTACAACTGTGTTTGGGTGACTGCTAGTCTACTGCACTTTGGTTTCTACCTGAGGCAGGTTTCAAGGTACCATTGCCGAGACCGTCACCAACTTACCCAAGGAGGTGAGCACGTGGTTGTTTTGAGGAAAGTCGTTGCTGAAAATTTCAGCAAGATGTCAGACCATGAGGATGACTATGACTATGATGATGGGGAAGAGCAGGAGACCACTCTTGAGAGGACTGAATCTGAGGATGTTCTTGCAAGAGAACAGGCTGCAGCAGATGCACGTTATGAGGATGTAACGTAGCCAGAAGATATGCCAAGTAAAGAGGAAGGTGATGCCCAATTCAAAGCCCATTTGGCAGGGGCAGTGTTTGTGCTCATGCAGCTCACGCAAAGTGAGAAGTTTGCTGAATTTATGAGGGCCCCTTTTGAGTCTAAGAAGAAGAAGAAGAAGGTGCGTTCTAGGAACCTGCCTCAGGGCAACAGTAGTGCCTTCCCACGGGATCTTGCTTTTGGACAGTTTTCCAACATGCAGAACACTTATGGTGCAAACCCATAGAGTTCCTTTTTCAGGGAGCCACCTATTCCGTAGCAATCGACGCATTTAGGCTATTTTGGCGGTGGTTTTGTGTTCCAATCTATGACCGGGGGTTACCCTCAAGGAGGCATGGGAATGCAAGGGAATTTTGGAGCTAGTTTTCAACTTGGTATGCAAGGCAACATATATGGTGGTATGCAGCCCAGAATGCAAGGGAATATGTATGGGGGCATGCAGCCTGGAATGCAAGGAAACATGTATGGGGGCATGCAGCCCGATATACATAGTGGCATGTTTGCAAACATGGGAGGATCAACAGGATTGCATGGTATGCAAGGTGTGGGAACTGGCAATGTTGACCCTAGTATGAGCATGAATGCAAGGGTAGCAATCTTGTGAAGCCACTTTCTTACGATAATCTAACGCCTATGGGTAAGGCGAAGGATTATAAGGAAGGGGGAGATGCAGTGAAATTTGACACATTCAGTGGCGCCAAAGATAGGCTCAAGGCTCTTACGTTTTTACAGCAGTTTGATGCTGCTTTTTCTGGTGGACTTTACACGGTGTCCTCGAAAGTGAGAAAAGCCGCGACTTTTCTCAAGGGCAATGCATTGTAGTGGTGGTCCACTCTTCTTTTGTAGGGCATAGTACCATCTACTTGGGTACAGTTTAAACAGGTGTTCTCTTCCGTGTGGCTCATATCTACATTTGAGGTGGATGTAATGACAGCATGGCATAAGTTGGATGCATCGAAGTGTGAAAATGTGGAAGACTATAACAAGAATTTTTGGCAAGCTCTACTCCCAGTTACTTCTTATTGTGCAGTGCCACTGTTTGAGCAGGTTGAGAAGTATTGTTGTGTTGCCCAAGGAAGTGCGTGACTATTGCATTAAGACCCGAGTAACAAATATGTCGCAAATGATAGAGAATGCCATGATGGCAAATGCGTTACTCACTGGGGTTTCAACTAGATTTAAGGGCAGCAAAAGCACTGGCAAGAAAATTGAGAAGTCAGGGCATGCATTAGTGGCTGCAGAGAAGCGGTGTAAGATGTTACCAATGCCCAAGAGAACTCCTGAGGAGAAGCAGGCTTTGTTGGATGCCAAGAAATGCTTTTTCTGTACCGAAGAGGGACATATGTCTTTTAATTGTCCGAAGTGTAAGTCCAACAAGGACTCTGACACTAAAGGGGAGCCCAAGTCTAAGAAAGCAAAGAGTTCTGCGGGGTTAGTTCCCGATCTTGCTGGGGAACAGCCAGGTGGTGAGGAGACTGAGTTGTGCAAAGCATGGGGCAAAGTTAGAGATCAGAATGCTTTGATTTTCTTTGACACAGGTGCTAGAGCCAACTTTATCTCACCAAATTTTGTCGGGAGATTATCTGCACAGAGGAGATGGGGCCTTTGTATGAGGCTAATATGGCTTGTCTTGGGTATGCAGAACCCGTTACCCCTATTATTGGGAAGATGAGGCTTCATGTGCAGGGTTATGTGGACAGTGAGGAATTCTATATCATGCCACTTGATGGGTGTGATGTTTTGTTGGGTATGCCACGGTGCCATAGAGTACATGTGGTGGTGGATACGTTCAACAGGAAGATTACTTTGAATCATAGAGGAAAAGAGCACATTTTGGATGTAAAGCTTAAAGGGGAATTTGTTCCTATTGTATTGGTTTCGGCCATTTCATCAGTAATGAAAAAGCATCTTTCCGCGTACTTGGTTTTTATTAAGGATGCAAAAGATGATGAATCTCAATCTAATTTGTCTAAAGATGGAGTCCGTATGGATCCTTCGAAAGTAGAAGCAATTCTCAACCAGATTTGAGAACCGTGTATGATGTACGCAGCTTTTTAGGATTGTGTTCCTATTACAGGCGGTACATACGGTATTTTGCTGACATTGCTTCGTCCCTTCATGCTTTGACAGAGAAGGGAACTTCGTTTCGATGGGCTGATTGGGAAATTGCAGCCTTTAAGAAGCTTAAAGAAAAGCTTACTTCGGATCTCGTATTGGTACTACCGGATCTCCGAAAGGCTTTTGTTGTCCAGTGTGATGCATGTGGGAACAACATTGGGGCAGTTCTCATGCAGGAAGGACATGTGATAGCCTATGAGAGTCGTATATTACAGAATGCCGGGAAGCATTTACACCTATGAGAGTCGTATATCACAAAATGCCGAGAAGCATTTACAGGTCTATGAGAAAGAGATGTTGGTTGTAATCTATGCTCTTTCTACATGGAAATACTATTTGCTTGGGGCTGATTTCATTGTGGAGACAGATCATCAGACCTTGTGTTATTTTCTCACGCAAACTAAGCTGTTTGAGAAGCATATGAGATGGGCCAACTTTTTGTCTATGTTCCACTTTTAGATTGTATATGTGGAAGGCAAAAAGAATGTTGTGGCAGATGCTTTGTCACGCAAGCCACAGGTCTCAGTAGTTTCACTTGCTTATCATCATGAGCTTGATGAGATGAAAGAGCAGTATGCGCAGGAGGACGACTTTGGCAGGGTCTATGAGTAGATGTCTGAAGGTCAACGACATGATCATTATACTCTCAGGGATGGCTTTTTGTTGATGCATGGTAGACTGTGTGCTACCAGGCAGTTACGGCTCAAGGTTATGAATCATGACTGAAAGTCATGCTCCACCGTATGCAGGTCATAGGGGCATTGAGGCCACGGTAAAGGCAGTTTAGGCTTTCTTTTATTGGCCGACCTTGAGAAGGGATGTTGATGCTTTTGTTAGGCAATGCATCGTATGTTGAGCATGCGCTACTATGGACCTTTTCAGGTATTGGAAAAGATCGGTGAGGTGGCCTATCGTTTGAAGCTACCAAATCACGAGAGGATTCACAATGCATTTCATGTGAGTCTACTTAGACCTTTCCGTGGGGATGTGCTTGAGGATGTATTAGATGAGGCTAAGCCGGAAGTGGAGGAACTTGATGAGGTTCTTATTCCCGAGTAGATACTGGCACATAAGGAAAGAAAGTTATGAGGTAAAGTTTCCCGTTGCTGTCTTGTGAAGTTCAAGAACTATTCACTGATGGATGTGAAGTGGATAGAGGAGGGTGACTTAGGGGATTCACCTCAGGTATTACAGCTTTATCTTGATGCCTTTGAGTTGGGGCCGACTCTTGCTATGGCTCATTTAGGTTTAGCAGAGCATAGGTCTGGAGCATTGCTTGATGCTCAAGAGGGGGGCAGCACCTCCGCTCCCTTGATACAAACAAGCTTGGATGTCATCTAGAGGTCACTTGGTGCAACTTTTGTCTCACCCAAAGGTACTGATAGTTGACAGTATGTCACGATTGTGACGTATGTATGTATCAGATCCTTTCTTCATTGCTGATTCCTGCTGCTGCAGATGCAAAGAGTAACCAGCTAAGGGAACTCCTACCCTCGATTGGTTGCGACTCTTCGCCAAAGGATGTACCTCTTCATCGAATAGCCACATCCCTTCGACGAATGGTTGTATCCCTTGATGAATGGTTGTGCCTCTACATCGAATAGACACATCCCTTAGCCTAAAGTTGTATCCTTTCGTCTATGGTCATGTCCTTTCGTCTAAGGACATGCCTCTTCAAATGTGTCTCTTCATCTCCTATATAAGAGACCTATTCTACTCAGTTTAATACAAGTCAATTCAATCTTCTCTCAAGTGTTCTCCTGAAGGTTCGTGTTCTCTAAGTTAAAAAGTACACAATATGAGGGATTAACAACATAATCCTCACAGTGGTATCAGAGCAAAATTTTTTCCTACCCGTGGGTTGTGAAGCCCTCACCCTCTCCGCGGCACTCCCTCGTCCAACCCTCTTCTCGGTGTTGTATGGAAGAAGCGGAGCGATGGTGGACTTGGCATAAATCCTTGCCCATAGTGATGTGAAAAAAAAAGGTTTCACACCCATACATACGCACCGTGTGTATTGCAGAGAGGGAACCCTTGCTGCATACTTGGATTACCCTCCCTCCCTGCTGCCGGTGGTGTTAGGTGTTCGCAGCATGGCAGGAACTGCTCCTCTCGCTGCCGAATATGGAATACCCCCCCCCCCCCCTCCTCGCTTCGTTCGCTGTCGGCGTGAGCCCTTGCTTGCTTAGAGCAGCTGCCGGCCTTGAGCCCTCGCTGCCGAATAGCGCCCTTCACCTCTTCGCTTAGTCGCTGGCGGCGCCCCTTCGAAGCGGCGCACCTTTTTCCTCCAGTCGGCTACGCGATCCAGGCCATCACCTTTACACCATTAAAAACACAAAATTTTAATACATCACATTGCCACGTGGGTCATCAATAAATAAATAAAAAAAACGGGCGTGCGCTAGTGTGAACCGGCACCCCTTTCCGTTGGCGATTCGCCCCCCCCCCCCGGCGGCTGTCAGGATGCCGCCTTCTTCACGCTCGCTCCCCTCTCCCCGGCGATTCGGCGACCATCCTCCCGGCTGTCAGGGGGTTCTCCCGGCTCTGCCCACGCCACATAGTCTGTGTGCTCTCGCCCTCTACGTGCATGCTTCGACATCATCGATCTCTGACGAACATTTTCACTCAACCTGTTATGAACTCTCGACAAGGCAGATGGGTTGAATTCTTGGCTAATTTCGACATGATTATCCAGTATGTTCTTGGTCTTCAGAATGTGGTTGCAGATGCTTTGAGCCGCATGCCTCGAGCCACTAATTTTGCCATCACAAATGTGCAAATGGAAATCCCTGCTTGTTTCAAAAATGAGTATTTGACTGACAGAGATTTTGGAGATACGTTCCGTGCTCTCAAATCTTCTAATCCCAATCCTGCAGAAATGAACATGTTTGCAGCCTACACCATCATGGATGAGTTGCTGTTCTTTTCTGATCGCATTTGTGTGCCTCACAATACTTCATTGCGGAAGATTCTCATTCAAGAGTATCATGAAGTTCCTTATGTTGCTCATCCTGGTATCAATAAGACATATCGGCTTTTGTCTGCTACATACTTTTGGCCTCAGATGCAGCAAGATGTTATCAAATTTGTCAAAGCTTGTCATTCGTGTCAGATAATGAAAGCCTCTCGACAACTTCCTCAAGGGTTACTTCAACCATTGCCAGTTCCCAATGAGAGAAGGGAAAGTATCAGTATGGATTTTATCACCACTTTGCCTCGTTCATCCAAAGGCAATGCTCAGATTCTTGTGGTGGTTGATCGATTTTCCAAAATGGTGCATTTCATTCCTTGCAAGAAAGCTGCTTCAGCCCGAGATGTGGCGTCATTGTTCGTGCAACATGTCTTCAAATTGCATGGTTTGCCGAAAACCATCATCTCTGACAGAGATCCAAAGTTCACTGGACATTTTTGGACGTCTTTGTTCAAATCTCTTGGCACGAATTTGTTATTCAGTTCAGCCTATCATCCTCAAACAGATGGACAGACTGAAAGAGTCAATCAGATTTTGGAAGAAATGATTTGACATTACATTCAATTCCGTTTGACATCATGGGAAGATTATTTGCCACTCGTGGAATTGCTTATAATAATTCCCATCATTCAGCAATTGGATTAACTCCATTTCAAGCAGCATATGGGCATACTCCTCTTGTGCCTACAAACTTTGTTTTACAACACAAAGTGGCGTTGGCAGATGAGTTGGTTCAGGAGATGCAAGATGTGCTTGTGCAAGTTCGAGATAAATTGGTCCATGTGCAACAAAAATATCAAAAACAGGCCAACAAGCATTGTCGACATGAAGATATTCAAGAAGGAGATTTGGTCTTGTTATATGTGGCACCTCACCGCTACAAAACAGTGAAGTCAGTTTTCCAAAGTTGCGACCTCGCTTCTATGGGCCTTTCAAGATTCTTAAGAAAAATTCAGTTGTCAGTTACAAGTTGGAACTTCCACCTTCATGGGGGAAGGTTCATCTGACTTTTCACATTTCTTGGCTCAAACAGTATGTTCAAGGAGATTCGCCTATTCCAGACTTATCTTCGTATGTACCAGAAATTGAAGATGATCGTATTATCCTTGTTCTGGAAGTAATTCTTGACGTGCGACAGAAGGAAACAAGAAGAAAGTTGACTACAGAATTTCTTGTGAAGTGGATGGATTTGGATAAGTCTGATTCCACTTGGCAAACAGATGAAGAAATGCAGCAATACCCTAATCTTCTTCAGGAGTTCTTTGACAAACGGATGTCTATCATTTGACACATGGGTTTTATTTTAAATGGGAGGGAATGTCACGATTGTGACGTATGTATGTATCAGATCCTCTCTTCATTGTTGATTCCTGTTGCAGATGCAAAGAGTAACCAGCCAAGGGAACCCCTACCCTCGATTGGTTGCGACTCTTCACCAAAGGATGTACCTCTTCATCGAATAGCCACATCCCTTCGACGAACGGTTGTATCCCTTGATGAATGGTTGTGCCTCTACATCGAATAGACACATCCCTTAGCCTAAAGTTGTATCCTTTCGTCTATGGTCATGTCCTTTCGTCTAAGGACATGCCTCTTCAAATGTGTCTCTTCATCTCCTATATAAGAGACCTATTCTACTCAGTTTAATACAAGTCAATTCAATCTTCTCTCAAGTGTTCTCCTGAAGGTTCTTGTTCTCTAAGTTAAGTACTTAAGTAGTAATTAGTACACAATATGAGGGATTAACAACATAATCCTCACACAGTACATCTGTCTATTGGACTTCTATGATATAGTACTAGTCACATTGGATGTTGTGGTTATGTATGGTTCACAGTGGTATATAACTTGGACTATTACTACACCGTTGGCTTGTAGTGAATGTTGCTACATATGCATGGCTCAGAGAGATTGGGACGCTAATCTTGCCATATTGTACTTTTCACTTTCAGTTGGATCACATGGCTGATATCTTGCTGTGTGGGCAGCCTTCGTTATCAGTGTGGTTCCGCTTTCGATGTCTTGCTGTATCATCAGAATGCAATCAAGGATGCTTGCCATTTTTCAAGAGGGGGGTATGTCACGGCCCTGTGAATTTGTGCAGTGTAACTATGAGCATGGTGGTCAGTGAACAAGACATTTTAATGTTCATACTTGGGGCAAGGGGACAAAGGTTTTAAAAACTAATAAAACCCCATGTGTGGAGGGGACAAGGGGATAGGTTTTAAAAACTAATAAAACCCCATGTGTGGAGGGGACAAGGTAACAAAGGTTTTATTAAAAACAAATGAGAGAACCCTTTGTGGTGGACGTGGCCCTTTTTGGGGGGGGCTTACGTTATTTTTGGGGGGAGCTTCTTTTTGGAGAAGGTCGACTGCAGCACGTGTCCTTTCCTCTCTGGAAAGGACTGGCGGGCTGGACTGAACTGCAGGTTTCTCTGGCTCTCCTTTTGGTGTCTGGTGGGCTGTTGGAAGGTGGCGCACAGGGGCTGAACAGAAAGGACCGGCTGCAGGGTTATTGGGCTGGACTGCTCACGGGCTGGACAGAGGGGCAGGATTGACAGCAGGTACGCAGGCAGCTGCAGGACTGTAGGCTGCGCAGGTGTAACTGAACTGTAGGTGGCGCCGGATACAGGGTGCAGACCTCTCTCTCTCCCTCTCTCTTGTGGAGGGTGACAGGTTGCAGGAGAAACAGGGGGATCGGTGTTGCTGGACAGAGATAGCCGACCGTTGATTTCTCTCTTACTCTCTCTTTCTCTCTCTCTCGCCAGCCCCCTGCTCGCCCCTGCTCACCGCCCTCTCCTCTGTTTCGCTTCTCTCGCCTCTCTCCCTGTTTGCTGTTTCACCCCTGCTCGCCGCCCTCTCCTCTGTTCGCCGCCCTCTGCTCTGTTCGCCGCCCTCTCCTCTGTTTGCTACTGTCGCCGCCTCCTTCTCCCTAGGCCGCCCCTGCTCACCGCTGCCTTTACTGTTCCTCTGTTCGCTACTGGCGCCGCCGCCTTCTCCCTGGGCCGCCCCTGCCCACTGCCACCTTCGCTGTTCCCTGTTCGCTTCCGCCCTCTCTGTTCGCCACTGACGGCCTGCTGGGTCGCCTCCCTCTCCGCTAGGGCGTGTGGCCCCCTTTCCCCACCCACCCTTGCTCAGGCCCCCAAGGCAGCAACATAACTCTCTCTCTCTCTCCTCAATCTCGAGGAATGGCCCCGAGTCTCCAAGAGAAACTCGAGGCCCTCGAGACGGCAATGAAGGCACTAATCAAGGAGAATAAGAAGACATCCGATTCCAACCTCAATGAGGTGGAGAACAAACTACATCGGCACATCATGGCCCTTGAAGCACAGGTCACGGGCCTTGAACAAGAGAACACAACACTCAAGGAGGAGGTGAGTGCATTGAAAGTGGAACTGGTAGCGGTCAAGAACACCGAGAAGGAAGAAGGGGAGATCAATGAGAACTCTCTCATGGCCATCAAAGAAGAGATCTCCAAGGAGATCACAAAGGACATGGAGGGAAAACTCGAAGCCAAGCAGTCGGATGGGTTGAGGTGGTGAAGAAGAACATGCGCAAAGAAGTGAGGGAGGAGACTCTGTCACCAATTGGCCGACCATTTGGTCCATCTCCAGTTTTTGCGTCTCGTTCACTTGAGGCCAGGCCAGTGTCTCGTGTGAAGAGGCCAGTATTTTGCTGACATGGACGGGAGCCAGACTGGTGCCACCCGTGTGTTAGCGGGATGGTGTCGTATGGACGGGAGGCAGACCAGTGCCACCCGTGTATGACCTGGACTGTGTTCGACCCATGGGACTGGCACGCCATGGAAGAGCCAGTATTCGTGCCGTGTTTTGCCTATGGGACTGTCCCACCATAGGGAAACTCGTGCCTGGAAATGTGTCTTACCTATGGGACTGTCACTCCATAGGAAGACCAGGTTTTTATGTTTTTATGTCGTGCCAGTTTTGTGCCGACAGATATTTTGTACATGTTCCATGAACGGGAGATATGTCCATGTTACTTTTTGCACATGCACACATATTTTGCATGTTTGAAACTGTTTTCGCATGACATGTATTTGTGTGTTTGCCTGCCTGACGTGTTACTTACTGAGCGGGGACGCCTGCCAGTGAGTCGTGAAGTCTGCTCTGTATTCTGACAAGTTTTGGTGCATGTGAACAGGTGGTAAGTATGTCGCACATGTTGTTTTAATATCTTTTATTCTAACCCTTTATTTTATAAGGTTAGGTGTTCACACTTATTTAAAAGTGGGCACCCCCTTTGGGCACCCACTTTGGGGCCAAGGTGGGGAGCCCCACTTTTAAGTGAGTGTGGGGGTGGGCATGGTCACCTACCCCCACTAATCCCCCACATGCATGCGTGGGTATCACCAAAGTTAACTCCACTATAATTTTATTAAAAAAGACTTCCTCCTTCAAGCGTGAGGATCCATCGCTTCTATTTGGTGTTTGTTCATCACCCGATTCTCCTTCCACGTGAAGACCAAGAAATCGTCTCCTACGCTTTTGCTCCTACAGCAACCAGGCGCATGCTTTTCCCCATCTCTGCTGGCGATTGAACTTGCAGCAGGCGGCTGCCATCTTCCCCCTGTACTGCTGCGCATACTGTCTTCCAGGCGGCTGTCACCTCCAGACTGCTGCGCATACTGTCTTCCAGGCGGCTGTCACCTCCAATAGCCAGTGTGTACACTGCTGTTGGTTGCGCCTGCTTTACTACAGGCGGCTGTATTGCCAGCCCAGCACTGACTGCAGGTGGCTACTACCCCCCACACGACAGTACTCCAGCAGGCAGTTACTCCCTCTGGCGACAGTACCTGTAGGTTGTCTCTTCTCGCTCAGGCAACTCTGTTTGGGCTCCTCCACACTGCGGCCAGGCATCTCCTCTCTTGCAAGTGGATGCTTCTTCTCTCACAGCAGGCGGCTGTACCTTTCGTGGTGGTGCTTGTCTTGATAGTTCTACTCGAGGCAACTCTTTCTTCGACAAGGGTGGCTTCATATTCTACACAAACACCACAAGTTTTGGTCTTCTACCAACCATCTTCAAGTAAGTGATTTTCAGATTTGAGTAAAGCATTTTTATGTTTAAATCTGATAAGGGATTCATCCCTCTACGGCCACACCCGTTCGGTGCCGGGTTGTCCAAGCTGTATTGGCGAACCTCGGTCCAAAGGTGCTGAGATCGGGAGAGCCAGGCGTTAGTACGAGAGCGCCTGTTTGTGCGTGGTCTCGGAACACCAGTGAGGCGCTCTCCGCGGAGTCCAGTGAAAGCACAAGACCGTAGCGATTGGACCACACTAGTGGTCGTTCTGCTTCGAGTTTTCTTCATCGAAATTCGAGCCTATTTGTTTGGTACTGTTTTCATATGTACATGGACATTATCTGGTTCTTGGAACCCATGGAGCATTGTATTTATTAAATACTCCCAATAAATATATCATATATTGAGGGGGGGGTCGGCCCGTTCCGGCCCCAGTGCTGGTGTCCATCTTTCCATTTCATTTCATTTAATTTCAAGTTGTTTAAAGTTGTCCATTTCATATTTGTGGTTTTAAAGTTGTGCTATTAAGCGTGTGGGTGTCCAACGGAGTCTTTCCCACTTGACGGGATCGGTTTCATTGGTATCAGAGCACGGTTGTTTCCCTCTTCCTAGTGGGGAAACGAACCTGTGTACTGGACATCCCGCTTTTAGCAAACTTTGAACACAATGGACAGCCAAGGCAACCGTTTGGAAGTACCTAATTCGAGGGGTCCCTCTAGTGCCTCTCGTGGGTCTGATGCCCTGCGTGGTAGACACAAGCCCCTTGAAAGGGTTATGGATAGTGAATCCAAGGGTCAACTGTCTCCAGGAAAGACAGTTATGCTTGAACAAGAGCCTGATGCTATGAGGGCTGAAATGGAACATATGAGAAAACTTTTGCAGGCTCAAGAGCAAGAGTTGAAGTTCTTACGTGAAGATCCACATCTACAAAGTGCTATTGAAGCCAGGAAGGCTGATGCTATGGTTGATGTAACCTTTGAATCAATGGCTCGTGAAGTGGGCAAGAAACCAAGGGAGTTGGCACTTGCCTATCTCCTTCGCAAAGGTGATATCAAAGAGGGGGATGACGGAGAGCTGAAATTCAGAAATCCACCTCGTTTGAAGCATGGAGATCCCGCATCCCAAAGGCTGAAATCTTTTATGCAAAAGGAAGAGGTGACTGTCACCTCTCGACATGCATCCTCTCCCCAAGGCACTAAGCCTGACAGATATATGTATGCCAGTGCTCATGGAGGGCACGAAAGTCACATGCATGCAAGATATGTATCTCATGGTGACAGGTCTACTTCCAGAAAAATTTTGCCTTCTGAGTTGTCTCATGGAGAGACCATGCCATATGCAGGTAAGTCACATGCATCTGAGCTTCGAGTTCGTGGAGCACATGCCACCGTGCCCCATGAAGCTTCTATGACGGCCCATGGAGCCCATGCAGATAGGGCTACCCCGTTGGATAAGGGGAAAAGAAAAAGAGAAGATCATGAGCCTCATGCCAGGAAGCTCAAGGAATTCAAAGCAGGTGATAAATCTGTCAAATTTGATGTCTTTCATGGTGAACATGATGCTTCTAAGGTGTTAGCGTTTGTGGCACAGTTCGACATTGCTTTTAGCGATGAGGACGTTACAGAAAAATCAAAGGTGCGCCATGCTAGCATGTTTTTGAAAGGGACTGCTGCCCATTGGTGGATCACTGAAAAGATCACCAAGGATCCCATGTCTACTTGGAAGGAATTCAAAGATAGATTTTATGCTCAGTTCTTGCCACCCAATGCAGAGCAAACTCTCACTCAAAAGTGGGACAGGCTGGAACAAAAAGATAATGAGAGTGTGCAACAGTATGTTAACAAATTCTGGAAAGTGTTGCTGGAAGTGACTCCCTTCATGCTAATCACTGAGGATGAAAGAAAGAGGAAGTTTCGTTCTGGATTGCAACCTGCTTATAGATCGGGAATTGAATTGCACCCAAAACATACGTTGCAACAACTCACAGCTTCTGCTCTTGCTACAGAGCAATTGGTGCTCAAGATCAAGCAGGATCAAGGAGGTTCCAAGGGGAAGGACAAGGCTGTCCCAAATCAGCAAAAGGGTGGACAGCCACCTAAAAAGAACTTCCGGGAGCCCTACAAGGGTGGTAAAGCTGAAAATAACTCATCCAAAGAACAGGGCCCAAGGAAGAAGAAATTCGGCTTAACCCCGGAGCAAAGAGAGCAATATGCTAAGGATGGAAAATGCTTTTCTTGTGGTAGCAAAGACCACATGTTTCGGCAATGCCCAGATCGCAAATCAAAGCACGAGGACAAGCACACCAAAGCAAATGTTCATGCAGTTCCTGATGTGCAAGGTAATACAGGTCATGATGCGAAAGAGCGTATGGTTTGCAAGGCTTGGGGGCAAATCAAGGATCAGCCCGCACTCTTCATGTTTGATGACTGTGCAACTGACAATTTCATCTCTATGCAAATGGCAGCTGTATTGGGTATCGAGGTTGAAAACATGGGACCTCAGATTGAAGCCGAAGCTGCATTTATTGGTAAAGAGGTGCAGGTTACTCCTTTGATTGGGAAGTTGCGCATCCATATACAGGGCTATCTTGATAATGAGCATTTCTTAGTTGCTCCACTGAACGGATGTGATGTATTGTTGGGCAAGCCGTGGCACCATAGGCTTGAGCCCCACAAAGACTACAAGTCCAATATGATTTCTTTTATGCATAAAGGCCGCATGCATTTTATTGATGCTGGCAAAGAAGGGGATTCTATCCCAGTTGTATCACACATCCAAATTAATAAAGCAATGAAAAAGAGTCTTTCAGCGTACTTGGTTTTTGTGCGTGATAGTCTTGTGCCAAATCATCAAAATGTGGATGCTATGTCTAATGATAGGCTGAATTTTCTTAATGCATTCAACGACTGTTTCGCTGACTCATTGCCAGGTGAATTACCTCCCCAAAGGCCCGAAGATCACCGCATAGATCTTGTGCCAGGTAGTTCTCCTCCTAACAAACCCGCATACCGAGTGAGTGCCGCACAACAAGAAGAAATTATGAAGCAGGTAAACGAGCTTTTAGAGAAAGGTTTGGTTCAGCCCAGTTCCTCACCTTACTGCTCTCCTGTGCTTCTTGTTCAAAAGAAGGACGGATCATTCCGTATGTGTGTGGACTCTAGAGCTTTGAACAAGCTTACCATCAAGAACAGATTTCCTATTCCACGTATTGATGATATCTTGGATAAGCTTGATGGTTCAGCTTGCTTTAGCAGACTTGATTTGAAGAGTGGTTATCACCAGATACGCGTGGTGCCACAAGATGTCCATAAGACTGCATTCAGGACAGCCTTTGGATTATATGAATTCTTGGTAATGCCTTTTCGTCTCACCAATGCTCCTGCTACTTTTAATCGTATGATGGATAGGATATTCCGACCCCATCGCAAGTTTACAGGAGTCTTCTTTGATGATATCTTGGTTTTCTCCAAGAATGAGCAGGAACACAGAACTCATTTGGTCACAGTGTTCGAAGAGTTGCGGAAGCATAAACTTTTCGTCAATGCCAAGAAAAGTGAATTTTTCCTTTGAGAGATTCATTATCTGGGTCATATTGTATCCAAGGATGGAGTTACAATGGATCCTGCAAAGATAGAGACTATTCGGAATTGGCCCGAATTGCAAAACGTACATCAAGTACGTAGTTTTCTGGGATTATGTTCGTACTACAGGCGTTTCATAAGGCATTTTGCTATGATTGCCACTCCTCTACATGATCTCACGAAGAAGAAAACTGCTTTCAAATGGACTTCAAAGGAACATGATGCTTTCTTGCAACTCAAGCATGCGATCATATGTGGTCCAGTATTGATTGTTCCTGACTTGCACAAGTCATTCGTGGTTGAATGTGATGCTTGTGGTGATTGCATAGGAGCTGTCCTAAATCAAGAAGGGCATGCAGTTGCATACGAGAGCCGTCGTTTGCATGATGCTGAGCTTCATATGGATATCTATGAGAAAGAGCTCTTGGCTGTAATTCACGCCTTAAAGATTTGGAAACATTACCTTCTTGGGGCTGAATTTGTAGTCAAGACAGATCATCAAAGCTTGAGATACTTTCTATCTCAAACCAAACTTTCAGAGAAGCAGATGAGAATGGCAAATTTTCTTTCCATGTTTCATTTTCAGATTGTGCATACTCCAGGAAAGAAAAATGTGGTGGCCGATGCTGATTTTTGCCATATATGGACTGATTTGATGGCTGGTCATTCACATGCCTCTTATGTTATCAACGAGGGTTATCTCATGAAGGATAATTGCCTATGTGTGGTGAAGGATTTGCGTCCAAAGGTTATGGACAAATGTCACGCTCCACCTTATGCTGGTCATAGAGGTATTATGCCTACTACTCGCATGATTCAGAGGTACTTCTTTTGGCCAAGCATGCGTAAAGACATTGAGGCTTATGTGCGTGCACGTATTCCTTGCCAAAAGGTGAAATTTGACAGGCAAAAGCCTCCAGGTTTGCTTCAGCCATTGCCTATTCCCTCGCAACCTTGGGAAAGTATCACGATGGATTTTATTATGGATTTGCCTAGATCCCAGCATGGGAATGATGCTATTTGGACTATTGTGGACAGGTTTAGCAAGCAAGCTCATTTCTTGCCCGTTAAGAAAACCATTAAAGCTGATCATATGGTAAAGCTTTTTCTTGCTAATATTTTCAAGCATCATGGTATGCCTAAATCCATTGTTGGGGATAGAGATCCCAGGACTACAAGCCTATTTTGGAGGGCTTTGTTTGATAATATGGGTACTAAACTTGAGTTTTCATCAGCTTATCATCCCCAAACGGATGGCCAAAGTGAAGCTGCAAATTCAGCCGTGTTGGATTTGTTGAAATGTTATGTGGCAGATCAAAAGAGTGCATGGGAGAAGTATCTTCCACTTGTTGAGTTTGCCTACAACAATACGATCCATGCTTCCACAGGAAAGGCTCCGTTTGAGATTATTTATGGCAGAGTGGTCTTGCCACCCATCCTTCGAACAAAGGATGAGATATTTGCAGCTGATGAATATGTTCGTGACTTGGATGTTGCCTTTGGTCAGGTGCGGACAGCCATTGCAAGATCTCAGGATAAGCATAAAATGGCTGCTGACAAGCATAGAAGGGACATGGAAGTCAAAGAAGGTGATTGGGTATTGCTGAAATTTGAGAAGGCTAGGCTTCGGAAGAGGCCAGGACGAGAAGGATCATATCCTAAGCTTTCTCCTCGTTATTATGGACCCTTCAAGGTGATTCAGAAGATCAATGAAGTGTCCTACAGGCTTGCTTTACCTAGTCATTGGAAGATTCACAATGCTTTTCACGTGAGTCTATTTCGGAAATATGTGGGGCCAGATCCTGATGAGCCTGTCACAGAAGATCCGCCAGAGATTGAAGAGCTTGAGGAGATCCTCCAGCCAGAACAGATTGTTTTTCACAAGGAGAGAAAGCTACCTGCAGGAAAGCTTTCCAGGAGATACCTTGTGAAGTTTAAGAATTATTTGCCTATTGATGCCAAGTGGGTAATTGAGGATTATTTTGCAGATTATTCGCAATTGTTGCAGGCATATCTTGAGGCTTTTCAGTTGAGGTCAACTCTTTAGAAGCCCGGGGGGATGTCACCAATTGGCCGACCATTTGGTCCATCTCCAGTTTTTGCGTCTCGTTCACTTGAGGCCAGGCCAGTGTCTCGTGTGAAGAGGCCAGTATTTTGCTGACATGGACGGGAGCCAGACTGGTGCCACCCGTGTGTTAGCAGGATGGTGTCGTATGGACGGGAGGCAGACCAGTGCCACCCGTGTATGACCTGGACTGTGTTCGACCCATGGGACTGGCACGCCATGGAAGAGCCAGTATTCGTGCCGTGTTTTGCCTATGGGACTGTCACACCATAGGGAAACTCGTGCCTGGAAATGTGTCTTACCTATGGGACTGTCACTCCATAGGAAGACCAGGTTTTTATGTTTTTATGTCGTGCCAGTTTTGTGCCGACAGATATTTTGTACATGTTCCATGAACGGGAGATATGTCCATGTTACTTTTTGCACATGCACACATATTTTGCATGTTTGAAACTGTTTTCGCATGACATGTATTTGTGTGTTTGCCTGCCTGACGTGTTACTTACTGAGCGGGGACGCCTGCCAGTGAGTCGTGAAGTCTGCTCTGTATTCTGACAAGTTTTGGTGCATGTGAACAGGTGGTAAGTATGTCGCACATGTTGTTTTAATATTTTTTATTCTAACCCTTTATTTTATAAGGTTAGGTGTTCACACTTATTTAAAAGTGGGCACCCCCTTTGGGCACCCACTTTGGGGCCAAGGTGGGGAGCCCCACTTTTAAGTGAGTGTGGGGGTGGGCATGGTCACCTACCCCCACTAATCCCCCACATGCATGCGTGGGTATCACCAAAGTTAACTCCACTATAATTTTATTAAAAAAGACTTCCTCCTTCAAGCGTGAGGATCCATCGCTTCTATTTGGTGTTTGTTCATCACCCGATTCTCCTTCCACGTGAAGACCAAGAAATCGTCTCCTACGCTTCTGCTCCTACAGCAACCAGGCGCATGCTTTTCCCCATCTCTGCTGGCGATTGAACTTGCAGCAGGCGGCTGCCATCTTCCCCCTGTACTGCTGCGCATACTGTCTTCCAGGCGGCTGTCACCTCCAGACTGCTGCGCATACTGTCTTCCAGGCGGCTGTCACCTCCAATAGCCAGTGTGTACACTGCTGCTGGTTGCGCCTGCTTTACTACAGGCGGCTGTATTGCCAGCCCAGCACTGACTGCAGGCGGCTACTACCCCCCACACGACAGTACTCCAGCAGGCAGTTACTCCCTCTGGCGACAGTACCTGCAGGTTGTCTCTTCTCTTCTGGCTGCATCTCTCCAAGCTGCGCATGCCCCTACAGGCGGCTATGGCTATGCGATTGTGTTCCGGCCAGTAGAACACTACGCTCAGGCAACTCTGTTTGGGCTCCTCCACACTGCGGCCAGGCATCTCCTCTCTTGCAAGTGGATGCTTCTTCTCTCACAGCAGGCGGCTGTACCTTTCGTGGTGGTGCTTGTCTTGATAGTTCTACTCGAGGCAACTCTTTCTTCGACAAGGGTGGCTTCATATTCTACACAAACACCACAAGTTTTGGTCTTCTACCAACCATCTTCAAGTAAGTGATTTTCAGATTTGAGTAAAGCATTTTTATGTTTAAATCTGATAAGGGATTCATCCCTCTACGGCCACACCCGTTCGGTGCCGGGTTGTCCAAGCTGTATTGGCGAACCTCGGTCCAAAGGTGCTGAGATCGGGAGAGCCAGGCGTTAGTACGAGAGCGCCTATTTGTGCGTGGTCTCGGAACACCAGTGAGGCGCTCTCCGCGGAGTCCAGTGAAAGCACAGGACCGTAGCGATTGGACCACACTAGTGGTCGTTCTGCTTCGAGTTTTCTTCATCGAAATTCGAGCCTATTTGTTTGGTACTGTTTTCATATGTACATGGACATTATCTGGTTCTTGGAACCCATGGAGCATTGTATTTATTAAATACTCCCAATAAATATATCATATATTGAGGGGGGGGTCGGCCCGTTCCGGCCCCAGTGCTGGTGTCCATCTTTCCATTTTATTTCATTTAATTTCAAGTTGTTTAAAGTTGTCCATTTCATATTTGTGGTTTTAAAGTTGTGCTATTAAGCGTGTGGGTGTCCAACGGAGTCTTTCCCACTTGACGGGATCGGTTTCATTGGTATCAGAGCACGGTTGTTTCCCTCTTCCTAGTGGGGAAACGAACCTGTGTACTGGACATCCCGCTTTTAGCAAACTTTGAACACAATGGACAGCCAAGGCAACCGTTTGGAAGTACCTAATTCGAGGGGTCCCTCTAGTGCCTCTCGTGGGTCTGATGCCCTGCGTGGTAGACACAAGCCCCTTGAAAGGGTTATGGATAGTGAATCCAAGGGTCAACTGTCTCCAGGAAAGACAGTTATGCTTGAACAAGAGCCTGATGCTATGAGGGCTGAAATGGAACATATGAGAAAACTTTTGCAGGCTCAAGAGCAAGAGTTGAAGTTCTTACGTGAAGATCCACATCTACAAAGTGCTATTGAAGCCAGGAAGGCTGATGCTATGGTTGATGTAACCTTTGAATCAATGGCTCGTGAAGTGGGCAAGAGACCAAGGGAGTTGGCACTTGCCTATCTCCTTCGCAAAGGTGATATCAAAGAGGGGGATGACGGAGAGCTGAAATTCAGAAATCCACCTCGTTTGAAGCATGGAGATCCCGCATCCCAAAGGCTGAAATCTTTTATGCAAAAGGAAGAGGTGACTGTCACCTCTCGACATGCATCCTCTCCCCAAGGCACTAAGCCTGACAGATATATGTATGCCAGTGCTCATGGAGGGCACGAAAGTCACATGCATGCAAGATATGTATCTCATGGTGACAGGTCTACTTCCAGAAAAATTTTGCCTTCTGAGTTGTCTCATGGAGAGACCATGCCATATGCAGGTAAGTCACATGCATCTGAGCTTCGAGTTCGTGGAGCACATGCCACCGTGCCCCATGAAGCTTCTATGACGGCCCATGGAGCCCATGCAGATAGGGCTACCCCGTTGGATAAGGGGAAAAGAAAAAGAGAAGATCATGAGCCTCATGCCAGGAAGCTCAAGGAATTCAAAGCAGGTGATAAATCTGTCAAATTTGATGTCTTTCATGGTGAACATGATGCTTCTAAGGTGTTAGCGTTTGTGGCACAGTTCGACATTGCTTTTAGCGATGAGGACGTTACAGAAAAATCAAAGGTGCGCCATGCTAGCATGTTTTTGAAAGGGACTGCTGCCCATTGGTGGATCACTGAAAAGATCACCAAGGATCCCATGTCTACTTGGAAGGAATTCAAAGATAGATTTTATGCTCAGTTCTTGCCACCCAATGCAGAGCAAACTCTCACTCAAAAGTGGGACAGGTTGGAACAAAAAGATAATGAGAGTGTGCAACAGTATGTTAACAAATTCTGGAAAGTGTTGCTGGAAGTGACTCCCTTCATGCTAATCACTGAGGATGAAAGAAAGAGGAAGTTTCGTTCTGGATTGCAACCTGCTTATAGATCGGGAATTGAATTGCACCCAAAACATACGTTGCAACAACTCACAGCTTCTGCTCTTGCTACAGAGCAATTGGTGCTCAAGATCAAGCAGGATCAAGGAGGTTCCAAGGGGAAGGACAAGGCTGTCCCAAATCAGCAAAAGGGTGGACAGCCACCTAAAAAGAACTTCCGGGAGCCCTACAAGGGTGGTAAAGCTGAAAATAACTCATCCAAAGAACAGGGCCCAAGGAAGAACAAATTCGGCTTAACCCCGGAGCAAAGAGAGCAATATGCTAAGGATGGAAAATGCTTTTCTTGTGGTAGCAAAGACCACATGTTTCGGCAATGCCCAGATCGCAAATCAAAGCACGAGGACAAGCACACCAAAGCAAATGTTCATGCAGTTCCTGATGTGCAAGGTAATACAGGTCATGATGCGAAAGAGCGTATGGTTTGCAAGGCTTGGGGGCAAATCAAGGATCAGCCCGCACTCTTCATGTTTGATGACTGTGCAACTGACAATTTCATCTCTATGCAAATGGCAGTTGTATTGGGTATCGAGGTTGAAAACATGGGACCTCAGATTGAAGCCGAAGCTGCATTTATTGGTAAAGAGGTGCAGGTTACTCCTTTGATTGGGAAGTTGCGCATCCATATACAGGGCTATCTTGATAATGAGCATTTCTTAGTTGCTCCACTGAACGGATGTGATGTATTGTTGGGCAAGCCGTGGCACCATAGGCTTGAGCCCCACAAAGACTACAAGTCCAATATGATTTCTTTTATGCATAAAGGCCGCATGCATTTTATTGATGCTGGCAAAGAAGGGGATTCTATCCCAGTTGTATCACACATCCAAATTAATAAAGCAATGAAAAAGAGTCTTTCAGCGTACTTGGTTTTTGTGCGTGATAGTCTTGTGCCAAATCATCAAAATGTGGATGCTATGTCTAATGATAGGCTGAATTTTCTTAATGCATTCAACGACTGTTTCGCTGACTCATTGCCAGGTGAATTACCTCCCCAAAGGCCCGAAGATCACTGCATAGATCTTGTGCCAGGTAGTTCTCCTCCTAACAAACCCGCATACCGAGTGAGTGCCGCACAACAAGAAGAAATTATGAAGCAGGTAAACGAGCTTTTAGAGAAAGGTTTGGTTCAGCCCAGTTCCTCACCTTACTGCTCTCCTGTGCTTCTTGTTCAAAAGAAGGACGGATCATTCCGTATGTGTGTGGACTATAGAGCTTTGAACAAGCTTACCATCAAGAACAGATTTCCTATTCCACGTATTGATGATATCTTGGATAAGCTTGATGGTTCAGCTTGCTTTAGCAGACTTGATTTGAAGAGTGGTTATCACCAGATACGCGTGGTGCCACAAGATGTCCATAAGACTGCATTCAGGACAGCCTTCGGATTATATGAATTCTTGGTAATGCCTTTTCGTCTCACCAATGCTCCTGCTACTTTTAATCGTATGATGGATAGGATATTCCGACCCCATCGCAAGTTTACAGGAGTCTTCTTTGATGATATCTTGGTTTTCTCCAAGAATGAGCAGGAACACAGAACTCATTTGGTCACAGTGTTCGAAGAGTTGCGGAAGCATAAACTTTTCGTCAATGCCAAGAAAAGTGAATTTTTCCTTTGAGAGATTCATTATCTGGGTCATATTGTATCCAAGGATGGAGTTACAATGGATCCTGCAAAGATAGAGACTATTCGGAATTGGCCCGAATTGCAAAACGTACATCAAGTACGTAGTTTTCTGGGATTATGTTCGTACTACAGGCGTTTCATAAGGCATTTTGCTATGATTGCCACTCCTCTACATGATCTCACGAAGAAGAAAACTGCTTTCAAATGGACTTCAAAGGAACATGATGCTTTCTTGCAACTCAAGCATGCGATCATATGTGGTCCAGTATTGATTGTTCCTGACTTGCACAAGTCATTCGTGGTTGAATGTGATGCTTGTGGTGATTGCATAGGAGCTGTCCTAAATCAAGAAGGGCATGCAGTTGCATACGAGAGCCGTCGTTTGCATGATGCTGAGCTTCATATGGATATCTATGAGAAAGAGCTCTTGGCTGTAATTCACGCCTTAAAGATTTGGAAACATTACCTTCTTGGGGCTGAATTTGTAGTCAAGACAGATCATCAAAGCTTGAGATACTTTCTATCTCAAACCAAACTTTCAGAGAAGCAGATGAGAATGGCAAATTTTCTTTCCATGTTTCATTTTCAGATTGTGCATACTCCAGGAAAGAAAAATGTGGTGGCCGATGCACTATCTAGGAGGCCTTATATTGCTGCAGTCTCAGTGGCCTCTCATGGAGATCTATCTGCTATGAGAGATTTGTATCATTTGGATGCTGATTTTTGCCATATATGGACTGATTTGATGGCTGGTCATTCACATGCCTCTTATGTTATCAACGAGGGTTATCTCATGAAGGATAATTGCCTATGTGTGGTGAAGGATTTGCGTCCAAAGGTTATGGACAAATGTCACGCTCCACCTTATGCTGGTCATAGAGGTATTATGCCTACTACTCGCATGATTCAGAGGTACTTCTTTTGGCCAAGCATGCGTAAAGACATTGAGGCTTATGTGCGTGCATGTATTACTTGCCAAAAGGTGAAATTTGACAGGCAAAAGCCTCCAGGTTTGCTTCAGCCATTGCCTATTCCCTCGCAACCTTGGGAAAGTATCACGATGGATTTTATTATGGATTTGCCTAGATCCCAGCATGGGAATGATGCTATTTGGACTATTGTGGACAGGTTTAGCAAGCAAGCTCATTTCTTGCCCGTTAAGAAAACCATTAAAGCTGATCATATGGTAAAGCTTTTTCTTGCTAATATTTTCAAGCATCATGGTATGCCTAAATCCATTGTTGGGGATAGAGATCCCAGGACTACAAGCCTATTTTGGAGGGCTTTGTTTGATAATATGGGTACTAAACTTGAGTTTTCATCAGCTTATCATCCCCAAACGGATGGCCAAAGTGAAGCTGCAAATTCAGCCGTGTTGGATTTGTTGAAATGTTATGTGGCAGATCAAAAGAGTGCATGGGAGAAGTATCTTCCACTTGTTGAGTTTGCCTACAACAATATGATCCATGCTTCCACAGGAAAGGCTCCGTTTGAGATTATTTATGGCAGAGTGGTCTTGCCACCCATCCTTCGAACAAAGGATGAGATATTTGCAGCTGATGAATATGTTCGTGACTTGGATGTTGCCTTTGGTCAGGTGCGGACAGCCATTGCAAGATCTCAGGATAAGCATAAAATGGCTGCTGACAAGCATAGAAGGGACATGGAAGTCAAAGAAGGTGATTGGGTATTGCTGAAATTTGAGAAGGCTAGGCTTCGGAAGAGGCCAGGACGAGAAGGATCATATCCTAAGCTTTCTCCTCGTTATTATGGACCCTTCAAGGTGATTCAGAAGATCAATGAAGTGTCCTACAGGCTTGCTTTACCTAGTCATTGGAAGATTCACAATGCTTTTCACGTGAGTCTATTTCGGAAATATGTGGGGCCAGATCCTGATGAGCCTGTCACAGAAGATCCGCCAGAGATTGAAGAGCTTGAGGAGATCCTCCAGCCAGAACAGATTGTTTTTCACAAGGAGAGAAAGCTACCTGCAGGAAAGCTTTCCAGGAGATACCTTGTGAAGTTTAAGAATTATTTGCCTATTGATGCCAAGTGGGTAATCGAGGATTATTTTGCAGATTATCCGCAATTGTTGCAGGCATATCTTGAGGCTTTTCAGTTGAGGTCAACTCTTTAGAAGCCCGGGGGGATGTCACCAATTGGCCGACCATTTGGTCCATCTCCAGTTTTTGCGTCTCGTTCACTTGAGGCCAGGCCAGTGTCTCGTGTGAAGAGGCCAGTATTTTGCTGACATGGACGGGAGCCAGACTGGTGCCACCCGTGTGTTAGCAGGATGGTGTCGTATGGACGGGAGGCAGACCAGTGCCACCCGTGTATGACCTGGACTGTGTTCGACCCATGGGACTGGCACGCCATGGAAGAGCCAGTATTCGTGCCGTGTTTTGCCTATGGGACTGTCACACCATAGGGAAACTCGTGCCTGGAAATGTGTCTTACCTATGGGACTGTCACTCCATAGGAAGACCAGGTTTTTATGTTTTTATGTCGTGCCAGTTTTGTGCCGACAGATATTTTGTACATGTTCCATGAACGGGAGATATGTCCATGTTACTTTTTGCACATGCACACATATTTTGCATGTTTGAAACTGTTTTCGCATGACATGTATTTGTGTGTTTGCCTGCCTGACGTGTTACTTACTGAGCGGGGACGCCTGCCAGTGAGTCGTGAAGTCTGCTCTGTATTCTGACAAGTTTTGGTGCATGTGAACAGGTGGTAAGTATGTCGCACATGTTGTTTTAATATTTTTTATTCTAACCCTTTATTTTATAAGGTTAGGTGTTCACACTTATTTAAAAGTGGGCACCCCCTTTGGGCACCCACTTTGGGGCCAAGGTGGGGAGCCCCACTTTTAAGTGAGTGTGGGGGTGGGCATGGTCACCTACCCCCACTAATCCCCCACATGCATGCGTGGGTATCACCAAAGTTAACTCCACTATAATTTTATTAAAAAAGACTTCCTCCTTCAAGCGTGAGGATCCATCGCTTCTATTTGGTGTTTGTTCATCACCCGATTCTCCTTCCACGTGAAGACCAAGAAATCGTCTCCTACGCTTCTGCTCCTACAGCAACCAGGCGCATGCTTTTCCCCATCTCTGCTGGCGATTGAACTTGCAGCAGGCGGCTGCCATCTTCCCCCTGTACTGCTGCGCATACTGTCTTCCAGGCGGCTGTCACCTCCAGACTGCTGCGCATACTGTCTTCCAGGCGGCTGTCACCTCCAATAGCCAGTGTGTACACTGTTGCTGGTTGCGCCTGCTTTACTACAGGCGGCTGTATTGCCAGCCCAGCACTGACTGCAGGCGGCTACTACCCCCCACACGACAGTACTCCAGCAGGCAGTTACTCCCTCTGGCGACAGTACTTGCAGGTTGTCTCTTCTCTTCTGGCTGCATCTCTCCAAGCTGCGCATGCCCCTACAGGCGGCTATGGCTATGCGATTGTGTTCCGGCCAGTAGAACACTACGCTCAGGCAACTCTGTTTGGGCTCCTCCACACTGCGGCCAGGCATCTCCTCTCTTGCAAGTGGATGCTTCTTCTCTCACAGCAGGCGGCTGTACCTTTCGTGGTGGTGCTCGTCTTGATAGTTCTACTCGAGGCAACTCTTTCTTCGACAAGGGTGGCTTCATATTCTACACAAACACCACAAGTTTTGGTCTTCTACCAACCATCTTCAAGTAAGTGATTTTCAGATTTGAGTAAAGCATTTTTATGTTTAAATCTGATAAGGGATTCATCCCTCTACGGCCACACCCGTTCGGTGCCGGGTTGTCCAAGCTGTATTGGCGAACCTCGGTCCAAAGGTGCTGAGATCGGGAGAGCCAGGCGTTAGTACGAGAGCGCCTGTTTGTGCGTGGTCTCGGAACACCAGTGAGGCGCTCTCCGCGGAGTCCAGTGAAAGCACAGGACCGTAGCGATTGGACCACACTAGTGGTCGTTCTGCTTCGAGTTTTCTTCATCGAAATTCGAGCCTATTTGTTTGGTACTGTTTTCATATGTACATGGACATTATCTGGTTCTTGGAACCCATGGAGCATTGTATTTATTAAATACTCCCAATAAATATATCATATATTGAGGGGGGGGTCGGCCCGTTCCGGCCCCAGTGCTGGTGTCCATCTTTCCATTTCATTTCATTTAATTTCAAGTTGTTTAAAGTTGTCCATTTCATATTTGTGGTTTTAAAGTTGTGCTATTAAGCGTGTGGGTGTCCAACGGAGTCTTTCCCACTTGACGGGATCGGTTTCAGACTCAAAGGGAAGAACATCAAATCATTCACACCACCGTTGAGGAGGAGAAGATGAGGCATGCCCGCCGCCTCAACATTCGAGTCACAGGGATAGCCGAGACACCCAACTCCACTCCCGAGAAAGATGGACAGCTTCTATGCATGGAGTCTCATCCTACAGTTTACTGGAGAGATGGAGAGGGTCACCTTTATGAGGAAGAGGGTCATACTACGAGCTTAGAGGGAGCTCCTATTTTCTTGGATGATGATCTCACGAGAATGCAGCTAGAGCATAGGAGAGCTTGCATGCCACGAGTCTTACATGCGAGGAGAGAAGGCAAGAAGGCCTTCTATCGAGATGGTTGGGTCATCATTGATGGCCGGCCCATGAATTAGCGGTTGGGGGCCTATGGGACACAGACCAGGCCACTGACAGAGATACACATGGCAGTATGGAACTGTAATGGTTCACTATGGGTGCAGCCTGGACGACTGGAGCATGTTATGGTGGGGAGAGACATCATACTTTTGACAGAGACACATCAGAGCCCAAAGAGAGGGCTACCTCGAGTAGAGGGATTCCAGTGGGAGTCAGCATACAGGAGGACCACACGCCAGGGTACCTCGAGAGGGTCGGGGGGAGTAGCAGTTCTATTCAGACGGGAGCTACAGGGGAGACTGAGAGTGGTAGCACAGGATCCAGAGGCCAGATACATGTGGATCAGCTTATAGCTCTCACAGGGGAGGGTTATATACATAGCCCTATGTTACTTTCCTCCATTTGGATTCTCCTATGTCATTACAAAGGACATGCCACAGGAGGAGGACACAGGAGCCTCGCCATACACTTGTCTGTCAGAGGAGATTATGCATTATTCTACACTAGGGGAAGTATTTCTTACGGGTGACTTCAATGCCCACACACAGAGCAGACAGTGTGAGGTGTATGGCTATGATGACATGGAGATCCTCCACCCTATGGATCCAGAGGAGATAGGGGCTAGTCGGGCATCAGAGGACACTGGACCAGATAGAGGACATTATGGGGACCACTTACTAGAGTTGGGAGCGAGGCATCGTCTCGTTATTTATAACGGGATGCTACAGTGGCCGGGATCAGGAGGGCTGACATGCTTCCCACATGGGGATCATACACGGACCGGAGGCACGATGGTGGACTACATTATGGGATCTTTGGAGGCATCACAGCTTGTCACCTCATT
Organism: Cibotium barometz; assembly: GCF_041138505.1. Taxonomy (NCBI): domain Eukaryota; kingdom Viridiplantae; phylum Streptophyta; class Polypodiopsida; order Cyatheales; family Cibotiaceae; genus Cibotium; species Cibotium barometz. Next base: position 22,305,491 of record NC_141110.1, read on the forward strand.
CTCCATCCCACCTCGTCCTATAGGGGCAGATCATACATACTTGGCATTTTCACTAGCCGGATCACTAGTATCACCAGCCCCCCACATACCGACGCCACACACTACCATCTACTTCACACATGACATGGCAGACATATACATTGGCAGAGTAGAGGATGGGCTCCTACTCATGGATCCCCTGGCACCTATGGATACTATTACAGCCCAGCTGGCATCACTCCTACACACGGCTGCATTACAGAGCTTCCCACATCGTGTCCACTCAGGAGAGCCTACGAGATCTGGGACTATGCCCCACAACAGATGGTATGATGACGAGTGCAGAGCCCTATACCCACGGCTCCGCATACAGCGAGCCTTGGGAGGCATCACAGAGCAGGAGTCGAGGAGAGAGATGAGGAGACTTACTCGCCGCAAAAGGCGGGCCTTCGCAGAGATACAGGAGCTAGAGATCTTTCATTTCTTCATGAGTAGAGATAGCCTATCTCATGGCGGCACTTTAGAGAGCCCCGGACACCGACACCCATTGCAGACCCACAGACATGGCACACATATGCAGAGGGCCTGTACCACGCCCCACAGCAGCCACCTATACCTCAGCCACAGGAGCCTCGACCTACCACAGCTAGCTTCTTTACCCACTCGATGGTAAAGGAAGCTATCCGCCGCCTACAGCATGGACGGGCCGTCGACCATATGGGCCTACAGGGTGAGCATCTCATATATGCACTAGATTCTTTGGCTCTTTTTCTTGCACACCTGTTTAACAGGGCACTAGCAGAGGGTTTGCCTGCGGAGTGGACGATGCACACCATTGTGCCGATCCACAAAACAGGGGATATGCTCGATCCGAGCAACTACAGGACGGTTATGGTTGGCCATGTGTTGGCCAAACTCTATGGTGCAGTGTTGGAGCAAGAGCTTAGCTTATACGCTGAGCGAGCAGGTTTACGCTCATCAGGGCAGGCAGGCTTCAGGAGAGCTTTCTCTACCACTGACCATGTATTCACTTTGAGATGTATGATTGATCAGGCCAGAGTGAGGAAGAGAAAGCTCTATTGCTGCTTTGTGGATTTCCGCAAGGCATTTGACACAGTACCACGAGAGAGGCTCTTTCAGCGCCTGCAGTCTCTACCAGCAGATATGACATGGGGCATCTATGCATTATATGAGCAGGTTTTTGGGCGAGTCAGATGCCCAGTCCGAGACTATTGCTAGCACCATTGGTGTGAAGCAAGGATGCCCACTTTCCCCCACGCTATTTGGGTTATACATTGATGAGGTGGCTGACTTCATTACACGGGGAGGCGGAGATGGAGTTGATATAGCAGGTACCTCAGTACATATTATGCTTTATGCTGATGATATTGTATTAGTGTCTGAGTCTCCAAGAGGTCTAAAGCAGCATCTACATGCACTCGATGATTTCTGCACACAGAGGGGTCTTACTGTGAACCTTGGGAAAACGAAGGTTATGGTCTTTCATACATCGAGACAGGGCAGGAGTCAGCTGACATTCACTCTCGCAGGACGCCAGGTGGAGGTGGTGACATCATTAGTGTACCTAGGGGTTACCTTCTCTGCAGCAGCCACGCGCTTCACCATGGGTTCAGCAGCCAGAGCCAGATTGACACGGGGATATGTAGCATTGGCTATGCTAGAGAGACAGTGCCACCAGGCGCATTTTCAGGAACCCCGGATGAAAGGGTGGCTATTTGACACATTAGTCACACTGGCACAGATGTATGGAGTAGCGGTATGGGCGCCAGGACTTGCTACCCATTGGTGGACACAGATAGAGAGACCACAGGCCCTCATGATGGCACGCATGATACGCAGCAAACCGTCAGTACCTCATGACATTATCCGAGCAGAGTTTGCTGCGCCTCCTATGATGGTAGAGGCCATATTCTATTGAGGCAGGAGACAGAGGATCATGGTATGCATAGGTCACACATTGGTTCTCACAGCATGGCTTAGACATGGATCATCTACCACCATTCCAGTATGACAGGGATGCACCACATATCCGTCTCTCTCATAGTGAGAGGAACAGAGTATTGAGACAGGACCTATGGCAGCTCTATACATGAGAGACATGGATATCACCTACACAGCCTCTTCCACCGAAGATGCTATACTACAGAGATCACTTCATGAGTATCACTGATGATGGATTTATAGAGAGGCCTAGGTACATGGAGGGCCCTTTACCACACGACTCCCGAGTAGCTATTGGTCAGCTTAGAGTCTCATCACATCGATTGGAGATCAAGACTGGCAGAGCAGCATGGATCCCCCAAGAGGAGAGGGTATGCAGATTGTGCAGAGAGGAGGTGGAGAGTGAGGAGCATTATGTATGCAGATGTAGAGCATATACAGCCATCAGAGAGAGATATCCCATTTTATTCAGGGAGCCACATTTCCTACGCTAGATCTTTGAGGCAGCAGACTAGCGCATACTAGGGAGATTCATTCTAGACATACAACGTCACAGAGAGACATCATTACAGGCTCAGACAGCTCCAGAGGGGGGACGACAGACACAGATTACTACATTTTTTCAGAGATCCACCCCACTCCCAGCCCCTACACAGCAGGGAATTACTCTCCAGAGAGCAGAGACACTCAGAGCCCGCAGGAGACAGAGGACACCTGGCTTTCGGACACCACGCCTATACCAGAGAGAGATGACAGAGATCAGAGCTTAGTTTCACAGAGAGGGTGCGGAGCGACTGGCTTGCTTTAGAGCAGACCCAGGCATGTTCTTGAGGGAGCTGTGGACACCCCCTTCATTGATGTATACCATTCTATACCCCCAGTATGGTACAAGATGGAGCTAGCTAGGTTGCATATCATGATTGTATACTCCATGCATATAGCTTTGCATTCTCCTAGTAGTAGAGCTCCATCACCTCCCCCACTCATTGTACTTATTGCACACCCAGATTCAGCTTTTTTAGTTCAGTACTTTTTTCATTTTGTTGGGATGATAGAGGATACCCCACACAGGTACACTGATTTGTCTCATAGGCCGAGTTCGGTCTTTTGGAAGACGTTAATAAAATCTCTCTCTCTCTCTCTCTCTCTCTCTCTCTCTCTCTCTCTCTCGCGGAAGGTGGCAGGTTGCAGGATAAACATGGAGGAGGAGTGTTGCTGGACAGAGACAGCCGGCTACTATTCTCTCTCTCCTTCTTTTTACAGGCTTGTGGGCGGTGTCAGACGCACACAGGTTAAAGCTCTTCTTTCTCTGGCTCGTGGGTTGCTTTGGGAGTGCTTCTCTTGGTCCCTTGTGAGAGGAGGGATTTGCAGCCTAAGAGGGTAGAAACAGGAGCAAACTTAGTATGTTTTTGGAAGAGATTACGAACTGATGTATGGCCTTGTTTTTGGCTATGTGCATGGGCCAGTTAGATGCGTATCCAAGGCCTCGTGGATGTATTATCTTGGCTGATTAGAGGTGAATAACAGTGCAGTGTTTTGGGGCACAGGGCTGTGTGAAACCTCTATGCTAAGAGGTTCCACTCTAGGCGTCCAAGGTCAGGTTTACAAGCCCGTACGTGGTCTTGGTCAGGTGTGCAAGTCCCGCACATGGAACAGTGTCAGTCCGTCCTGTTAGTCAATCTGTGGAATGGTGACAGGTGTTCCAGGCATTGATAGGCTTGTAGCCAGAAGCAAGGGCTACCTAGGGAGCATATAGCTGCATGTAGAATTGCATAAAGTGTAGGGGCAAGGGTTTACCCATGCTCTCTCTCTCTCTTATCTCCGCTACATTGTGCAATTGTCAGGAACCAAGGGGCTGAATATTCCTTATCAAATTATAATCTTGTCTGTAAGCGTTCGCATGTCACATTGGGCCTTTCTTGAGGGGACTATGCTGAGAGGTTGATTTTTGCCTGCCTGGATCCGGGGAGTTTTGACACGGAAGCCCGCAGCGAGGTCCTTTTTAGGGCGGCCGAGGAGATCGCTTCGCCATTTCCCGCTTGGTGTGCCATGGCTGTCTGCTTGCATCATTCCTCTCCTTTGTTGGATGCAGAGTTTGCAGATGACACTGCTGCCTACCTCATGGGGTCGGAAGGGAACCTCGGCGGTTGAGTAGTTTTTGGCTTTAGGGGCGAGGATCAACTAGCACAAGTTGTGTGGCTTCTGGGTTAGTAACTCTCAGCTGGCACCCGGTTGACGAGTTCAGATGTATCCCTCATGGCACGGTTGTGCGGTATCTCTTGTATGCCAGGTGAGGCATTGATATTTTAGCGGAGCAGCATATAGCCCTGCTGCTCCTCTTGAGCATTTGGAAGCCCATTTATCATTTGCAAGGCGAGTGGTGGTAGCAAACTAGGTTCTTCTCGCTATCATGCAGTACATCACCTCATGTTGGGCCTTCCATCGTTTTTGCATTGGGGCAGGTGCAGTATTTGATCTGGAACTTTCTTTGGTTTGGAGGAGATGTCGCCCAGCTCGGGTGAAGGTGACGTGGCATGTATTGATTCAGCCTCCGGCACAGGGATGCGTGGACTTGATAGATCCCGCGACCTAGAGTAGTATCCTTTTCGGCAAGCTGATCGTGTGAGGATTGCAGCCCGGGGAGGAGCCCTGGAAGGATGTCTTGATCAGCCGCATTTCCTTGCGAGTTCCTACTAGTGGCCCCAGGACACACTAGGGATTCGGTGGATCTTCTCAGAGGCCTGCCTCTGTGATGTCAGCATTGGCTTTGAGGACCAGTTTGCAGTGAGCCTCTTCCACATCTGGCAGCTTTTCTGCCCCGCCCTCATCCAAGTTCCTCCCCTTTTCATGAGGAGAGAGAGAGACATCCCTTGGCTTGGAACCCTCAATTCCTCCTTCACTCATGGCACATGATCGGTGCCCGATCACAACTCTCTTGGGGTAGACTTTGTGGGGGGCCATCTCAGAGATTGGGCATCTGGTAGAGCTACCATCGACTCCCGGAGCTGACACAGGATGACCACCTGGGCACCCTGAGAGGAGTCTCCACAATGATCCGTGACATCGACTCTGCCATTCAACTGGATTGTCTTGTCCCTCCCGAGGATGTCCCCCGACATTCCATGGATGGCCTTTTTCACCCAAACCGGAGGTCGGGTCGTGTCGTACGGCTAGGATCTTTCTTTGGAAAACAAAAGTGACCCAAAGGCTAATCCAAACCTCATCCTTGCTAGGCCAAGTGTCATAGGCAGGTCCTATCAGTCCCTATGCTCGGCAAAGCCCTAATTTTGGGATAGCTTTTAACCCTAATCCTAACCCTTAGCCTAGCTGTTTCTGGTTAAGTCCATCCTCTTAACCCTAGGTAATCCAATTCCTGGTCAATGTTGGTCTCAGCCCATTTTAAGATGTAACATGTGGCATGATGACATGGCATTGGGATTGTGTTTGTTTTCTTTTTTTGTTGTTTCAAAACATGGGTTGTCATTTAAGCTCCATAGGGATGCGTTGACAATAATGATTATATATCATTACATAGGTATTGGAGATGTGAATCTATTAAAGACCAGTTTCAGGAATTTGTATAGCCCTTACTAATGCCATTTCTCCGGTAGCTGTTCAGTGTTCCATTATTTACACTATATATGCCTGGAATGCTGCAACATTTTAGACCCGTTTGTAGATTCTGATTGGATGGTAAGAAGTATATGTATTTCTTCCAAAAAGGGTACTTTACCTTGAATACATGAAGGGAAGGCGAGGGCTGTCGGTGAAGTGGTTTGATGCATTCCTTTTTTGGGATTTTTTGTTCTGTGTTATAAATTTTTTAAAATAATATTATTGTTTATGACATAGGTTGACATGGTCATCGTACCAGCAACCACAGGACAAATGGGTATCCTTCCTGGACATGTCCCGACCATTGCAGAACTCAAGCCGGGCATTATGTCTGTTCATGAAGGATCTGAGGTCAAACAGTATTTTGTGAGTGGCGGGTTTGCCTTTGTTCATGCGAACTCTGTTGCAGATGTTACTGTAGTGGACGCCTCTCCACTTGACTGGTTTGATCCGGAGGAAGTAAAGAAAGGGCTGGCTGAATACACTCAGAAGTCCAATGTTGCAAGCACAGAGTTTGAGAAAGCCGAGGCTCAGATTGGGGTCCAAGTGCACAGTGCACTGTCCTCTGCACTGGGGCTTTCATAAATTCCTTGGTAGTGGAGTGAGTTCCTCTTCCACACTGCCTGCCCGTGGGCACAAACCACAACTAGAATATTGTGATGTCTGAACCGTACTTTCTTGCTTGCATGATAATAATGTTTTGTGGACGATTATCAAAGGCAAAAAACGGGCATTCGACTATACCATCTTGCATGGATGTGAGCTGTTTTGAAGAACTTTTTCATAAGTCAACTTTTGAAAAGAAAAGCTTTTTGTTTGTTTTATCTTCTTTTTGGTTGGTGAGTTCTGTTTTAACCTGTCTTTTTACACGACGTAAAGATTCTCAATGATGCATTCTCTCTCTCTCTCTCTCTCTCTCACACACACACACACACACACACACACACACACACACACACACACATGCATGCACGCTTGTACGCACACAATGCATGCATGTGCATGCAGTCATGCACGCACACGAGCACAAGTGTGCACAGGCATGCACGCTCCCGCATGCACACAAAAGTGCTCGTACACAGAGCATACTATAACTAATGCCATTATCAGGTCTCACAGATTTTTTGCGTGGAGGTTCTTTTACATTTTATGTTGTTAGCTTATTAGAATCATCCATTTATTTTAGAGTTTTGTGATAGGCTGTTAAAATCATATAGATAACACTTTTTGTGCTTAATTTCAATCTCAATCCTTACTTTCTCATTGTCAGGTTGAGAAAGTATTCCTAGATTCATGAAACTGTTGAAATTGAAGTGGTATTCTACTATGAAAGTGGTAGAATGTTTTTATTGAGATGTAGGCCCTTGCTTGGTCAATTTCACATTGGTTATTATGCCCTCGTGAGCCGGTCAGCCTTGCAACTCTTGATTATGGTGCTAATATTAATGCAGTAAGTGTACAAAATGGAACGGTGACCCCAATGCCTTTGTATGCGCTCATTGGATTCCAAACAAAGTAAAAAGGGCATTCCAACGTTCAAGATGGCGAGACATTCAAATCTTAATTAAGAGATGAGGTAAGAAGGTGGTGTTATAGAGCGGATGGTTGATGAGGACTCTTCCTCCCTCACAGAGGATGACCCAAGAGTGTGTTAATTTAAGCAGGTTGTAGCCAATGCTAAAGTAGTTGCCACCCAAAAAGAGAACCTAAAAATTTCTAGGGAAAACGAGAATACCTTGATCGTAAACAAGAGAGTCGACAATCGGAATAAGCTACCCTCTTGCTTGAGTGCCTTAAAAGTGTGAAGCTAGATTGAAGGCTAGCAAGGGTGCAAAGACAATACATGCCCAAAGACAATACATCGAAATATTTTAGGAGCTCAACAAGCTCGCCTCCATTACCCTTGGACATGCTTAGTTGAATTCTTTAACTGCTTAAAAGAGCAATTGAAAGGGAGTACAGTGCCATGCTTGATGTCCGAAATGTTTGATGAAGGGTGGCATGCACCTCTAGACGCGGTGAACATACCTCAATCACCAGTTAGTGAAAGGGTCGACATTTGAAAGAGCATACCCAAGCGATAATGTTGATTTGACGTCATTTTTATCTTCAAAAGTTAGAATGCCTACTAAGACATTACTCCTCGTCTAATCATCTCAAAGATTAGATGGATGGTAACCTTCAAGCATGATATGAAGGTCTTGGTGAGCAATTACAATTACACCTTGATTCAATCATCAAAGATTTTGATGGGAAGAATTTGGCAAATATTTTGATGAACAAATTGGGAGACTATTACGAGAGTGGTGTTCACAATTGTCAGTAGTTTGTAATGGTTAAGAAGCCATAGTACATTCACCAAACTAGCAGGAATTCTAAAGCAACCGGATACTTATGATGCTACCCTTGGACGACCCTTCACACGAGGGAATCTAGAGTGGTTCACCTATGGCTACACTTGTATTGTGATGAAGTTCCTAAGGCAACCGGATGCTTATGATGCTACTCCATGAGGGAATCTAGAGTCATTCACATGACTAGTCCGCAGATCATGTGTACAGGTCTAAGAAAGGATGGCTAAGTTCCCAAAGTTGATCTTGAGAATTGGAAGACTCATCCCATGGGTGGGGGATTGTTTGGAGATGAGTTTGACACAATTGATCATATTGCTTCTATATCCAAGCGTGTCAAATGCGAAAAGTGAAGCCAAAGAGGATATCACATATGCACCACTGTGAGATTGTGAATTTAGTGAGGATTAGATGTGATTGCTAGCCATCATAGACTTGATACAAGCCACCATAGGCACGAGGATTATATGTGATTACTAGCCACCATAGATGTGATGCCCAAGGTAGACACAGAGTATCTTGATGTAGAAAAGGCTGGGAATATATCAATAACTTCAATCAACATGATGAGTGCTAAGAGCAATCCCTCTAGAACTTGTGTACCGACAATGTTAGGAAGCAATAGCCACAAAGAGCCCATGTCACACGTCAACAGTCTTTGCCCAAAATAAGTCTCTTAGAAGCTCAAGGCTTCTATGACAACAACTCAATAATCTAGGTTCCCAAAGCACAAGGCCCCTAGGCCATTACATTCTTGCGTAAATTTGCTTCATCAACTAAAATTGGTGTGGGGGCCTAAGAAGGACTAAGCAAACCACAAGAACCTCTCCTTGCAATTGGGGAAGACACAAGAACCTACTTGCGAGAAGTGCAAGGTAAGGGAAAGCAAAAGCTAGATTTGCCATCTACTCCTAAAAGTGGAGTAGTACTTGTCTTCTATAAAACCTCACCACTCCTTATGTGAGTGGAACAACAAGAACCTACATTCAAAAAAGATGTATCAACACAAGAACACCACAAGAACTCTTCTTGCATGAGGCTAACACTCTAATCTGCACCAAACTTTGCCATCAAGCTTGGTGTCCATAAAATCCTAAAGGCCAACAGGTGCATCGACAATGGAAGCAATCAAGCACGGATTAGAAGAGCTCTCCTACTTATCTAAGCACAAAATGGTTGACCTCACATGTAGTCTCTCATGCATCCATGTGGCTAACACAATTCTAGCTCTCCTACTTATCTAAGCACAAAATGGTTGACCTCACATGTAGTCTCTCATGCATCCATGTGGCTAACACAATTCTCAAAATGGTTGACCTCACATGTAGTCTCTCTCCATGTGGCTAACACAATTCTCATGATCGTCTACACTAGAGAGTTAGATACTATAACATATTGCAGGCCGTGCAATAAGTTCAAATTTGGGCTTGCAATCAGAAGAGGGAAAGAGGAGGAGAAGAAGAAGAATATATATATATATATATATATATATAGATATAGATATATAGATATCTTTCATCTTTTTGAAGGGGTCCTTTTTTTTTCAATGATCTTTCCAATCTTTGTTTTGTTCCACATCTCCGGTTTCAAAGCATCTACAACCATGGATTCCAATGACGGCACTCAACCTCCAACTATTTCGAATGTGTCACCTCTTCCCGCTCCTACTTTGGAGGAGCGCATTCTTCTACTCGAGATGGAACTTGAAGAACAACGCAAACGCCATCGCGTTCAAGAAGAATCTCCTGATGATGTCATGCCTCCTGAAGATGATCGCTTGAGCAAGATTCTCAAATCCGTTTTCAACTTGCAACGGACTCACAAGGACTCCAAGATCAGCTGTCGTGCATTCACGTTCTCCAAATTTGACGATAAGAAAGATAGTCGTTTAGTTCTTTCTTGGTTGACTCAATTTGATGATTATTTTGCTGGTGAACACTTCTCCGAGGAAGATAAAATAAAGTATGCTACTAATCATTTGAGTGATCGAGCTTCATTGTGGTGGAACGCACTTTGCATGGGTCCTACCAAGCCTCTCACATGGGATCAATTCCAAGAAAAATTTAAGTCTGCTTTTCCTCCTCCACAATTCCACCTTAACACTCATCGAGCATGGAATCTTCTCCACATGACAAATCATGATATTGTTTCTCAATACACGGAGAGATTCACTTCTTATGCTTTGTATGCTCGAGGATGTTCCTGAAGAGTCACTCCAACAAAAGTATGAGGATGGTCTTGAGACAACTATTCAAGTGGATGTGAAAATGTTCAAACCAACTTCTCTTGATGACGCAATCTCTCTTGCTCATGATTTTGAGCACAAGAAAAGTTTTCCTCGTCAATTATCTAATAATTCTCTAATTTGGCATTCTATTTCTTTTTGTTGAAGAGGGTTTGTACGATAAGGAGCTCTATGAGGTGGTTGGCTACCTGGAATAATCTCTATAGTATGGTCTTCAGGACGTGAAAGAGGTAAGGTAGGAGGTAAATCGTCTGCAAAACAATCCTGAAACCTAGCCATGAATGCTTGCTGAGAAGGAGTGAGATTATTTTCATATGCTTGCAGTTCATTAACTAAAATCATGTATGCACGTGATTGATTTCGAAGTGCACATTTAGCTTGGGTATGGGATAATAATGGACACATCTCAAGAGAACGATCACCAACTAATTGCATGAGAGTACCATTATGTGTGAAATCCATCATATGCATGGAATAATCAATATGTGGATTGAATTTATATCGAAATGGCATACCAAGTATGATGTCACTAGAATGCAAAGGTGCAATGAGAAAGTTTTGTTTTTGTTTATAAGGTCCAATTTTTATCTCACGGTCATGAACTTCACAAGTTCCCGTGTATCATGTACCTTGAAATGCATATTTAATCTTATAACATGAAGGATGAATCTCCAAATGCAACCTATAAACTGCCTTTTCAGAAATAAAAAACATGCGTACTACCATCATCATGCAAAATAGTGATATTGTTTCCATTAATAGATCCTTTCATATGAAGCAAAGAGTGAGAAGTGATTGAAGTACCTACCAATTCACTTTGCGTACCCACTTCTTCATTTTATTGAGTTGATCTTACACTTTTCGTCTCAATGTCCCACTCGATGACACTTGAATCATGTAGACACAGAACTGCCTTGACGAGGTTGGGTAGGGCGAGGAGTGGGTGCATTAACTATTGTGACTAGACTTGGGTTTGGGGTGTACATTGCTTGGGGTGGTGGCATTAAAATTGTTCTTTATATTTCAATTGGAAAAAGTGTGTACTTGAATCATGTAGACACATTACTGCCTTGACGAGGTTGGGTAGGGCGAGGAGTGGGTGCATTAACTATTGTGACTAGACTTGGGTTTGGGGTGTACATTGCTTGGGGTGGTGGCATTAAAATTGTTCTTTACATTTGAATTGGAAAAAGTGTGTGCATTGCTACTACCATTACCAAAATTACCATTATTACCATTCCATGGATGCCGTTGTTGTGAAGGAGATTGATAAAATTGAGGGCGTCACAAAAATCAATCTTAGTGCCTAAGTTTAAAAACAATGGCATCCAAAAATGATTACAAAAACAAGAATCGCGATCTAAAATAATGACTTTAGGTGAACCATGATTTGTGAAGACAGTTTTGATAAACAATTATGCAGCATGTGAAGCATTCAATGTTTTACGACATGCAATGAAATAAGCTTGCTTACTAAATCTGTCAATAATTTTCCATATCATATCGTTTCGAGAAGATGTGGTAGGTAAACCAGTTATAAAGTCCATAGAAATTTCTTCCCATCGGTAAAGGCATGAATAACCTATACTGTTTTCCTTGGCATCTTTTAACTCATTGACGTGTCATACATTCCGATACAAAAGAAGCAACATCATGTTTTAATTGTGGAAAATAAAAACAGTCTTCTATGGTGTGAAGAGTGGTGAGAATGCCACGATGACCAACATTTGGGAGACGATGCATCTCTTCAAGAATAAAAGATCTATAAGGAAGTGTAATGCATAAATGCTTTTGAAAGAAAAGGAAACTATCATTATGTGCATAATCATGAAGAGGCAACCAATTATTAGTTTCTAACTTGTGCCAAACATAAAAAAAAATCAGGATCTGTAACATATATGAGTCACGCATATCATTGCAAAGAATGAATGTCAAGCACTGAAATGCTAGAAATAGAAGGTCATTGACTAAGTGCATCAGCCACTACATTCTCTTTGCTAGGTTGTTATTGGATAAGATGATGAATGCTCTGAATAAAAGATGTCCATTTAATGTGGTGGTCTGAGATAAGAGGTTGATTAAGAAGATATCTAATACTTTGTTGGTCGGTCTTAATCATAAACTCAAAACCCATAAGATAATGTTTCCACATGCGTAAGACATGGACAACGGCTAATAACTCCTTGTCATATGTACTATACGAAAGTTTAGAAGGTGTCAATTTTCCACTCTCATAAGCCAAAGGATGTCCATCCTACATGAGGACATCACTGATTCCTGAGCCACTAGCATTAGTGAACTACGAGGAATAACAATCGAGTGAAGTCTGGAAGTTGGAGGATAGGGGCATGAGTCAACAAATATTTTAGTCTATCAAATGATTTTTGTCAGTTATCACCCAATCAAAAAACCAGACCTTTCGTAAGCAACATTGTCAAAGGAAGTGCTATCAATGAGAAATTACAAACAAACTTCCTATAAAAACTAGCCAAACCAAGAAAAGATCTAACTTCTTTAACACATATTGGAGTAGGCCAAGTCTCAATGACTTTTGCCTTTTTGGATCAATTTTGATACCTTCACCTGAAACAATGTGACCTAAGTACTCAATTTCATCTTGGAAAAAGAGACTTTTATTTGGATTAGCATAAAGTTGATTTTCTTTAAGAAGATTACACACTAATGCAAGATGCTCTTCATGTTCTGCATGATTCTTACTACAGACAAGCAAATCATCAAAGAAAACAATGACGCAATTTTGATGGTCAAGAAATATACGATTCATCATGCGTACAAAAGTAGCAGGTGCATTTGTTAGACCGAAAGGCATAACCAAAAAATTCATAATGACCAATTTGTATACAAAAAGCAGTTTTATAAATGTCAGAACTAGTCATTCGAACTTGATGATATCCAATTTCAAATCAATTTTACTAAATACAGATGCACCTTTAAGCTTGTCTAGAAAATCATCAACATGAGGAATGGAATATTTATTCTTAATTGTGACCTTATTTACAGCGCTATAATCAATACACATTCGGTAAGTCTTATTTCTCTTTTCAACAAGAAGAACAGGTGCACCAAAAGGAGAACCGGTCGAATAAGTTTCTAAAGCACAGGAAGATGTGGCTGAATCTACCCTAAAGCAGGTTTTCAAGAAAGCAAAACTCTCAAAATTTGATGGTGAAAAGAAGACAGGAGAAGATCTTGAGGCTTGGCTTGAAGAATTGGAGGATTTCTTTGCCCTTCGAGAATTCGATGAGGGAAAGGCTAAAATTGCCTTATTTGCAAAATTGCGCGGTGTTGCAAAATTATGGTGGAAGTCCCATTTATAGATTCAAGAGAAACCAAATGAACCAATTACTTGGGCTGAATTCCAAGCTGCTGTAGAAAAGAGGTATTGTTCTCCTCATCATTACTATATGGAAAAGAAGATGGAATTTTACAATTTCAAGTAGGTTCAAGAGGGAAAACACGATCTTTCTGTTGATGAGTACAAGGAGAAGTTCCTTCGTTTACACAAGTATACACTTGAAGTCTCGGGTGAGGCTCTTACTCACAAATTTGTAGAGGGCTTGACGGAGGACCTCCTCTACATGATGAAGGGAACAGGATCGCGGGATTTCTTAGATGTTGTATCCAAAGTCAAAAATTTTGAACGGATGAAAGCATACACAAAGAAAGGTAGCAAAATGACGGTTAATTCTAACGGCATTGTCCTCAAGGTTTTCAAAACTTAGGTTTTCCACGTAGATCTGAATTTTCTAACGATTTCAAGTTTCAAGGAGGGCGTAATATGCAATAAAAGGATGGAAATCATGATAGTGTGGGAAAAACCAAGGATTTGCGTCCTATAAACAACGGGGTAGGCAAAATCCAAATTTTTAAAATTTTGAAAATTAGAATCAGTCCAATAACCAAAACATTGGGAATCATAAGAACCAGAAACCAGCAACATGGCAGAATGATCCCCAGTTCATTGAGCGAGCAAGGAGGCTCAGGTTGTGCTTTAGATGTGGGGAGCAGGGACATCACACATTTGAGTGCCCGAACAAAGTTAAAGTCAATTTCAGAACTAGATTGAAGATGCAAGCAAAGTTGACTGCGATGGATCTGACAATCGAGGAAGTGGGGGAACAAGACAAGTTGCCTAAACCTATAATGAAATGTATGGTTTCTTCTACATCTCATGCACATGCTTCAATGCTAAGAATAAAGGAAAGATTAGAAATCGGGATGTTCAATTTTTAGTTGACTTGGGTAGCACTCATTGCTTTATTTCTCTAAAACTTGTGAAATCACAACACTTAAGATTAGGAAATCAAGTAAAGAGGCACGTCCAACTTGCCAATGGGAAAACTCACTACACCCAAGGGTTCTTGGAAAAATTATCTTTCACCTTAGTAGCGGGAAAGAAGTGTAAGGGAGACTTCTATGCCATCAAGATGGGTAAGTGATGCAATAATTGGGATGGATTGGTTAGTCTCAAACAAAGCCCTCATTAAGTGTGTGGATAGGATTGTGAGTTTTGCTAGTGTGAGGAGGGAGGAACCCAAATTATTCAGGGGGAGGAAAGGAATAGTGATGCCTTTCTAATTTTGACCACCATGAAACTTTTGAGAGGGATTAGGCAAGGGTGCGAGCCATTCTTAATCTTTGTCGATAAGCTTAAGGGGAAGAGACAGAGAAGGAAGACCATCCCGAGTATGTGAAGAAACTCCTCGATGAATATCATGATGTTTTTCCGGATGACCTACCTAGGATGCCTCCTCGTAGAGACTTAGATCATGCCATAGAGGTAGAACGTGGAACCCAACCTTACTCTAGGGCACCCTATAGGTTCAATGTGGATGAGTTGAGAGAGATGAAGCTTCAGTTGGATGACTTGACGCAAAAGGGTTTCATTAGACCTAGTGTTTCTCCTTGGGGTAGTCCGGTTTTGTTTAAAAGGAAAAAGGATGGGACTTATAGACTTTGCATTGACTATAGAGGGTTGAATAGGCAAACCATTAAGAATAAGTACCCTTTACCTCACATAGATGAGTTGTTGAGTAAACTGAGTGGGTCCTCTGTCTTTACCAACATTGACTTACGATCTAGATACCATCAAATTTGCATCAGAGAGAAGTGGACATTCCTAAAACTGCATTTTAGGACTCGGTAGTATGGGCATTATGAGTTCATTGTTCTTCCTTTCGGATTGACTAATGCACCTACTACTTTCATGTGTTTGATGAATAATGTGTTTTGTGAACATTTGATGAATAATGCACCTACTACTTTCATGTGTTTGATGAATAATGTGTTTTGTGAACATTTGGATGATTTCATTCTTGTATTCTTAGATGATATTTTTGTGTATTCAAAGAATGGAAAAGATCATGAAATACATCTTAAGAAAGCACTTCGAAAGTTGCGGGATCACAAGTTGTATGCAAAGATGAGCAAGTGTTTCTTTGCTAAGGACAAGATTGTGTATTTAGGTCGTGTCATTTCTAAAGAGGGTATTCACATAGATCCCGAGAGAAGATTGAAGTGATTATGGAATGGCCTAGACCCAAGTGTGTGACAGATGTGAGGAGCTTCATAGGATTGGCACAATTCAAGAGAAAACACATTAGAGACTTTTCTAAGATAGCTTCTCTATTGACCAATCTCACCAAACAAGAAAAAAAGTTCAAGTGGGATGAAAGGTGTCAAGTAGCTTTTGGCACTTTAAAAGCTAAGGTTGATGAGAATTATATTTTGAAAATACCAGAAATGGTTTGTAGTAACTTGCGATGCTAGTGGAACACAAATTGGGTGTGTTCTCTCTTAAGATGGACGAGTAGTAGAATATGAGTCAAGGAAATTTAGGAGCCATGAAGAGAAGTATCCTACCCATGACCACGAGTTGGCCACAATTGTGCATGCCCTTAAGCATCGGAGACATTTCCTTGGTGGTGTTAAGTTTGAACTTCGAACTGATCATCAAAGTTTAAAATATCTATTCACTCAACCTTTGTTAAACAATAGGAAAAGGAGGTGGATGGACCTCCTATGCGAGTATGATTTTGAGAGCAAATACATTGAGGGTAAGGAGAACAAGGTGGCTGATGCTTTGAGTAGGCGGCCCTTGATTAATTCCTTGACTGTCATTCGGTTGGACATAATAAAAAACATTAGAGCTGAAATTGAGAGAGATCCCTTTTATGTGAGCATCCTAGACAGAATTGCCAAGAATCCATATGAGAGGGTTGATGGAAAATATCATTTGGTCAAGGGGAACTTGTACTATAATGAGAGACTTTGTGTGCCCAATGAATCATCTTTTAAGGCCAAAATTCGTCATGATTGTCATGATGCACCATGTTCTGGACACGTTGGATATAACAAAACGTAGAATAAGGTCCGAAAAGCTTACTTTTGGCATGGTTTAAAGAGTGATGTCCAACGCTATATTAGAGAATGCTTGCATTGTCAGCATGTGAAGATTGAACAACATAGAATGCCAGGTCAAATGCAACCTTTAGACATTCCTTCTAGGAAGTGGGAATCAATTTCAACAATGAACTTTCTCACACTAAATTTCCCACTACTAGAGGAAGATATAACACTATCTTTGTAGTTGTCAATGGCTCACTTCTTTCCTATGAAGAAGATCGATGATGCTCTTGAGGTAGCCAAATTGTTTGTGAAAGAAATTTTTCATTTGCATGGTATGCCTCAAAGTATAGTGTCTGATAGGGATTCAAAGTTCACATCTAATTTTTGGCAAGCCACATTCAGAGCCATTGGTATACCGACCTTAGGATGAGCATTGCATTTCATCCTCAAATAGATGGGGAAGCTGAGAGAGTAAACTGAGTGTTAGAGGATATTCTTAGGAATGTATGTCAATGAAAAGCAAAACAATTGGATTGAATTCTTACCTTTGGCCGAGTTTGCTTACAATAGTTCATGGCATAGCTCCATCCAAATGACACCTTTCAAGGCTGTTTATGGACAAAACTGTTATACACTGGTAAACTTTTCAAACCCAAAGAACCGAGTTTCCAAAGAGATGCTTGAGAGGATGGATGAGGAAGTCAAGACTATTAGGGAGTGTATCAAGAAGGCTCAACATAGACAAAAACTATATTATGATAACAAGCATGCACTTAGTGAGTTCAAAGTCGGTGATATGGTATTTTTGAAAGTCATTCCTAAGAAGAGTAACTTGATTCTTGGGAAGGATAGGAGACTATCACTCGTTTCGTTGGTCCTTTTAAAATCTTAAAGAGGGTGGGAACATTGGCTTATGAACTAGAATTTCCTAGCAATATAAAAGTGCATCATGTTTTCCATGTGAGTTTATTGAAAAGTTATGTTGCTAATCCTTCTCATGTTTTTGCAGGACAAATTTAGGATTTAAGAAGATGGGAGTTTGAGGGTCAAACCTCAATTCATTTTGGATAGAAGAACGAGACAAATTAGAAATAGGACTATAGTGGAAGTTTTGGTTAAGTGGGATGTATATCCCTTAGAAGATGCTTCATGGGTAGACTTAGATTCATTGCATGCAAAGTTTCCTTCATTTAAACTTTGAGGACCGAGTTCTCACAAATAAGGGGCCATTGTGATGCTTCATAATTTTGTATAAATATTTTTCATAAATTTTTGTTGTAGAAAGTGTAGAATGTTTTGTTAGGACATCTAACATGTTTTGACAAAATTTTGTGTTGCAGGAAATTCTTGGTTTTGGTCATTTTCAGGTAGTTGCCATTTTTGTGGGTAATTTTTGATTAGGTTAGAGATAGAATTAGGAAAAGTTTTGTATGAGAGAGTTTTTATGTTTTGTACATAGAACAACTTTTCTCAAGTGAAATCTTTGTGATTCACATTATTTCACATCCGTTTGGTGACTCCAAAAGTGGGTTTTAAGTGGTTTTATGCTAAAAATGTGCCTAGATTTTTGGGTCAAGACATTGTAGGTCCAAAATGGAGGTCAAGAACAAAGATTTAGCCTCGCACGAGGAGATACAAAGTCGAAGAGGAGGATGGAATCTTCGAGATGAGATATTGAGCATCCTCATCGGATCATCGAGGCGCGAATGGTGCAGCATGGAAAAGGGATGTTTTCCCAGTGTTCCAAAAAAAAAACGTAATCTCTTGAGAATGATGACCACGTATGAAGAAAGCTTCCCGAACATGCTTTTTCCAAAAAGGGCAACATCACCAAAAATATGGCACATGGATCGAGAAAGCTCCAGAAGGGCTACTTTTGGCTTCTGGATGTGAAGAAGAGGAAGACACAAAATCGAAGAAGAGAGAGAGAGTGCGAGTGAGAGTGTGTGTGTGAGTGTGAGTGTGAGATTTTCATGAGAGTGAGTGTGAGTGAGATAGCTTGGGGGTGGTTGGGTGGTTCAAACTCTTTCCTTCAAGAGTGCTTCATACCAGATTGTTGTAATATTTCTTGATTATATACAGAATTGTCCTCTTTCTGCCTCAAAAATTTGTGCAAATTCTATTTTCTTGAATTGTATTGTGATTATTGAGTGGGAGCGTCACAACATGATACAAAGGAGAAAAAAATAGAAATATGAAAGACATCAACCCTCCAAAGATTTGAAGATACAAAACATGTCATTAAGGATGCAAAATTGTTCTTCAGTAACTAAGGCAATAATAGCAACTAAATAGAGGAGAACACACTTTAATAAAATGGTTGTGTGCTTTGTTCATCCACATCCCCTTTGTCCATTGATTACTAACTTTTACTTAACTAACTTCATATTTCCACCATTCAGTTGGATTTATATTGGTGATTGAGATGTTTCATTATAGTCTAGAATACTCAACATTCATCAAAAGAGGATAGAAAATGCGGAAAAAATTGTATAAAGCCCTAAATATTTAAACTCATAAATTTGAAGGCATACACATTGTTTGTATAGACTCAAGACATTTGATCACTCGTACTCTACTAACTTCTTTTCATCATACTAACTTCTTTTCATCATACTAACACCCCCATCCCCTCTCTTTTTTAGAAAAACCAAGAGACCAATCAAGACACAACTCTAAATTATTACAATCTCCTCAAAGTGCTCTAAATTACTATAGTCCCAAAGTGCTTCTCAACATCAACATTTTCAACTTGATCTATGACCTTATCAACATCAAGAAGGGGGGCATGCTAATGAAATATTGGGTGTTAACACATTATACATACTTCATGCAATGCTTTTGGTGCTCAAGAGTGTCAAGACCAATCATCTATAAGTCCATTAGTCCACTAGAACCTCACTTTTACATTTTGGGTGGTATATAAGTGCTCTTAGTATTTTATTGGATACTTGTGTGCTTGTGAGCGAGAGGTTATGCATTGTGCCTCTTGCTTGCTTGTTTGAATGAGAGAGTGACTATCTCTATTGAAAAGCGGAGCAACCATAATGAGAGGTTATGCATTGTGACTTTAGCTTGCTTGTTTGAATGAGAGAGTGACTATATGCTGAAAAGTGGATCAACCATAATGAGTGACTCACCGGAGGAGTGTACGGAGTAGAGGAATGATTGAATGGAAGTAGAAATTTGAAGCTTGGCTTGATGGGGGTAACAAGTAAGTTTCCAAACGATAGTTGCATATTCATTTTTCATTTCCATTACAGCCTAGGTTGGGGTGGGAAGTGATATTACGATAGTTTATAGCTATAACTAGTTGACCATTTTGAAGTTTGCACTTCTACATGTTCTTGTGGTCCCTATTGAATTATACATTTTCCAAGTTTTTTATTTATCATTCGATAAGCCCTCTTATTTGGATGAAGAGAAGTAATAGTACAATTGGCTATTGAGATAGTAGCATACTCCTCCTCATTTCTCATTTGTTGTATCCAATATAAATATGCATTGACTTTGATTAACTAACTTGCTTCGATCTTGCAAAGCCACTTGGTTGACTGGCCATTTTACCACTCCCTTAATCTTATCTTGCTCTATTAGGTTATTATTAGAAGTAAAGATATTTCGAGGTGTGCTTATTTCAATATGCATATATTGCATCATATGAATAAAAAAGAAGACTATTCATATCCCAAATTTGTTTTCACTAAAAGTTTACCCTTTTTTCCATCCATTCTTATTACCTATTCTATAGTGTGCTGTAGGGAGCTTTGTTGAATTAAGTTTGATGTAGATTTTCTAACTATGGGATAGTTTGTACAAAAATGTGAGATAACATTCACAAGTATGTAAGATTAAACACTTGATTATTTGCTATGATTCTCTCTATTAAATAGAAGCTCTAAATAGAAGGTATGTCAAGTTTAAACCTTGTTGAGGACATTGATCATAATATTTATCTTTAATCACATTATTTAAATTTATGGTTTCAACATCATTTGTATATGGACTTAGAAAGTCTAGATTCTAGCAAACAATCCTACTTATAGCATCTTTTTATTTTATCGTGTTAATAAAATTTCTAGGTTTACCAACTTTTGTTTGTGGATTTATAAAGTAGGTTTGAAAACTGGTTATTGAGGAAATTGATCAAAATCCTTATCTTGAATCACACTAATCAAATTTGTGGTTTCAATATCATTTGTATGTGGAATTAGAAAGTCCACATTACAATGAACA